>NW_027397093.1:5973476-6075422 GCF_003265705.2 Callorhinus ursinus
AAGAAAGAAAGAAAGAAAGAAAGAAAGAAAGAAAGAAAGAAAGAAAGAAAGAAAGAAAGAAAGAAAGAAAGAAAGAAAGAAAGAAAGGAAGGAAGGAAGGAAGGAAGGAAGGAAGGAAGAAAGAAAGAAAAGAAAGAAAGAAAGAAAGAAAGAAAGAAAGAAAGAAAGAAAGAAAGAAAGAAAGAAAGAAAGAAAGAAAGAAAAGAGGAAAGCAACAAGGAAAGGAAAGGAAAAGGGAAAGAAAATGGAAAAGGAAAAGAGAAAGGAAAGGAAAGGGGAAAGGATCTGGAAAGACAAAAGTAAAAATCCCTGGGACACAATAATAAAAATGTTTACCTACCTAAAAGGAAAGAAAAGATGCTCCTTCCTGTTAGAACTATTTCAGTGGAATTGCTCTGAATGAAGAAACACTGTGCTCTCCATGTTCTCATTTTTGTCCCTCAAAAAACGGTGACAGCAGGTAGGCTAGTGTTACCTCCATTTCACAGATGAGGAAATAAATGGAGCCTCAGTAAACCGGGGGATAAAGTGGAAGAGCAGGATGTGAGGCTCAGACTGACTACCCTGCCCTGTTCCACTATCTCATATGCTACACTCAGAGACTCAATGGATTCTCTTTCTCATGGGAATTTCAAGAATAGATTTCATCTCTGAGAGATGCCATTCTATCTAGAGGGAGAATTAATGATCTCTTCCTCTGTCAGGATTCCTTCCAGCATTTGATTCCTCTGCATATTCTTCTTCTCTGACCCTGGGCTACTGGTTGACCTACTTTGGAAGCAGAAGAAGCACCTGTAAGAGAGGAAGGAGTCAGCCCCAGAATGTCATAAGTACTTCTGGGTTTTAATGAGGTAGATATAAAACCAAGATTCTGAATATCATGACAATATCACACCACATTGCCAAAGGGGTTATGAAACATGTAGATGGATTGACACTGTTGTCAAAACAAGCTTAAAAATAGAAAGCATATAACTATATGTCAATAACAGCTTTGAAATCAGCTTAATCTCAGTATACAGCCACAGCCTGTAAAACAGTTTGACCCAGATGAATCCTTAGTAAATATTTCTGGGAACTAAATAGCTCTACACCAAGTGGCAATTTCTAGGATGTCTTTCCCTGCTGTCTGTCCTTCATATGTGCCTGGGTTCAAATCAAGGCCCTGCCATTTCTCAGTCTTACTGTTCCCCATTCTCTTCATCCACAAATAAAGATAAGAGGACCTACCTCATAAGTTATTTATGGGAATAAATAAAAACACGTTCATATAAGGCTTCAATGATGTTGGCATATATAATTACCCACTAAATGTTAACTACTACTATCAGCTATTCTCATGAATGCCCCACCCTTGAAATTCTTCTCTCTCTCTCTCTTCAGCTTCACTTATTACATACCTCAACTGCCAGATCAATCTAATCCCAAATTCTAAGAGCAAACTTGGACTTCAGTACCATTGCCCATCACCACAGAAGTCAGTGCCACCTGCTGCTAGTTCAGCTGGAAACTTTGGTACCAGTTCCAATGGCTGGAAGTATTAGTTTCCTAACACCTGCCATACAAGGTACCATAATCTGATAATCTGGAGGGCTTGAAATAACAGAAATTTATTCTTTCACAATTTAATAGGCTAGAAGTCTGAAATCCAGGTGTCAGCAGAGCATGCTCCCTCTGAGACTCGGGGTAGAATCCAGAGTTCTCCGAGCTTCTTGGTGGTGGCCATTGATTCATGGTGTTCATTGGCTCATAAACACATCACTCCAATCTCTATCTCTGTGGTCACGTGGACTTCTCTTTCTGTGTCTTTGACTTCATGTGATATTTTCCTCTTTTTATAAGAATTTCAGTTATATTCAATTAGGACCCACCCTAATGATTTCATTTTAACTTCATTAAATCTGCAAAGAACCTACTTCCAAATAAGGTCACATTCACCAAGTACTAGGGGTTGGATGTTAGCATATCTTTTGAGGAGGTCACAATCCAACCCATAAACCAGGCTTCTGCCTTGCTCAGTACTCAGGTAGGTAGTGTTTTTTTTTTTTCTTATACCTTCCATGCAACACACATGTAAACAAGATAGATAATGGTCCCTACTCTCATGGATATACCAGTCCCACAAGAGAAACAGACATTAAAGGAACAACTAATTAAGTTAGTAACTAACTACAACTCTCAACAGTATTATGAGAGCATATAACAAGGATCCCTAGCCTAGTCCTTGGGAAAGAGAAGGCTTCCTGGAGGAGAACTGGAAAATGAGCAGGAGCAAGCAAGGCAAATGGGGTTGGGTATGTTAGGCAGCAATTTAGGAAACAAGACATGTAGAGTTCCTGAAAACAGGTCAGTGCAGCTGGAATAGGGAAGGCCAGGGCGTAGAAAGTAACCAAACTTCCAAGACCACAAAATGGCTACAAAGAACTTGGTCCCAGGAGCAATGGCATCCATGCAAGAATTTTAGGTAAACTATTGTTACAGGCTGGTATCAGTTACTATTTCTGCCGAACCAAACCTCTAACAAATTTCCATAGCTTCCTAACCCGCCTGTATAAGCAGGATACACAAGGGTGTCTGACAAGCTCTTCCAGATTCTGACCTGATGTTCTTTCCTATTTCATTCTTATCTTCATTATCATTGGTGTTGGTTCATTCCATCCACCCTGCCTTCATTTCTTCTTTCTGGTCTTCTCATTCGTATCAGCCAGATTAAAATCACCAGGACACTTTCTGGACCTCAAGTAAGAGAAAGCATGGCACACTTGACTCAAAGGCCTTTACCTTTCCACATGACTAACTTCACTGAAAACAACTCAAATGAAAAACCAAGCTAACTGGACTTGGAGATAAGTTTGTACACATACACACACTAACGTGGAGTTAGCCCTTCCTTCGACAGATTGTGAATGCAAAATATGAAAAACTAGAGAAATTATGTTAAATCTCATGGTTGAACAAAATAAACCCTCTTCATCTGATTGGAAATATCACGAAATTTTCCCTGTGAATTCCGTAAAACTGATTTTTTTAAAGCTTTTATAATTTGGTGACACTAAGTATACACATTTGTGCCTTCATGTTCATTTTCTTTAAGTGTTTGTTCTTACTGGCTTGGAAATCTACCAAAGTAAAAGCTACTTACTTCATTGGCAACTGTCAAACTAATGAAAGAGAAATTGTGGTGATTTATCCAAACATTTGATTCATTCATTCTGAGATCTGTTAAATCTTTCAAATGTAATGGAATCGTATTAAATTCTGGATTCTAAAAAAACATCATAATACTTCATTCCACTCTCCAGTCTCATGCACAGTATTTCTTATTTAACCAGAAGTCATGAATACCAGGGATTTCATTTGAACTTGAGACCACCCAGTACCTCCTGGATTAATGCCTCCTAGCATTAAGCAGGAATATTAAATTAAGGAAAATGCCAGTCTCGTAGCTTTACTAAATGTAATTTATAGTTTAACCATCATATTAAATCCTTTAATTGAAATTTGTAAAACAAACGGCAGTATTAGTAATTCCTTTATCAGCTTCTAATTCTCTGCCTACTTAACACCAGTCTCTAACCCAGGGGAAATATAGTTCCCAAATGCAATCTTTGAACTTGGGGAAACGTCATGGCATCTTCACATTGCATGACCTTTATGTTCATTATTTCTGCAAGATAACACATTTTAATTTATCATACAAATGAGCTCATTTCCTTTTTGTGGTGCAAATGCATATTAACAGGGGCTTTGGAGCTTAATATTATCTGGACTTCAGGCTTTCACTATAATCATACATAAAAAAGAACAATAGTCCAAATGGAGCAAGGAACAGGAAAACAATCAAAATGGCAACTAACGTGGTGGAAAGTCAAAGGTGAATGAGAAGGAATAGCAAAGCCACAGAGTAAGAGAGGGTACAGAGTGGCAGAGACAATGAGGAAAAGCTGGAATTAGCTGAATATCATTATTGTCTGTCTCAATACATCCTCCTCAGTAAAGGCAGTTTGTTTGTTTTTTTTATAATTTGTGCTTTCCAAATCTAAGTGTGCACTGGGTTTTCTCGGCTACCATGTGCCTACATATTTGATGATTTCTTCCTACCTGGAACAGAAAACTTGTCTAGATGTTTAAAGGCAAAACATCCTCTTACATCCTTGAACCTCGTGTCAATTAATTCTCTAAGAGACAGACAGCAGGCAGGATCAGGTCGAGGGAAGGGTCCGCCAGCCTGCAGTGTGTGAAGGAAATGCCTGCCTGGGAAATGGAAAAAGCTCAAGAAGAATCCACGTCCACCCACTTGCTTGAAGGAGCCAAGGCCAAAAAGGAAAAACCTGCAGGAGTGGGGGAGGGGAGTCAGGAGGCATGAGAGGGCACGGGTTTGACCCTCACCCCTAGATGGTCATCAGGACTTGTAGCACCCATCCCCAGGAAGTCGCTGAGTGGTGCCCGCTCCAGTTCCCTTTCCGTGAGGGCAGGGAGTTGACTGTACCCGCTGGCTGTCAAAAGGGGAAGTTCCAGGGAGAGGTGATACTGTCCCAGGCCTGGGACATTCAAGCTTTTTTGCAGAAGGTGCCTGGGGCTTTCCACCTGTCCCACCTGGCCTGTGAGTGTCCGTGTGAAACTACTTTCCTTCTGCAGGAACTGTACAAACAGAGCTCTCCCGCCCCACGGTGGCATGAAGACTCTCCAGGAGTATTGTGTTCAGTTTGTTACTGGTTACTATTTCTTTTGAATCAAACCACTAACAGATTCTCAGCTTCAAAAGCCCCATGTGATAAACAGATTCTGGGCCTCTTTGCGACCGCTCTCCCAGAGTCTGACCTAGTTTCTTTTCTATTTCATTGCCTTCCATCATGGTTTGTGTCGGCTCGTTCTCCACCCCACGTTCGTTGCCTCCCCCTAGGTATTCTCATCCCTATCAGTCAGATTCAAATCACCAAGACATTATCTGGACCTCAAGTGACTGAAGGTGTGGAGCACTTGACTCAAGTGTACGAAGAAGCAATTCAAACCCCACGGTTATCGCTGGAAAACTAGGAAGCATGTTTGGAAATGTGCTTGAAACCAGAAGGATGCTACCAGAAGCTCAGTTGCACACTCGGGGCAGGGGTGGCAGGGAGAGATGAAGGGAACTGAGGTGTCCAGAGGTGGGAAAGTGGGCATGGGTACCCCTGCTGGTTGTCACCCTGACCCCAGCAACCCTTGTGCCTCTTCTGAGTATGCCGTGGTGCTAATGGGAAGGTGCTAGAGCCAGTAGGGCAGGACCCTTCCCCGTGCAGCTTGTCCTACCTGTGGCCCCTTTCCACCCTATGCAGGGCTAGGCCTCCCTGGGCAGCATCCCAGTGCTACCTAACCTTATTCCTGGGATGTCTGTAAACTCCATTCATGACTGTGCCTCTGTTTAATGCTGAGAAAAACACCCAAAATCTGCAACATCTGTTCAATGCCAAGGGAGAGCCTCTCTCATTGCTGCTGCCACCTGCTATTCATCCACCAAGGGATCAGGGCAGCAACCCCTCCCCAGCCTCCCGATCCAGCCCCTTGACTTTCTCAAACTTCCCTCCAGGTTCTACCATACTTACTCAGTGGGAAGACCTTTAAATCTGTAAAACAAAACAAAACAAAACAAAACAAAGCACCTGCTGCTACTACCTTCATCTGACACAGCCTCCAGTCTGAACGGCACACTCCCCCGTATCTCAGCCTGACTTTATCTCCATCTTTCTTTTTTGTCTTTCTAGAACATCTGAGTTCCCTCTCTACTTAATTCCCTTGAACACATACCACTTTCTTCAGGATAGAGTTCAAAGTGAGTGCTCTGGGTCCTTTGTATCATCTGGTTCCACCTGCAGTGCGGCTAATTCTGGAACCGAATGGCACCCTTCTCTGACTTAAAACATTTACATTTCCTTGGTCACTTCAGTCAGGGTCCCTGGAGTAGGGACGGAGGCACAGGTCTTTGTTTCATATTGATTTTCTATTGGTTTCTTACAGCCTGTCTTTCAAGGATTTGAGACCACCTTCCCCAGAAGTGAGACATCATGGCTTGTTTATCCTTGAAGTCCCAACAGCTAGCCCCGGGCAGCCTTTAAAAAAATGTTTATCAAACGTGCACGAGCTGGTATTTAGCAGAGGGCGTTTTGATGATCCCCTCACGTTTCCACACCAGGAACCATTCTTCCCTGCCCACAGCCAAGAGTTACCCTCAGGCAAAACATAAGAATGTCCTTCTACATTCTCAGAATGAGTTGCCTATGCACTGAGGGAAGTTCTGAAAAATCAGGAGCAACCCTCACCTTTTTTCCTGTTGGGTGCTTGAATCCAAGTGATCTGGGGCCCAACCACAAGTTTCCAGAGTTCTCGTCACCATTTCTTGGGTCATCATGTAAAATTAGACACCTAGCAGCTTTTCCTGGTAAGCCAATGTTCCCAAGATCACTTTGCAGATGAGGCGAAACCAGAGCTATGATTGCTTACCTAATTTAGTACATTAGGGAAGGAAGGAAAAAGGAGAAAAATATAGAAAACCCAAGATAAGAGTTATTTCCAGTGAGAGTTATTTCTGGGTTTTTGTTTGGTTCTATTCTGTTTATTTTCTCCTTTTTGACATCTTGTTTAATAGAGAAGAAGGAAGCGATCACTTCTCAAGATCCCACAATGCAGTGGACCATCTATTGGCACTTTCCTGAAATGATTTCATTTAGCTTCCCCTCAAAATTTATCTTTCTTGCAAGATAGGCAAGATGGCTAAACTAAGGTGAGGCCGGTAAAGGGATTTGCCTAAAATCACATAAGTGGCAGATTCAGAATTCAAATTCGGGTGTCTAGCTCCATAACTCATGTCCATTCTTCCAACTCACACATCATCTCACAAAAGCTTCATTCTCTTGTAATGCTTCAATCAACACATGGTCGTTGCATGACCAGATTAAGTCACACAATATGTGCTGCAGAGAAAGCCCATGGTACCCACCCCAATCTGGGAAGCCTGAGTTTTTCTTGTTCCATCCACTGTGTGACCTTGAACTGTTCAATGCTTTGTCTATCGCTCTCATTACATCCGAAAATTTCATTTCAATAACTGGATTATCTCTAATGTCTTTCTGACTCTAACATCCTATGATTCCTTTATAGAAGTAGATGAGGCTATTTGAATAAATTAATATATTGGAAATCAAGACGCAATTCTTTCTAACTCTTCCCATAATATCCCTCCCTTGGAGAACTCAATTTCCAGGCCCCAGTGTTGTCATCACCATAGACATTACTGCTCTGACAATGCCATTTCATTCACCTTTAGAATTTAAAACCCATCCACCACGAGTGCATTTCAAAATTCACTCGCAGGCAAAGGTTAAAAAGTGGCTGCTGCATATAATGAATTTCTGAAAAGTATTCAGTCCCTGATCCTACTAATACAGGCACTGCTTCTCACCAATAAAGGGACAAGAATAATTGGAAGCAGACTCCTTAAAAAACATACCACCATTCATCCTTCATATTGCAGCAGTCCTACTGCAATTGAACAGGAGCTTCTCATGCTTAAAAGAAACTCATTTAGCCTCTTCGTTCAGACTTGATCTTAAGGAGAGGAAACAATTAGTAACTGTTTTGGTGTCAGCCAGAGCCCTCACTTGAGCTCCTCATCGCTAGGGTATACAGGTACCCTGTGGGCCATTCTCTGCAAAGGAGGAAATCTGGGGCAGCTGTTTTTCTTTTATCAGCCATACGATTGCCACAGTAAACTGAGCCATTTTCAATTTTCTTAGTCCTGAGTTTCTATGGCATTAGCATCTTCTATCTCTATGTTCATTATGACCTCTGACGAAATTTCCAGAGAAGATTGTTTCACTGCAGTTCTTACAGTGTTTTCTCTGGAGATACCATTGAAGAAATTGATGCTCCAAAAAGAGTAAAGGGAAACTATAACTTGAGTGTGATAGAATTTGCATTAAACATACACACACACAAACACACACACACCAGCAACAACAATACTATATATATTTTATAGCCATATTAATGAACAAAAATTCATTGAAATATATCTGGAAGGAGATACAACAAACTGATCACTGTGGTTTCCTCTAAGGAGTGAAATAAGTAGCTGGGACACCAGCAAAGGGGACAGGAAAGAACAAGATATGAGCACAGTCTCCAACGTCTTAACATTTTACCAAAAATGAAAAAAAAAAATTTAACCCTAAAATAAAATAATTAAGCTTAAAGAAAATGAAAAGCATGTTCTAGTCTCCTTTCCTCACCATAGTTAGGATTGTTCTTTGATTTCTGCAGCATTGATACCCATGGAGAAGTTTGCTCTGCCACATGCCATTTGGGGCATGGGGTCTTCTTCCTCCCACCCTCTGCCAGGAAAGTCAGATCAGCAACTTTAAAGAAAGTTCAATGACAATCTTACTTCACATCCGGTATAATAAAACATAAACAGGACAAATTCAGAATGGATTTGGGCTGAAATCATGAAGTGCCTTGTTCTCACCACCCTGTCCTTAGTCCTGTGCCCAGGTGGAGGACCTCTTGCCAGCCATCTGGGTTTCCTGCGGATGCCTGTGCTCCCTTCTATCACATTTAACACTCTCTCTGACTCTGGTGCCCCAATGCTAGTCTTTTAAATCCTTCCTAACCCCATGAAGTCCACATCGCCACTCAGTATGGGGTGGGGGCCATTCCCTCAGCCATCTCTTCCAACCTTGTGACTCGGTAGACCCTTTCAGCTCAGAGTGCCAATACGGAAAATAAGTGTATCATAACAATTCTACAGTGCTCATCACAGCTAATGAGGAAATATTGAACACATTCCTCCTGAGGTTAGAAAGAAGACTAAATTGTCCATTATCACCAATTCTATTCAACATCATGCTGCAGTCATAGCCAGGGCAAGAATAAAAAATTAAAACACACAAACAAAAAACCCCCCAAATAATCCAATTTAAAGATGGGCAGAGGACCTGAATAGACATTTTCCCAGAGGCATACAAATGGCCACAGACATATGAAAAGATGCTCAACATTACTAATCCTCAGGGAAAGGGAAATGCAAATCAAAACTACAATGAAATATCACTTCACACCGGTCAGAATGGCTAAGATCCAAAACACAAGCAACAACAAGTGTTGCTGAGGATGTTGAGGAAAAGGAACCCCAGTGCTCTGTTGATGGGAACGCACACTGGGGCAGCCACCGTGGAAGACAGTACAGAGGTTCCTCAAAAAATTAAAAATAGAATTACCATATGATCCAGTAATTCCACTAATGAGTATTTATCCAAAGAAAACAAAAAAACTAATTCAAAAAGATATATGCACCCCTATGTTTATTGCAGCATTATTTACAATAATCGAGATATGGAAGCAACCCACATGTCCATCCATAGATGAATAGATAAAGAAGACAAACAGAAAAATGACTCTTAAATACAGAAAACAGTCTGGTGGTTGCCAGAGGGGAGGTGGGTGGGGATGGGTGAAATACCTAAAGGGGTTTAAGAGGACACTTACCATGTTGAGCACCGAGTAACATTATAGAATTGTTGAATCACTATATTGTACACCTGAAACTAACATAACACTGTATGTTAATTATACTTAAGTTTAAAAAAAGAATAAAAGTTAAACCATAAAGATTTTTTAAAAATAAACAAATCTGTGATTATCTTAGATGACACGATATTGTATGTACACTAATCTAGAAACTAATCTACAGATGAATTATTGACATTAGATGTTAGCAATCGTTCTAGATATGAAATCAGCAGACAGCAGACGGAAATGGTTACATTTCCATATAGCAATGAAAAAGATATTATAAATATTTTTAAAGGTACCATTTACATTAGAATCAAAAATATAAGGCACCTAGGGAAAAATTTAATAAGATTTTGTAAGCCCAAGGGGAAATCTACAAACAGAATATGAAGAACATTTATTATTTTTAAGTGATTTATAGGGTAATTATGGGTATGTAATGTTTAAGAAAAAGAGGTTTCAGAGATGAGAGTGAAAATAATATTTTTCAAATAATAAGAATGTCATGGGAATCATCTACTGGCTAAATCTGATACAGCTTTTGCATAAGCGTCTCCAAGATTTCAAGAAAAAAACAGAAACTCAAGCTATTTACCTAAAACAGTTTGTGAATAATTAGTAAAAGTAATAGAAAATTTGTATACAATAAGGTGATAAACCAAACAAGCCAGACAGTAAAGACATCTACATTATTGTAGATTTGTCACCATACGGGACAAACATTAATCAGTTGGAGATTGTTTAAACTCTAATTATTTAAGTACAAATGGCATAGCAAAAAAACAAACAAACTCTGAGCATAGTTTCTAACTTTTCTATCCATTGAAAAACTTCTGTCTGTAAGTTTATTCAACAACGTGAAGCAAGTTCTATATAAGCGTAACCTGCTGCGGACTAATAATAATCACAGGCAAATACACCATAACACAGGCTACAGGGCTGAAACCCCTTCATATGTCTGCAGGCAGCTCATTCCTTTAGCCTTGTGTGACAAAAAGCTGCCTCCACAGTCCCTCATATGGTTGACCACTCTGGTATTTTGCAACAGTTACTCTTTTTCTTTTCAGATTGTCTTTTATGTGGAGTATTTTAAATATGTGTACCAAGGTGGGGTTTCCTTTAAATAATCTAAGAAATGTAATGAGATGCCTTGCCCATTATAAACCTGTTCAATCTTGCAACAGGAGTGGAGTGCCATTTTAAAGATTTGAATATAGATTTTCAAAGATTCAGCAGAGAAACTCAAATGCAAAGGAGATGCCAAAGAATTTGTTCAATGTTGATGAAGTCCAAATGTGCCATTTTAACCACAATTTGGGAATGTATTTTGGAATGTTTCAATAAAACAAGTGATAAAGAGGGGCGCCTGGGTGGCTCAGTCGGTTAAATGTCTGCCTTCAGCTCAGGTCATAATCCCAGGGTCCTGGGATAGAGTCCTGCAGTGAGGGCGGCAGGGGGGCTCCCTGCTCAGAGGGGAGCCTGCTTCTCCCTCTGCCCCTCCCCCTACCCCATCGTGCTCTCTCTCTCTCTCTCTCAAATAAATAAAATCTTTTAAAAAAACAAGTGATAAAGAATACTGTGTTAGAGCCCAAAATGGGTACTTCTTGTCATCTTTAGATTTATTTAAAAAGAACTGAAAGGAAATTTTGATAAAGTATTAATGAAATATACAATAATGGTGATAAAGATGAACGAAGGAATCAACAAAAATGATTCTTAAATTATACATCAAGAAGCAAAGAGTAGCGAAAAATGTTTTAGATTATACCAAGAGCAGTAAATGACTAAGAGAAAGACATAAATTTCAGATAAAAGTAAAAAACGGATTCTTGGATAACTTGAAAATGAAATTAATAAATAAGTGAAATATCTGAACCCGTATTAAAAGATTTAAATTTCTTACCAATTTGATGCAAAATACTGACATGAACTAAGATAATATAAAACTAATAATATGCCACTACAATCTAACATCAACAATAACTGGTTAATGGACCATTAATTTAAAGAGTATTTAAAATTAGTCACTGCCCAAGAAAATTTGAAGTGCTCTGAGATTTTATAGCTTATATATTAAAAAAAAAAAACTTGGGAGATATCCCAAAACGTCCCAAATTTGATAACAATCCTAAAAACGTACATGACATTACCTGTAACGAGGTATGAAACCTAAAGAAGTTTTTCCAAGCCATCAGTAATAAAATAAATTTCTATCACCCATGCTAGAGTACAGGCTAAATCATGTTTATGTTCTCCACATAAAATCATTGTCATAAAAAGAGGCTATCAAAGCAGCCAAAAAATGTAGGGGGATAAAAGGGTTCTATTGAGGTGAGGTCTTTAATAAATAAAAAAATCTTATTTTTCTAAATTTTATATTTGTGATAGCAGTCAGCTTCTTAAATTTGGAATTTGTTGCAACTCCTTTTCTCTTCCAAATGAATACTCAATGTTTGTACCTAATTATGTATTTTAATTGGTTTTTTTTTCCTCTCAATGAACACCGCACCCCAAATTGTAAAAGCATTAGTCCCCACAAAACCTAGACCCACCTGCCCCCAGGCGAAGTCAAAGTTGGAATTTCAGATTCCACTAGTGGCAGGCTTATGGTGACAATTCCTTAGGGTTTTTTTAACCTCTTCACAGCTGGAAACCAATACACAGGTCCTATAGTCTCCTGGGAGCAGGGGTGACATATTTCTGGTTCACTCATCCTGAGGGTGTGGCATTCTGGAGTCCTAGCTTTCTGGTGGATGGTCGCCTCTTAGGCTCTGCAACATGGGTGGTCACTGGGCTTCTCTCTCTCCCACTCAGCAAGCTCCAAAAACTATCAGCTTGCCAAATTCAGCAAAAGCGGCATAGCAACAGCCAGGAGCTTTGGTGCTCTGCTGACCTCCCAAGGTTGCCACCGTGAACAAGACTTGGACTTAGCAATCCCTTACTACCTTGTCCCTCTTAGATGCTTTTAAAATGTTTCGTTTTGTTGTTTTTTTTACATTTTTTATCCTGGATTTCTAATTGTTTTCAGTGGATGGTCGGTCTGAATTATTAGCAAGCTATAGCCCTATACACAGAACATTATTTAACCATTTTATGCCAGATTTAGAAAAGTCCTGTATCCTGTCAGACCTACTTCGGCTTTTAAAAAAAAAATAAGTTTACTTAGATCGCACATACATTTTTAATAAAAAACACCCACAATTATTTTAAGCAAATCAAATGAGTATCCTCACACACGCTCCTAATTCTTTTTTTTTTCACATTTTCAAAGTCATAGGCTAGCTAACATTTTGAGTTACACTTTCTTTTTTGCTTTTGCTCTCACTGTTTTATCATAAACATTTTCTCACATCATTAAAAATGCTTCATGAACATTTTAGTTGGCTGTGTAATAAAAGTATATGTGCTCCTCTAAATTATACAGTACTAATGTGGGCAATTCAGTTAATTAAAGAATAGGATCTGAAAATAAATAAAACCTACATATGCTACAATCTAGACTTTCATGCCATGAAGTTCAATGCTATGGTTCACTGCCCAGACTGAAATGCTTCTTAGGGAACTTGGTTTGGGGACAGTGCCCTTCCTGCCCTCTTCTCTGAGACCAGGGAGCTTTGAACTGAGCAGGTCCCACTGGGCAGAGAAAATGAGTTTGCATTTCCTGATTAGCTGGACCCAGCCAGCTTTAAGGGTATATCTGAACAAGTGACAAAAAAGGTGACTCTTAAACAATCAGAATTCAGTTTCTTCAAGCACACACACTTCTTTAAAGATCCCTTTTCTTTGAAGAATTCCTGCCATGTATTTTCTAATATAGAAATACATGTTTGGGTTTTGGGGTAAAAAAAGCGTAAGTGTTTCCCCACCACCACCCCCAAATCCCACTGAAATGAGCAAAAAGGTACAGAAAGGAATACACCTGTTCCTGCTCTGATAAAAAAAAAAAAAAAAAAAGGTGGAGGGAATTGGAATCCATGAGTAGACCCAGACGTTTTGATGAATTTCTACAGGCAAGAAAAGGGAGAGGTGGGTGTCAACAGACTGCAGGAAGCTGTAGGCAGGACACACAGAAAAGGCCATAGGACCTCGGGGGCTATTCTACTGGCAACACATCCAAGTGTCCAAATGTGATCAAGAGAAATAGAGGAGGGTGTATGGGGCACCTAGAACATACCTCCCGCACCCCCACACATAGAGAGACTGGCAAAATTTAATATCCACGCCCATAATGAAGTCTCAAACCTCTTCTTTAATGAAATTACATGATCTGCCTAAAGAGAGCCAGTGGTGTGGGTGCGGATGATGGCGCCACAGGGTGAAGCCCTGTTGGTTTTGTCACTGGAGGTAGGAGGACGCCTGCCTACATGCTCCCTGTACGTACAGCCTGAAATAAAACCTACCAGTTGGTATCCCCCAACACATATACAGAGAACTAATGTCTGATTAGCTATTGCTGTTCAACAATTTAACCCAAAATGTTGAGATTTAACATATCAACCATTTTATTATGTCTCATAATAATTGGCTCCCTAATTCAGACAGGACTCAACTGGACAATTTTTCTGATGTGACAGATATTGTGACATAGGCTGAGGTCTCGGTGGTATCCAGATGGAGGATGGCTGGTCCAGAGGGCTGAAGATGGCTTCACTCACGTCTGGCATAGCTAGAAGCCTAGGCTCCACTGGGATAAGTCCTCCGGTGTGCCTACACATAACCTTTCCAACATGGAGGTCTCAAAGTATGTTGGACTTCTTACATAGTTACTCACAGATCCCAGAGAGTGTGTTCCAAAAGATAGAAGGAGGAAGCCTCCAGTGTCTCAAGGCCTGGACCAGGAACTGGCACCTCACCACATCCACCATATTCTATTAGGCAAGCAGTCAGAAAGCTCCTCCAGATTCAAGGGGAGGGACCATACACCTCACCTCACACTCCAGTGGGAAAGAAGGAGACAAAAATAAACAAAATAAACCGCTAAACTGATACTCTATAAGAAGGTGATTTGAGTTATAAAGAAAAAGCAGTTAAAGGGAGTGGAAAGTGTTAGGAAGGTGGGAGAACACTATTTATATAGGATAGTCATGAAAATCTCCACTGCTTAGATGACTTTTGAGGGGAGACATTAAGGAACTAAGAGGACAACCACGTGGATTTTGGTTTTTACTCTGAGTACAACAAAAAATCTTCAGAGGATTTTCAGCAGAGGACAAATATGATCTGACTTGGATTTCAAAAAGATAATCTTAATCCTGTTTGAATAATCAAAGGGGAGCTGAAGGGGAAAATAGGGATACTAAAAGGCTATTTTGATAATCTAGTTAAGACATCCTGGTGGTTTGAACCAGGATCATAGAGCAATGGATGTATCAAGTGGCCAATTCCATAAAGATACTCTATGGATACAGACATACCTACAAAATATCTTTTTGGGCTCCTGGAACCAATTCCAGTGTGTGCGTGCATGTGTGTGTGTGTGTGTGTGTGTGTGTTTAGAGTCTTCCACCACCAACAGGCAATTCTGACACTCTCTACCCAGAGATAACATCAGATTCCACAGGCAAAGGGCTCAGTCTCACAAGACTGCCCTTCACTTCAGATGCCAATCACAAACCCAGCTTGTCACCTGTGCTTCTGACTGGCTATAAATCAGAGGTTCCTATGACCCATTCCTTGGGTTTGAGTAATTTGCTAGGACAGCTCACAGGAGTCAAGAAACCCATTTTTTCACTATATTACTGATTTATTACAAAGGATATTAAAGCCAGATGAACAGATCCATAGGGTAAGTTCCCCAACAAAGGAGCTTCTGTCTTCATGGAGCTTGGGGCCCTGTATGGTGACACATGGATACGTTCTAGTTCACCAACCTGGAAGTTCACCAACCTGGAAGTTCTCCAAACCCCATCCTTTTGGGTTTTTACAGAGGCATGGGTTTTACATAGGCATGACTGATTAAATCACGGGCCATTAGTGACTGAACAAATCTCCAGGCTCGCTCCCCTCCAGAAGTCAGGGGATGGGACTGAAAGTTCTATTCCTCTAATCACCAAGACCGGTTCTCCAGGCAACCAGCCCCCATCCTTAGGTGAGTTCTGAAAGTCGCCTCATTAACATAACAAACAACATCTTTGTTGTTCTCATCACTTAAAAAATTCCAAGGGTTTTACTTCTGTGCCCAAAGCAAGGATAAAGAATAAATATATATTTATTATAAACATAAATCATAAAAGATATTCTCAATGAATTCATTTTTTTCATCATATACAGCATAACAAATCTATAGTTTGTGAATTATTGGTACTGATAACCTATAATAATATTTCTTTTTTATTGAAGTATAACTTACATGCATTAAAGTGTGCAAGTTTTAATTGAATCATCTGATTAATTTTCACATTTGTGTATACTGTTGCAACCTCCCTGAATGCCTCCTCTCCCTTCTCTGTCAGTATTGTCCCCAGAGATAACCACTATTCCAGCCTCTCTCACGATAGATTTGTCTGTTTATGCACTTCATACAAATGGAATAATATAAAATATATCCTTTTATGCCTGGCATATTTCACTTAGTATTATATCTGTAAGATTAATCCACGTTGTTCACATACACAGTGAGTTCATTCCTTTTCACTGAATATAGCATGATTTATTTATAAAGATAGCTGATAGTTA
This sequence comes from Callorhinus ursinus, assembly GCF_003265705.2. Classification (NCBI taxonomy): domain Eukaryota; kingdom Metazoa; phylum Chordata; class Mammalia; order Carnivora; family Otariidae; genus Callorhinus; species Callorhinus ursinus. The sequence continues at coordinate 5,989,698 of NW_027397093.1, forward strand.
TTTGCTGATGGTTTGGAAATGGAGTTTGAAAGAAAGATAGGAATCATTTTTTAGCCTGAACTTCTAGAAGTCTTGGAATTATCATGGGGAAGCTGCAGAAGGAGCAATTTTAGTTCAGTGGGGATGGGAAGCAGTTCTGTTCGGGTCATATGAGACACACGTGTTAAACATCTAGTGGCGAGACTTAAAGACACAGTTGGATATGTATGTCTGAAGTTATGAGAGAAGTCGGAGCTGAAGAAATGGATTTGGGAGGCATGAGTGTATATAGACGTTCTGTAAGATCTTTGGACTGGATAAGTCACTGAGAGAATGAAGATGGCTCTCCACTAAAGTAAGCTGAGGGCTGAGCTCCAAGCAATGTTGAGAGCTCAGGGAAAAGGATGAACACAAAAAGGAAACAGAAAAGGCATGGCCAATGAGGGAGGAAAAGAACCAAGAGCTGTTCTAGAAGGAAAGCAGGAAAGCATTCCAGGGAGTGAACTGTGGCAAAGGCTACCAAGAGGCCAGTAGAGTGGGGCTGACTTGTGGAGGGCTGCTTCCTTGAAGGGGCTGGAGAAAAAGCCTGATTGGATTCCTACGGAAGCAACTGCTGGTTTCTACCCAACAGCCATGCACTGTTCTTTAGGAACAAGAAATCCAGTTTCATTTGGGGTAAAAGGCACCCAGCTGTATTTCCTAATCTTCCTTTCATCCTGGTGTGACCATATATGACAAGTAAGCAGAAGTGTGTGTGGGATTTCTGGGAACCTGGCTGAAAAGGAAGTTGATTGAGCCAGGAGGCATCCTTTGCCCTTCTGCACTAGTCAAATTTTTACTGTGACAGTTCTATGAAACAAAGCCAAAAATAATTCAATGACCTACAACATATATTCTATTTCATGCTTCTGGATCAGTACTGTGGCTGATCTGAGCTGAGCTCACTGGACTTGGCTGAGAGAGGCTGCCCTCCAGGCTCTGGATCAAGTTCAGGGCTGCTTCAGTTCCAGGCTGACAGAAAAATACGCTGTTCCTGTGGCAGGGGTGGGAGCCCTAAGAAGCTTGGAAATTTGCCACATCTTCTAATGCTTCCTAATGCTCAGAACCCACAAAGTCACTTCCACCTACTGGCCCCAAAATTTACATGATTGGGCCCAAAGTCAGTGAAGGTTATTATTCTCCACCAACTGGGAACCATGGCAGGGGAGTGGAGATAAGAAAAACTTTGCACAAATAATAACACCTACTACACCTTCCTTTGTCCATACCTTCTAAGCATTAAAACTCAAAGTAATGGCTGGAGCACCAGCAGCGTCTGTGGGTCATGTGGCCTTGGAAGCACCAAGCATAGGTAGTAGAGTAGAAAGATGTGTTCCATCTGTCCATGAAGTAACTATACTAACCTGACCAGACTAAATCTGACCTTATTTTGTGTGGAAAAAAAAATAGTAACTGCCATCTTTTTAATTTTCTTTTATGTTATACTTTCTATTATACGCACCTAAACCTAATACTAATGGACTCAAATGGGTGACAGTAAGAATGCGAGGTGTATGGACAATACTTTCAAGGAAGTTTTCTATACAGAACAGAGATATGGACTGGTAACAGAAGAGGCAAAGGAGTAAAGGGAATTTTTTCATTTTAAGTTGGAAAGTAATACAGCATGTTATGTGATGATGACAAAATCTAATAAGGAAAAAAGTTATTGATACAAGAGAGAGAAAAGTATTAAAGCACTGACTATTCTTGAATAAGCAAGAGGATAAGGGAGCCAGTGCTGACCTTGACAGAGGTCAAGGTCATTGACTTAATCACAGAGCAATTCATACCCATTAGATGACCTAAACTAAATTCCATGAATTTTTCCTGAGAGTTTTCCAGACAATTCCATATATTAAAAATGTTTTTTATTCATGTTTTAAATTTTGTATAAATAAGAATTGAACCTTTCACAGACCTAACCCCACCCCACATTGTTTCTCTTTTTGAATAGGGAAGGAAAGTAGAGAAGGAGTTTGCACTGCTTGAGATTATATGAAGGATTGAAAAATGGCCCAAACACCTAAATTAAAAAAAATAAATCGTTAAATAGCATAAATCATCTTGCAGAAAAAAAAGTAAGACAGAAAGCTGATAAAGCAAGTACAGAAAAATCCTTTTTTTTCCCTAAGTCCCCGTTAAAATGGAATTTTTAAACCCACAGATGTTTAGAGGAGGTAAAAATATACTTCCTTGTTTGATGGAACTGCTACAATTCCAAATATATAAATTCACCCATGGCATTAATTAAAGTTTAAATTTTTTTCTCTCTCTCTAATGTGAGTAGCATAGTGTTTTTACCTGAGTAAGGCATTGCTTTTCTGCCCTATTCTGCCAGATAAGGTGCAGCACTCTTTTAAATACGTGTTTTTTTCCAGAGGAGTATAGAATGGGGAGAAAGACCTAGCGTTGCATTTGGGATCTATTGCCTTTGAGATGCCTACTAGACATCCCAGTGGAGACAGCCGGGAACAAGGCAGATGTACAAGTCTGCAGTTCAGGCAAAAGGTCTGATCTAGAGATACAATCTGGCGGGTCATCAGCATCTGGTATATTTAGAGGCGTGGTACTGGATAAGATCATCTAGGGATTTCATGTTTATAGAAGAAGAAAAAAAACAGATCTTTAAACTGAGCCCCCAGGGACAACATCTAAAGATTAGGAAAATGAGAATTCATCAGCAAAGGAGACTGAGAACGAGCAGCTGGTGAAGTGGGAGGAAAACAGGAAAAGAAGAATCTGAAGTCCAAAAGAAGGAAGTGTCTAAGGGGAGATTTATCTATGTTGACTGACAGGGTGGAAAGGGAGAAGCGACACTGGATTGTGCAAATGACATCGGAGGTAGTTGGTGAGCCTGCGAAGAGTATTTAGAGGAAAGGGTGGGAGCGGACCACCTGTTTGGAGTGGGTTCAAGAGGGAATTGGAGAGAAATTAAACAACAGGAATAGACACCTTTTTCTTCAGCTTTGCCACAAATAGGAAGAGAAAGAAATTGGGTGGTGAGGTCAAAAAAGTTTGCTTGTTTGTTTGTAAGTTGAGAGAAATAACAGCATGTTGCTCCACTTACGGGAATGACCCAGAGGCAAGGGGGGAAAGCTGATGATGCAGGAGAGAGATGGGGGAACTTACTGGAGGGATGTAAGTGAGAGAGGATAGGATCTGTGCATGGGAACAAAGCTTGGCAGTAGCCAGGAAGGAACACAGACAGTTCATCCAGAGTGACATCTAGATAGAGCCCAATGCAAGTAAGCTATCAGCTATGATAGCAGGAGTCTGTGGAAGCTCTTTCAAAGGTAATCACTTTCCTTAGTATCACAGCTAAGTGGGGATGGGAAGAAAATGCGAGAGATTTCAGATTAGGAAAGTAAGAAATACCTATCTAAGATAGCAGAAAAGACATAAATGTGGAAAATAGGATGTGATCCCTTGGCAGCTTTAGAGGCTCACCTGAGGTTATTGACCATCAGCATAGAGAGAGCCGTCAGCAGTCTTGGATGTTTTACTATAGCCACTTTCCGTCGTGGATCCAGGCCTGGGAGGAGGTTTATCCATGGCTGCATCAAACAGCATGACAAACTGAAAGGGGTCGAGAGAGTTGAGGGTATGTGCAAGGAAGTGTCGAAAATGATTGACCGTAGAATTGAAGCTTGGGTCACAAGGGAGAGAAGACACGAAGGGGCTGATGGAGTATGGACAGATGGTAATATCTGGGGATTAAAGGCTGATGTGGAGACTAAAGCTATGGAAGCTAGGTACTAAAAGTGATGAGCAGGAAAAGGGGCAGAAGAGTTACAGAGTACTTAAAATTGACAAGTTTGTAGGAGATACAGTTTCAGGACAAGATCAAGGTTTACCCTGAAGGACAGTGCTTAAGTAGGGCAAAGGGTAAGATTACTAAAGGCAAGATTAAGAAACCACTAAACCGGGGAATCGGAAGGATCTTCTTTGTGTATGTGTAAATCACTAAGCATTACAATAGCAAACCAGTGGTGAGATGACAGTGAACGAGAAGCCAACGCCTTCACTGAAGGTGACTGGTCAACGGCAGAGGGCTGCCCTGAGAATGCCTACTGATTGGCTAATCTCACAGTCTGATGATGCAAAACTCAGGGTTTTCATGGAGGAAGCAAGGAGAAAGTAAGGGTGCAATGAGGAGACTGCCTCTAAAGGTGTGATGATGGGGAGAAGAAAGAACCCCCCTCGGGAGGGCTGCAGGGGAAGCCGGGTCCTGAAGTGGAGGTAAGACTACAGTTTTAACAGAAACACTTTGGTCACTGTTAGGAACGGAGTGAAGAAAGACACAGGTGGGAAGTAGAATGATAAGCCGGGAGGTTATTGCAAAAATGTAGGCAAAAATGATGGAGGCTTATCCCAGGAAGATAGTGTTAAAGATGGTAAGAAATTGCAGTGCTTGGGTGGCTCAGTCGGTTAATCCTCAGACTCTTCATTCAGCTCAGGTCGTGATCTCAGGGTCGTGGGATGGAGCACCACATCGGACTCTGCGCTCAGCACGGAGTCTGCTTGTCCCTCTGCTCCCTCCTCTGCTCACTCTCTCTCTCTAAAGTAAATAAGTAAAATGTTAAAAAAAAAAAAAGGTGGTAAGAAATTGCCCAATTGTGAAGACTTTAAAATAGACCATAGTTTCAAGATACCCCACTATTCTATGTACCAGTAAGACAGGAAACAATGCTACCAACTAAACAGTAGCAATGTTTTTTATCATTTCAATTGTAAGACGGAGTCAAAATCACGGATGGAATCAATTTCACAGATGTTAAAATATTACAATGTGCATCTGAGTGTTGATGTAATATACTATGTTGGTTGAATATACTACTCTACTGAGAAAGGAACTCTTTTCCCAAAAAATTAAGAAGTAAGCAAATGGAGTGGTCAGCATCTCAGAGGGCTTGCTAGAGAAATCCTCCAACAGCAGCTGCAGGAAAAGCAAGACGCCACTCTGTTAGCTGACCTTCGCTTGACACATTTTGTCACCTATTTACTAATTGGCGCCTGTCAAATAACTCCATGGTGCTTGGTATGTCTAATTAATAGCCATAGATCAATTTACTCATCATTTGAGTCTCTGTATACTCCTTGTTATTTCCAGCTAATGGTTCATGTCTGATCAGCTTGGGAAAGTGGCTCAGAATGGTCCATGCTGCACATTTATTCTTGTCACTGTATCCATGTGACATCATGGCCATGGGAAGTAAAAGTGCAAAACAGCAGTCTGTGCTGAGTTAGAAGTCTTATGTTTGTAAGCCCCTTTTCTCCCACATTACATCAAACTGGCATGTCTTCCTCAGTGGTGCATAATCCTGAATGCACATTAGAAACACTTCAGGGTGTTTTTTAAAAATACTCATTCCTGGACCCCATCCCAGACTAACTAGAACAGAATCACTGGAGGTGAGCTCCAGGCTTCTGTGTTTTTGAAAACTCTCCAGGTGATTCAAATATCCAACCACCATCATGGGCCATGGGTACTTTGTGGTTTCCTCATTAATAAGTAATACACTTTGATGAGCTCAGTTCAGTTTGTGAAAGAAATATTGCTTTAACAGGTATAAGCCCTGCAATAGAATATAGCAGGATCAGAAATAAATATGGAATGATGTGGAATGACTCACAATGTGTCACTAATGAAAAATAAAACTGTGCAGAGTATTATCTTATTTAAGATAAGTTTCATCTATGTATTTTTGTGTGTATATATGTCTAATTAATACCCACAGATCAATTCACTCATCATTTTCTTCTCCACATATTTCTTGTTATTTCCAATTAATGGCTCATGTCTGATCACTCATGGGAAGATGATTCTGAATCTTTGTTGATACAGATTTAACCCTGTCACTGATGAGTATGACATATACACATGTGTCCATATTTTACCTATACAAACATGCAATAACACATGCATATACTTATAATGATAAAATATAGAGATAATATTTACAACTTTAAATGCTCAAGATTATAGGAGATTTTATTTTATTTATTTTTAAAGATGTATTTATTTATTTGAGAGAGAGAGAGACAGTGTGAGCACAAGGGGGTGGGAGCAGAGAGAGAGAGAGAATCTCAAGCAGACTCCCCACTGAGCTCGGAGCCCAACTCAGGGCTTGATCTCATGACCCTGAGGTCACGACCTTTCAGATCACTGAAATCAAGAGTCAGATGCTTAACCCACTGAGCCACCCAGGTGCCCCAACAGGAAATTTTAATTTCCTTTTTTCTTTTGACTTCATTTTCTACAAGGTGAATGTTTTTACTTTATAATAGAAATTCACTCAGAAACAAGCACTATCTATTCACTGAGGAAAATTTGGAGAATTCAGGAAAGCGTAAGTAAGAACATTAAAATGGTTCAGATTCCACCAACCATAAATAACCACCTTGGACATTTTGATTCATTCTTTCCAAATGTTTTTCTTTATATGAGAGTATATTGTGCATGCATGTATATACAGAATTATACCTACATTGAAAATTTTTCCAAGGTTTTAGCCCTGCCTTCTCTTAATATAAATTTTGTTTACCATGGCATTAAAAATCCTTACAAAACATACATTTTAAATGAATTACATAGTATTGTACAGTGCACATGTATCGTAATTTATTTGACCAAACTGTTACTGGTTAGCTTTTAGGTTGTTCCCCATATGTTGCCTAAATATAACACTGTTGAGAAAATCTCTGAGCCTGGTTTTGGTGTGCATGTTTTAGACCTTTCACATCAACCTTTCATATCAAATCAACAGTTTCATTGCATTCCTAATATTGGATGCTATATTCTACATACTTATGTAACTTGTGTTTATTTTAAATAAGTAAAACAGGTACTGAGAAATTTTGGGTAACAAAGCACGAGGCAAAAAGCAAAGGTCACCTATAATCTATTCAGTTTTTCCCAGTGGTAATCCAAGTGTGTCAGCCTTCTGGGTCTTTCTCTACATTGAAAGAAAAGTATACTGATATTTAATTTCCTGAGGGTGATATTTGTATTATGGTGATTGAGGCAAATGCCCTTAGTCTCAGGAGATACGTACTGAAGAATTTAGCAGTGAAGTATCATTACTAACTCTCAACTAGCTCTCTAATCATTTACAAATAAATATTCACACACACACATTTATAGAAAGAGAGGGGAATCAAGCAAAAGTGACCAAATGTTGACAACTGATTAATCCAAGTGAAAGTTATACAGATGTTCATTGTACAATTCTTGCAGCTGAGAGGGTTTGACATTTTTCCGTGAAAAGTTAGGGATAACGTCAGTCTCCTTCTCTAGGCAGCCCTCCCTCACCCTACCCTCCCTCTACCCCTCCTATTTAGAAATGATTATCTAAAGTTCCCCTCCCTGCTCTCCATGAGCAATGCTGGGACTCCAAAAGCCAAGAAGCTCCCATTTCTTTTCTATTAGTATATTGCTGGAGCTGGTGGTAGGGCTTATGTTAATACTGAAGCCTTTCAATAGACCATGTGGTGAGGTGGCTTAAACCCATCAACTGGTAGATCTCTGAACTTAGAATACTGGTAAATAGTCCCTGGATTTAGGCATTAGCTATAAATCCTGGGCAATGGAGCAATCTAATGGACATGCTTTTTTATCTTTGGTGGCTTTCAAATGCCCTTAAGGTGAAAGACTGAAATCCTTGATATGACCTCTCCCACTCTCCTGACACCTCCAGACAGTTCTTAGGGAAGCATCATGTGTTACATGAACTCCCGTCTCTGGGTATTCTTCATATGCAAAACTTCATGTGTAAAACTTAATTCTACTAATTAAACCTAACAATCCTTCAGATTTCATCTCAAGCACCCTTCTCTGAAGGGAGCTCTTTCTGGGCCACCCAACAAGATGAATCTCCCCCATTATATACTTCTTGGAGCATCCAGGTGGAGATAAGCCAAGTGTGATGATCAGAGTTGGCAGAGACAATGGCTCCTTCCAGAAACTGAAAAATCACCTAGTATCACTAAAACAAAGTAATCGAGAAGTTGAAGGGTGCTAGGTAAAACTGGACAGTAGCTTTTAAGTAGCACTACAATACAGTCAGATGTCTTTTTCATCACTATAGCTTCAGGGAAGTGAGGAACAGAAGGAAGAGAAGAATATATGCCAGAAGATTAACGCAGAAGTAAAAATGTCTTGGACGAGGCCCGTAGTGGTGAAGGTGAAGAAAAATTAACAAACTCAAAGAATATTTCGTGACTTCTAACTAAAGACAGCAGGCCTGATGCGCCCCGCCCATGTTACAAGCCCACCGGCACCATTTAAGAAAGAATACATTCCTGAAGAGACCTGTCCACCTACCAAATCCCCATTGAAATCTGGCTGAGACTGAGAAAGAAGTCGAGAGGGAAACACTTTGGTACACATTAAGGAACTCTGTTGGTTCCTCTAAGGAACCCCAGGGGAAAGGGTTTATGCTGTTTAATTTTATATGGTACAATCATACGTTGAGTGTTTTATGTCTCTAGCAAGGTGATAACTATGTTATACTGTCCCTGGGACATTATATAAGTCAGCTGACTGAATTGTTTTGGATGAGAGCTCTTTACAATTGGGAAATAAAATAAGGTATGGTTTCTTGGCTTAGTATACAAAGTGGCATTGAAATAAAATTAATTTAAGCATTTTTGGTCATATTTCAGAAGCCTTGATAGCGACCTCCAAGTAAAGGCCTTGAAAGCCTATGTCCCCCATAGCGTTGGTCTCAAATGGATATAGAAAAAGCAACAAGCTTCACAAAGTACTGTAATGAAAGCCCATGCTAGAAACTTCTGACACTCTTCCAGTTCCTTTCTTTAAGAGGAATTACATCACCACTGTTTTACATCAGCTTTCACTGTTGAACCTACTTCGTCAACAGGGTTGAATGTCTACAGAATTGAGCTACACAATCACCAAAAATTCTGACTCTTTCTCCTCTTAATCTGTTCCGCCCAGGGGAGAGCTGGTAATATGGGCCAAGGAAAAATGCATCCCCTTTACTACTGCTCTTGAAAGTTCATGGAGGGTTTTGGGTCTTATTGTGTTAGAAAGGAGGAGCCCAATTAGAAGAGAGCCATGGCAGGATAGAGGGAGAGGCAAAGGGGTCAAGTTCATCAGGGTAGGAAGCTGCAGAGGAATACAGCACCTCACCTTTTAATGCAGAGCATATCACATGTGAATGTGTGTATATGTATATTCTCCTTTGAAATCCTATGATACGTACGATACAATAACTGTAATTAGGCAACACATTTTCTTTTTAGTGGAAGATGATGGTTACATGAAAGGGATTAATGTTTCTGTATCCACTAGGGTTTGACTGGGGAAGCAGAACCACTCTAATGAAGTACTTTCCATCAGTATGCCAGTCTTTGCCATATTGTTTGACAGCCAGGTTATGAAGTAACCCAGTCTTGATGGCTTTCCCCTGATAAGTGTGGACATCTCTGTAATGCACATTGCTCTTTCCTTGGGTCTTGGCTGAACATATTCATATCTCAGTTCAACTCTTCTGCTAAACTCTGGCTATAGGCACATTTCCAGGCATGATTATTGCTATTTTTCCATTATCACTTCATAATGTTTTAATTTTCAAAAAATTGGATATAGTTTCATACCATCCATATACAGCAAACTCATCAACATCTCTTTGGAAGAGCTGAACTTGCATGTTAACTACATTCTGGTAGATATCCATCTTGTCTAATTAAGAAATTATTAAGAATTAATAATAGACTATTGAATATAGAAAAATGTTCCCCTTCAGGAAAAAACTGTTTGGACAGTATGACTTGGCTGGGGGATAGGGTAGAATTGGGACATGTTAGTATTACATTTTCCCTTGTGGTTTTTCAAACTTAAAATTATCAAGATTTTCTGGTCTACTTGTTTTATTCCAGAAGAGTATATTTCAATAGGTAAAAAGTAACTTAGTAACAACTGAATTGTTCACATTCACCAGATCAACCTGTTTTGAACATTCTTTTGTTTATCCATTACTATAGTGCATAAGAAATTGTCAAGATATTCCAAATTACATTTCTAAAATTACACAGAGAGCTTGCACTACATTTGTTTTCTTCCAGTATTTTTTTAGTGTGACTCAAAATCACAGACTTCTGGTTAACAGTTTTCTAGCTAATGTCATCGAAGGTTTCTTTGAAAATGGTGTCTTAGAGCCCACAGATGTTTCCTTCCTGGGCTTCAACCTCCAGGATTAAATTTCAGAAACGAACTTTTCTTTGTAGAATCAATGTGGTATCTGGCAAAACACTCAAGATAACAAGTAGATCAATTATTTCCTAAACAGTAAACAGGAAGTAATATTTTGAGAAAAAGAGAGCTCAGTGCAATTAAATTGCAAACCTTATATATGCTCCCAGACCACATACTAGGCCTTTCTTCCATCTTCCTCAACTAGTCACAATCTAACATGCTGTTCAAAGTTAATAAATATTCATCGATGATTGATGACACTGAGCACACTCTACTCGGAGTCTAATACCCTCAGATATTTACCAAGCGGCCAACATCAGTGAAATTTTCATCTCGTTGCTCAACTGGGTTCCCTGCCTCTGGGCTTTCCCTGCTGCAATCTGCCCTGTGTTCTAACACTAAATTAATCTTTCTAAAGCCCCACTTTTATCATTTCATTCCCTCATTAAAAAATATGCAATGTATGCTCTTTGCCAACTGGACTACATCCAAACTCCCCAACATCATTGATAAAATCTTTCATTTTCTGGACCCATCTCCTGTCAGCCACCTTCCTATCAACCTCTCCTACTCACCTAAGTCTACACACTAGCCAGTCAAGTCTCCAAATGTGCCAAGTGGGTAATGCATGCTCTATCCCTTTTCCAGCTACTCATTGCTTTATACAGTCCCCCGCCCAACTCCATCCATGGTCCCCTTTGCCTAGATAATTTCTGTTACCTACAAATTTCAGTTGTTCCTTATTCCTTATTCCTTGGGAAAGCATCCCTGGACCTACTAGATTGGTCGGGGTTTCTCTGCTTTATGCTACCTAGCATCTTGCACCTCACTATCTGAAGTTAGCTGAATGACGACCCCTCAAGATATCAGACCCTAATCTCTAGAACCTGTAAATCTTACCTTATAGCAAAAAGGGTCTTTGCAGATGTGATTAAATTAAGGATCTTGAGATGGGGAGTGGGTCCTAAATACCATCACAAGGGTCCTTATGAAAGGAAAGCAGAAGGGAATTTCATATAGACAGAAGAGGAAAGGGGATGTGAAAATGGAACCCAGAAAAGGGAAGAACAGATTCTCCACTAGAGTTTCCAGAGGGAATACAGCCTACCACACTGTGATTTCAGTCCATTGACACTGATTTCAAACTTTTGGCCTCCAGGACTGTAAGAGAACAAATTTCTGTTGTTTTAAGCCACCCAATTTGTGGTAATTTGTCCCAGCAGCCTCAGGTAGCTAATACACTCTCATAGCTCTCTCAGTCAGAGGCCCGTCCGACAAAGGATGGCACAGTCAAGCTGGCTAATGAGAAGAGCTAAATAAAGGGAGGGCATAGTAGCCCAGGGCTAATGATAATAATTTGCCTCTATTGCTTCTGAGAGGACAAGAGAAGGAAACAGCTCACAAGCCTCAAAAACTAGCTGAATAAAGAGAGCTCCCCAAGAGGAACCATGGCCTTCAGTAGGGGGACATGGCCAACTCAAAGTGACCCAGCAGGGAGAAAGCCAGGAGAATAAATATCCCAACCTCACCCTCTTTCTACCTCTGATTCTCCCTCCCTTTGGGTGAACCCAGAAGCCTGGGACAAGGGCATCTTTTCCTTCATTCCACAGAAGACAGAGCCCAAAGCAAAGTGGAATGAGGTGGCAGAGAGTGGAACAGTAAGGAGATAGGTGACATCCAGCACAACATCCAGCTCAGGTAACTACCCAGTTCCCTCACTCTGCTTTACACACCATGAACACAACTGCCCCATCTGTCCTGGCATGGCATCAAGCATATACTGAGAACTCAATAAAATATTTATTGAACAAAATTAATTAATAAAACAACTCAAAAAAAAAAAAAAAGAGTAGAGACCCTTCACAATTGACCATTTCCAGTCTCATTTTCCATTATTTACCTTCATGAACCCTTTGCTGGAGGCCAGTACCCAAGCATGTTTTACCTTTATCCCCCTCCACACTTCCTCTTACTTTTTTTAAAAAAAGATTCTATTTATTTATATGAGAGAGAGAGAGATCACACAAGTGGGGGGAGGGGCAGAGGGAGAAGCAGACCTCCTGCTGAGCAGGGAGCCTACACAGGGGCTGGATCCCACACCCCGAGAATATGACCTGAGCCAAAGGCAGACGCATAATCAACTGAGCCCTCCAGGCCCCCTGCCACTTTCTCTTCCTAAGCCACCATCCCACATCTACTGAATTTCTGTCATTCTTTAAAGACCATTTTAGAGGCTGCCTCTTCTGTCATGTCTCTCTGGATCACCTCAACAAAAATGGTCCCTCCCTTCTTGGCATTCTTTCAGTTCTTGTTTGTAGTTCCCTATAGCAGTAACATTTTTTATTGTTGTGTTCTGTTGATAACATATATACATGTCATAACTCAATTTGAAGACCATAGTTTCCTCAAAAGCTGCCTCCCAGTCTCATAAAAAAACATACCGTAAACAGGACTTAGCCTGTTTAGTGACTTTTTAAAAATAAGTGCACAAAAAACTTTATTGAATAAATTAATTAACCATAAAGTTTTTGTGAAATAGCATATTTCATGGTCACTTATTCCTAGTCTCTCTGCATTTTTACTATTGAAAGTTGAAAGAATCTTCTGTGAATGTCATTCTTCCCTCTTTCCATAACAGTAGTTTCTTTACTTAATAAAAATCACATGAGAAAAGAGTTTTGAATGAAGTTTAGGTTCCCACTCTTGACTTATGTAGTTAGTAATTAATAATAGGACTGCATATTTTTACCATGAAGCATCATTATGAAGAATTTGCCCCAAGGGTGGTTGGGGGTAGAACTAGGGGTAGTAGCAGATCTTTAGGAATTTCTCTGGCATTTCTGAAGTTTGTCTTGAGGTGTGAGTTTACTGGGTTTTGGCAATCCTCAGAACTCAAAGTAAGTTAAAACTGCATTTTAGATGGGGGGCGGAGCAAGATGGCGGAGGAGTAGGAGACCTGGATTTCGTCTGGTCTCAGGAATTCAGCTGAATAGGGATCAAACCATTCTGAACACCTACGAACTCAACAGGAGATCGAACAGGAGAGTAGCAACAACTCTCTGAACAGAGAAGCGACCACTTACTGGAAGATAGGACGTGCGGAGAAGTGAATCCGAGGCGATATTCGGGAGGATAGACGGCGGGGGAGGGGGCCTCCGTCGGCCGCTTCTGGCAAGTGATAGAGCCGCGGAGCACAAAATCGGACCTTTTAGAAGTTGGCTCGGCAGAGGGACGTCGCTGCAGTGGCTAAGCAGGGGGTGGAACCCTCGTGGGACAGTGTGGTCTCAGGACCCTCGGGGTCACAGAAAGACCGGAGATGTCTGAGTGCAGCAGAGCTCCCAGGGATCAGAGCGGGGAAGCTGGATGCAGAGACGGAGCCGAGGCGTGGGCTCTCAGCTCGGGGTGGCCATAAACTGTGATCCGTGGCGGCCCAGTCGGGCCACTGCTCCTCCAGCAGGGACCCAACAAGCGGCAGAGCCGGGGAGACTCCCCTTCCTCCCCCAGGAGGAGCGGTGCGGGAGCACACCGCAGGGATCTGCTGGGTTTGGAGACTCCACATGGGGTCGGGTGCCAGAGATAGAAACGCTCGGTCACAGGCCGGGTGAGCACGGAGTGCGGACGGAGACCAGGGAGACGGGAGTGATTCACTGTTTTTCTCTGGGGGCACACTGAGGAGCGGGGCCCGAGTTCTCATTTCCTCCGGGCAGAGAGTGGGAGGCCACCATTTTCACCCTGGTCCTCCAAAGCTGTGCCAAGAGCTCGCAGGGAACAAAAGATCCTGAGAACAAAACCAAGCAGCTTGCTTAGCTGGGACCGACAAGGGCGGGGCAATTCCGCCTCCGGCAAAGACATTTGGGAACCACAACAATAGGCCCCTCCCCCAGAAGATCAGCTGGAACAGCCAGCAAGCCAAGACCAAGTTTACCGATCAAGGAGAACGGGAGAACTCCAGCGCTAGGGGAATACTGCAAATAGAATTCATGGCTTTTTTACCATGATTCATTAGTTTTTCAAAGTTACTTTTTTTAACTGTTTTTTGGGGGGGTTTTTTGAATTTTTCTTTTTCCCTTTTTCAACCAACATCTTATCAATGCCTTTCTTAAAAAAACATTTTTTATTTTTCATTTTTAGAGTCATATTTTATCCCTTCATAGTAGTTACCCTTATTTTTGGCATATATATATATAAGTTCTTCTCTCTTTAAAATTTTGATATACAGTTTCTTCTAACAGATCAAAATATACCCTAAATCACTAGGGTATGGCTTTGTACTACTCTCCTGCCTGATCACAGTCTCTCCCATTTTTTTCATTTCTTTTTTCTTTTTTTTTAAATCTTCTTCTTTCTTCTTTCAAACAACTTCTTATCAATTCCGTTTATAAAAGCTTTGATAAGTTTCATCTTTACAGTCATCTTCCATCACTTCATTGTATCAACCTTTATTTTGTACATATATAAGTCTTTCTTCCTTTAAAATTTTAGGAGGCACTTTCTTCTAACAGACCAAAATACACCCAAAATCTAGTGTGTGGCACTGATCTATGCACTAGCCTGATCATATTTGATCATATTTTTGTTTTGTTTTATTTTGTTTTTGTTTTTATCTTTTTCTTTTTCTTTTTTTTTCTCTTTCTTTTTTCTTTCTTTCCCTTTCTTTTCCCTTGCTTTCAGGTCTTTTCTGATTTGTATAGAGTATGTTTCCTAGGACGTTGTTAAACTGTTAGCATTTTGTTCTCTCATTTATCTGTTCTCCTCTGGACAAAATGACAACACGAAAAAAATCACCTCAGCAAAAAGAACAAGAGGTAGTACCGTCAGCCAGGGACCTACCTACTCAATACTGACATTAGTATGATGTCGGACCTAGAGTTCAGAATCATGACTTTAAAGATACTAGCTGGGCTTGAAAAAAGCGTGAAAGTTATTAGAGACACCCTTTCTGGAGAAATAAAAGAACTAAAATCTAACCAAGTCGAAATCAAAAAGGCTATTAATGAGGTGCAATCAAAAATGGGGGCATTAACTGCTAGGATAAATGAGGCAGAAGAGAGAATCAGCGATATAGAAGACCAAATGATGGAAAATAAAGAGGCTGAGAAAAAGAGAGATAAACAACTATAGGATCACGAGGGCAGAATTCGAGAGATAAGCGATACGATAAGACAAAACAACATTAGAATAATTGCGATCCCAGAAGAAAAAGAAAGAGAGAGAGGGGCAGAAGGTGTATTGGAGCAAATAATAGCAGACACCTTCCCTAATGTGGGGAACGAAACAGGCATCAAAATCCAGGAGGCACAGAGAACCCCTATCAAAATCAATAAAAATAGCTCAACACCCCGACATCTAATAGTAAAACTTACAAGTCTCAGAGACAAAGAGAAAATCCTAAAAGCAGCTCGAGAGAAGAGATATGTAACCTACAATGGTAGAAATATTAGATTGGCAACAGACCTATCCACAGAGACCTGGCAGGCCAGAAACGACTGGCATGATATCTTTAGAGCACTAAACGAGAAAAATATGCAGCCAAGAATACTATATCCAGCTAGGCTATCATTGAAAATAGAAGGAGAGGTAAAAAGCTTCCAGGACAAACAAAAAATAAAGGAATTTGCAAACACAAAACCAGCCCTCCAAGAAATATTGAAAGGGGTCCGCTAAGCAAAGAGAGAGCCTAAAAGCAGCATAGATCAGAAAGGAACACAGACAATATACAGTCACAGTCACCTTACAGGCCATACAATGGCACTAAATCCATATCTTTCAATAGTTACCCTGAATGTAAATGGGCTAAATGCCCCAATCAAAAGACACAGGCTATCAGATTGGTTTAAAAAACAAGACTCATCAATATGCTGTCTGCAAGAGACTCATTTTAGACCCAAAGACAGCCCCAGATTGAAAGTGAGGGGGTGGAAAATCATTTACCATGCTAATGAACACCAAAAGAAAGCTGGGGTGGCAATTCTTACATCAGACAAATTAGATTTTAAAACAAAGACTGTAATAAGAGATGAAGAAGGACACTATATCTTACTTAAAGGGTCTATCCAACAAGAAGATCTAACAATTGTAAATATCTATGCCCCTAACATGGGAGCAGCCACTTTTATAAGGCAAGTAATAACAAAAGCAAAGAAACACATTGACAACAATACAATAATAGTGGGGGACTTTAACGCCCCCTGACTGAAATGGACAGATCATCTAAGCAAAAGATCAACAAGGAAATAAAGACTTTAAATGACACCCTGGAACAAATGGACTTCACAGACTTATTCAGAACATTCCATCCCAAAGCAACGGAATACACATTCTTCTCTAGTGCCCATGGAACATTCTCCAAAATTGATCACATCCTAGGTCACAAATCAGGTCTCAACCAGTACCAAAAGATTGGGATTATTCCCTGCATGTTTTCAGACCACAATGCTTTCAAACTAGAACTCAATCACAAGAGGAAAGTCAGAAAGAACTCAAATACATGGAGTCTAAAGGGCATCCTACTAAAGAATGAACAGGTCAAACAGGAAATTAAAGAAGAATTAAAAAAATTCATGGAAACCAATGAAAATGAAAACACAACTGTTCAAAAGCTTTGGGATACAGCAAAGGCAGTCCTCAGAGGAAAGTATATAGCAATACAAGCCTTTCTCAAGAAACAAGAAAGGCCTCAAATACACAACCTAACCCTACACCTAAAGGAGCTAGAGAAAGAACAGCAAATAAAGCCTAAACCCAGCAGGAGAAGAGACATAATAAAGATCAGAGCAGAAATCAATGAAATAGAAACCAAAGAACAGTAGAACAGATCCACGAAACCAGGAGATGGTTCTTTGAAAGAATTAACAAGATGGATAAACCCCTGGTCAGACTGATCAAAAAGAAAAGAGAAATGACCCAAATCAACAAAATCATGAATGAAAGAGGAGAGATCACAACCAACACCAAAGAAATACAAACAATTCTAAGAACATATTATGAGCAACTCTATGCCAGCAAATTAGATAACCTGGAAGAAATGGGTGCATTCCTAGAGATGTATCAACTACCAAAATTGAACCAGGAAGAAATAGAAAACCTGAACAGACCTATGACCACTAAGGAAATTGAAGCAGTCATCAAAAATCTCCCAACAAACAAAAGCCCAGGGCCAGATGGCTTCCCAGGGGAATTCTACCAAACTTTTAAAGAAGAATTAATACCTATTCTCATGAAACTGTTCCAAAAAATAGAAATGGAAGTAAAACTTCCAAACTCGTTTTATGAGGCCACCATTACCTTGATCCCCAAACCAGACAAAGACCCCATCAGAAAGCAGAATTACAGACCAATATCCTTGATGAACATGGATGCAAAAATTCTCACCAAAATACTACCAACTGGATCCAACAGTACATTAAAAGAACTATTCACCATGATTAAGTGGGATTTATCCCTAGGCTGCAAGGTTGGTTCAACATCCGCAAATCAATCAATGTGAAACAATACATTAACAAAAGAAAGAACAAGAGTCATGTGATCCTCTCAATAGATGCAGAAAAAGCATTTGACAAAGTACAGCATCCTTTCTTGATCAAAACTCTTCAGAGTATAGAGATAGAGGGTACATACCTCAATATCATAAAAGCCATCTATGAAAAACCTACAGCGAATATCATTCTCAATGGGGAAAAGCTGAGAGCTTTTCCCCTAAGGTCAGGAACGTGGCAGGGATGTCCACTATCACCACTGCTATTCAACACAGTATTAGAAGTCGTAGCCACAGCAATCAGACAACAAAAAGAAATCAAAGGCATCCAAATCGGCAAAGAGGAAGTCAAACTCTCACTCTTTGCAGATGATATGATACTGTATGTGGAAAACCCAAAAGACTCCACCCCAAAACTGCTAGAACTCATAAAGGAATTCAGTAAAGTAGCAGGATATAAAATCAATGCACAGAAATCAGTGGCATTCCTATACACCAACAACAAGACAGAAGAGAGACAAATCAAGGAGTCGATCCCATTTACAATTGTACCCAAAACCATAAGATACCTAGGAATGAATTTAACCAAAGAGGCAAAGGATCTGTACTCAGAAAACTATAAAATACTCAGAAAAGAAATTGAAGAAGGCACAAAGAAATGGAAAAACGTTCCATGCTCATGAATTGGAAGAACAAACATTGTGAAGATGTCAATGCTACCTAGAGCAATCTACACATTCAATGCAATCCCCTTCAAAATACCATCCATTTTTTTTCAAAGAAATGGAACAAATAATCCTAAAATTTGTATGGAACCAGAGGAGACCCCGAATAGCCAGAGGAATGTTGAAAAAGAAAAGCAAAGCTGGTGGCATCACAATTCCGGACTTCCAGCTATATTACAAAGCTGTTATCATCAAGACAGTATGGTACTGGCACAAAAACAGACACATCGATCAATGGAACAGAATCGAGAGCCCAGAAAGGGACCCTCAACTCTATGGTCAATTCATCTTTGACAAAGCAGGAAAGAATGTCCAATGGAAAAAAGACAGTCCTTTCAACAAATGGTGTTGGGACAATTGGACAGCCACATGCAGAAGAATGAAACTGGACCATTTCCTTACACCACACACAAAAATAGACTCCAAATGGTTGAAAGACCTAAACGTGAGACAGAAGTCCATCAAAATCCTAAAGGAGAACACAGGCAGCAACCTCTTCGACCTCAGCCGCAGCAACTTCTTCCTAGAAACATCACCAAAGGCACAGGAAGCCAGGGCAAAAATGACCTATTGGGATTTCATCAAGATAAAAAGCTTTTGCACAGCAAAGGAAACAGTCCACAAAACCAAAAGACAACCGACAGAATGGGAGAAAATATTTGCAAATGACCTATCAGATAAAGGGCTAGTATCCAAAATCTATAAAGAACTTATCAAACTCAACACCCAAAGAACAAATAATCCAATCAAGAAATGGGCAGAAGACATGAACAGACATTTTTCCAAAGAAGACATCCAAATGGCCAATAGACACATCAAAAAGTGCTCCACGTCGCTCGGCATCAGGGATATCCAAGTCAAAACCTCAATGAGATACCACCTCACACCAGTCAGAATTGCTAGAATTAACAAGTCAGGAAACGACAGATGTTGGCGGGGATGCGGAGAAAGGGGAACCCTCCTACACTGTTTGTGGGAATGCAAGCTGGTGCAACTACTCTGGAAAACAGTACGGAGGTTCCTCAAACAGTTGAAAATAGAGCTACCATACGATCCAGCAATTGCACTACTGGGTATTTACCCCAAAGATACAAATGTAGGGATCCGAAGGGGTACGTGCACCCCAATGTTTATAGCAGCAATGTCCACAATAGCCAAACTGTGGAAAGAGACAAGATGTCCATCAACAGATGAATGGATAAAGAAGATGTGGTATCTATACACAATGGAATATTATGCAGCCATCAAAAGGAATGAGATCTTGCCATTTGCAACGACATGGATGGAACTGGAGGGTGTTATGCTGAGTGAAATAAGTCAATCAGAGAAAGACATGTATCATATGACCTCGCTGATATGAGGAATTTTTAACCTCGGGAAACAAACTGAAGGTTGCTGGAGTGGTGGGGGTGGGAGGGATGGGGTGGCTGGGTGACAGACATTGGGGAGGGTATGTGCTATGGTGATTGCTGTGAATAGTGCAAGACTGTTGAATCACAGATCAGTACTTCTGAAACAAATAATGCAATATATGTTAAGAAAAAAGAAAGAAGAAGATAGCAGGAGGGGAAGATTGAAGGGGACTAAGTCGGATGGGGAGAGGAACCATGAGAGACGTTGGACTCCGAAAAACAAACTGAGGTTTCTAGAGGGGAGGGGGTTGGGGGGATGGGTTAGCCTGGTGATGGGTATTAAAGAGGGCACGTTCTGCGTGGAGCACTGGGTGTTATGCACAAACAATGAATCATGGAACACTACACCAAAACAAATGATGTAATATATGGTGATTGACATAACAATAAAAAAATTGAAAAACACTGCATTTTAATATAATTGCTTATAAAGGGGAAAAATAGAAAGAAAATAGCCATCAGAATTCAAAAGAGTGACATGTATACTAACCCAGTGTGATGACATTTTAATAAAAGTCATGTTAGATGAACAAATAACATATATGAGAAGCCTCAAATGACATGTTCTGCTGCAAAGTTATATACCTCTAAGCATCAGAATAAACACTTAAAACAATCCTTATTCCACAATTATCGGAATATTTAGCAACACTTATGAGAGTTTATGAAATTTACTGTCCCATTTCACTATAGTATCACGTAAAAAGAGAATACCCAGTTGAGTATATCTCCCCAGAGACCATTATAAAGGATGGTATGAATACCTAACATATTGATTTTATTGCCGTCAGAAATAAACACATACTTTCATATGTAAAAACTATGTAGTTCAGTAACTATATTTTGCAAATGACTGCAGCACCATAACGACATCCCAGAAAAACTCATATGTGAATGCCTTTTGAAATGTTTAAGCTCTTTAATATTTGAATTGCTTATAAATGTTTATCTGTGTTATGTTTTTCTTCCAAAACCTACCAAGCTTACATCCTTGTAATGCATAAGTCAATATTTGCATATGGATGCGGGTAAACACAGCTTTGCAGTAGATTCATTTAGATGCAATGGGCAGAATAAATATATATTTTCTAAAGGAATAGACCCTCTTGGCTATTCACTTAGGGCTCAAAAGCAAATGAATGTTCAATGTCTCATAGCTATTTCATAGTTCAGTGGGGACTTAATAGCTAAATTCCTAAAGAAGAATAAAAAGTATTTGAAAATGAAGAACGCTGTGCATTACTCAGAACTGAAGCAGCTTCTTATTCCTTGACCATGGAAGTATCACATATTCTGCTTTGCAAGGCCTTGTACGGGCACTATTATAGAACTGGGTCCTTTATACCCAGTGGCCAGGGTGTCCTAAGGTTACCTTGATAGGAAAGAGTTGATAGGGGGTAGTACTAAGTTAATTCATCAAGTTAACTGCACAGAATAGCATAAGGAGACTCTCCAAACTCATGCCAAGGATAATTTTTGCCTCAGATTTATATAAATTATATAACCCCCTTCTCCTCTGTTATGTTGGTTGTGATACAAATGCAACCTCCTTATGTTGTAAACTCTCCCGGATTTCTAAAATGAAGGCTTCCATCATACATCTGAAGATCCAAAATTGCTCATCATTTAAATACCAAGACATAAGCTCAGTTACTATGCCCAGGAATGATATAAGAGACTAACAGAGATGCACTGTAAAAATTAACTTGACAAAGGGATGAGCCAAAGGAACACTTATGTCTGAGACTCAAGTTCTGGCATCTTAAAGACAATGTCAAACTCCCAGCAGCAAAGAAGATAGGGAGAGATTTCCGAGGTTTCCTGCTTGCCCCCATAATTTTCTCCATTTTGTGTTAATATTAAATGTTAGGACAGGTTAAATGGCACTGGGAATAAATACTGAATCAGAAGTAAATTCCACACTAAGGAGCTCCCCCACCTACTAGTAGAAACAACACATGAGGATTAAGAGTTACAAATTTTTGTTCAGTGGAGAGATGCAATTCCAGGTGAGTGATCAGGCAATGCATGAAGGAGAAGACAATGAAGTTGGGCCAGGGAATATGAGTAGTATTTTGGGTATTTGGGCTTGCTATCTGTAGGCTGTAGAGGCAGACAAGCTGGTGATATAATTTAGCCCAAATCCAAGTCCAGAGACCTGAGAACCAGGAGCTCCAATGTGCAAAGGTAGGAGAGGATAGGTGTCCCACTCAAGAAGAGAAAAATGCTTCATTTGCTTTTTATTCTATTTGGGCCCTCAAAGGACTGGATGATGCCCATCCACACTGATGAGGGTAGATCTTCTTTACTCAGGCTACTGATACGAATGCTAATCTTTTCTGGAAACACCCTCACAGACAGATCCAGAAATGTTTTACCAGCTATCTGGGAATCCCTCAGCCTAGTCAAGTTGACACATAAAATCAACCATCAAAAACATCAAGAGTGAATGCTAATGTCAACGATGGACTTTGGGTGATGCATCAGTGTAGGTTGAGCAATTGCAATAAATGTATCATTCTGGTGTACAGTGGTTACACTGGGGTGGCTGTGCATATGAGCTGGTAGGGATATATGGAAATTCTTTGTCCTTTCTGCTCAATTTGGTTGTGAGCTTAAAACTGCTTTAAAACCTATTTAAAAGGGAAAAAATATGTACATATAGACACCCTACTTATAGTCAGTATTCTATTCCTAAGCAGCAGTGATCCACAGATTTCAATAAACAAAGGAATGATGTAACTCTGCCTCCATTGGTTAATCTGGGGTGAAGCCCAATAAGCATGGGAGGATAGGGAGGGGAAGGAAGCAGAATTCCCTGTGATTGTTCCCCAGGTGGTCTATGGAGAAGAGAGTGAGGGGTTTGACAAGGCCATAGCCTCGGGAATGGAAGGAAGAGAAATCAGTGATATCACAGTGATGGGACCCACATGGTTTGACATTTAGTTAGATGCCACGATTTGCTAGATGCCATTCGTAGATGAGAATGAGAGGAAAAGTAAAATGTGGCCAAAAGTCCTAGGGGACTAGAAGAATAATGATGCTATTAAAGGAAGTATGGAACATAGAAGGAAATAAAAGTAAGAAGGGTCTAGGAGAGCTCCACAATTCAGTTAGCACACATCCTGCAAAGGACCTCTAGAGTATAATTCCAAATTGTTTCATCTAAATCACATTTCCACAGTAACGCAGATGAGTTTTGCAGATGTTTTGAATGACTGCCTAATAGGCAACCAATCTCCTCACTTGCTCTGCAGTGAGGATCCCTGGAAACAGCAAGTGATGCTCTAGAGTAACCAGCTCCTCTGCCTTGGAGGGAGAAAATTGGTTAAATCAACCATATACAGCTCACCTAAGAAGATGTGTTCAGGGAGACAGCTAGGCTGTCAGGGAGAAGGATTTGGACTTTAAATCAAGGGACCTGCATTTTGTGTGCCATTTCTGCCACTTAATGAACTTGAACCTGAAATAAGTTATTCTCCTCTCTTATCTTCACTGTCTTCTTATTTAAAGTGTGAATAATAATATGTACCTCCTAGGATTGTAATGAGAATAAATGGGGTCATTCACGTGAAGGGGTTTTGTAAAGAGCTATGCAGAAGTGAAGGGTGTAAAATTCTTTCTACTCAGCAGAGGGAGAATCCCATACTTGATCGTAGATCCTGAATAGAAAAGACAAGGCTTGTACTCACCAAAGTAATTTCAAGTTACTGAATTCATCGTGTCGGTATAAAAAGCATTGTCAGGGCCTTCCTTTTGACACAAAATAATAAAAGCTTCTATTTCTGACCAAGTCAAAACAGCCAAGGATCACAGGTGGCCCTAACATATGCATACTCATCTTAGGAATTCTAAAATATTTGTGATAAGCCCAAGGACACTCAGGTACACAAACGCTCCTAATTCCTCTAGAAGAAACTGTAAAAAGACCATGTGGGGATTTGGGGCCATTCCAAATTAGCACCCAGAAGCCAACCTGGGAAGTTTCCATGGCTCTGTCTCAGCAAGAAGAGTTGTAAACAAGCATGGTTTATCTCCTGAAAAAGCCTATTCTTGGCTAGCAGGGTCATTTTCTGTTAATTGAAAGAGTAATACCAAGGTGGGTATAGCCATGGGGGGCACATAAATAGTGACCGTGGATCAGGACTGCCCTTACCCCAGGCATAGAGTCCTACCCTCTGCCCGGAGCTGGTTTCCCCAGTACCCACACCACAAACTCTCACCTCGGTCCTCCTGCCTCTTTGTCCTGTTGGATCATCTACCACATTGAGATTTCAGCACCATCTCTCCAGACTCTCCAATTCAATTAGCACTGATGCACAACAACCTGTCCCAAAATTTAATGGCTATAAACAACATGGGCTTATTGGTTCTCGTAAGTCTGTCCCTCAGGGAGCGGTTCCGCTGATCTGGGCTGGGCTTCCATGATCTCATTTGGCGTCACCGGTGCATTGGGATTTAGCTGCTGGGTTGTTGGGGCCTGGCTGGTCCAGGATAGTCTTGACGAGGACATCTTAGCCCTCCTACATGTCTCACATCCCTCTAGCAGCCTAGTCCAGGAATTTCCTTATGACAGTGACACAATCCAGAAAAGAAAGAAGAAAAGTACATGTATTTTTTCAAGCCTCAGTTTGTGCCAAAGTTGCCAATGTCTGGTGCTCACTTATATGCACTGCTCTCAGAGGTGAGCCCTGACTTCCTCTCTTCTCCAGCCCAGACCTTACCATAGCACTTAATTTTCATTTAGAAAATGAGGACAATAGTTCACATACTTTTTCATAACTTGTTTTTATCATTTATCAATATGTGATAAATATTTGCTATTCCAAAATATTTATTCCCCTACAGCAAGGATAAAATCCTGCCTGCTGAATGTTTGTGTATGGCCTGCGAGCTAAGAATGGTTTTTACATTTTCAGATGGTTCGGGGGGGGAGGGGGATATGAAAAGAAGAGTATTATTTTGTGACACAAGTAAATTGTATGAAGTTCAACTTCAGGGTCCAGAATTAAAGTTTTATTGGAATACAGCCATCCTCATTCATTTATGTATTATGTATGGGCTGTTTTCCCACTACAAAAGCAAAATCAAATTGTTGCAATAAAGACTATACAACCCCCAAAGCCTAAAATATTTACTGCACCTGGCTCTTTACAGAGAAAGTTTGACAATTCCTGTTCTATAGCATGACTTCCAAACACTGAACAGTGATTATAATTTTTGTGGCAGATGATGACTATGGAAGTCGTGCTCAATTTTTAGTATCACAGATAACAACTTTGAAAAAATATTGCATACATTTCTGAATTATTCCTTAGATCAATTCTCAGAAAGAGAATTATTGAGACAACAGATAAGCACATTTTTCAGGCTTTGATACCTACTGCCAGTTTGTCATACCTTTAAGATAGATAAAATATCATTTAAAACATAATTTTATTCCCAGTTTTTAAGTTATTTTTATTAGAAATGGATATGGAACTTGCTCAAAGAACATTTTGATCTCTAACTGAGATAATCATTTGACTTTTCCTTTTCCCTTAATGATGTAATCAATTTTGTGAAAGTTCCCCTGCTCATACTGGCAGTTGAGGGATTATTACCAGCCTCTTACATAAAAAAAATTGAAGAAGGATATCAGATCCCATTGTACCCCTTAATGTATGTATAAAAAATTATGGCTTTCTCATTTTTTAAAAAAAAACATAATATCTTAAGAATTAATTATTTATCTGTGATAATTAACCACACCTATGGGAAAATTCTTTCTTGATATTATAGAACTAGCCACCTATTGATGTTTTGTCAGATAGCAAGAGACTTCTCTACCTGTTGCTCAAGTTCCAACTGTTTTATTTTATTTTATTTATCTGTTATACCCTATTTCACCTATTATCTTTCTACTGTTTCCATTCCAAGACCTTTTATTCTTTTCTACAATATCCTGTAGGATATCTATAGGTATTTTCTCACCTAGTCTGCCTATGTAGACATGCTCTGAATCCAGTTCTTTCTTTGCTCCCAAATAAAAAAGAGGTAGACCCACTGAGACATTTATTGGAGGAATGAACCTTTATTATAATCCAAAACAGAAAAAAATATGTCAGAGCTAATGACCATGAAAAGAAGCTCAGAGGGCACCTGGATGGCTCAGTTGGTTAAGCGACTGCCTTCAGCTCAGTTCATGATCCTGGAGTCCCGGGATCGAGTCCCGCATCAGGCTCCCTGCTCAGCAGGGAGTCTGCTTCTCCCTCTGACCCTGCCCCCTCTCATGTACTCTCTCTCCATCTCTCATTCTCGCTCTCTCAAATAAATAAATAAAATCTTTAATAAATAAATAAATAAATAAATAAATAAGAAAGAAAGAAAAGAAGCTCAGGATCAAAATCTGGTGGGATTATATAAAAATGCCAAGCCTAAAAGGCAGCCTCAAAATCACAAATGGGATCATGAGGCAAGATTCAGAAGCCAGACAGAAAGTGATGAGAATAGAAGGCAGTCAGAAACAGATATTCCAGGTCAATTTCTGTTACCATCTTAAAATGAGTATGACTTACCTTTTTGAATAATGAGAGTGTCAGATTATTTTAAATGTAAAGACAGACTGTAAATTGGAGTAATCAATAAAGTAGCTATCTATCATTTAACTATGAATTAAAATTTATTTTAAGATGTTTTTGTGCAGAAAAATCTTTTTCTACCTTCTCTTGGCCCATGTGGAAATTATGTGTTTGCTGTACTTATGTATTTAAAAGGTTGAAAAGGCAAATACGGCCTTTGAGTTCACTAAATTACAAATTGAATACATATATTAGAACCAATTATTACAAGTCATTATGATGTTCTGTTTAATTATCTGAAGCATACAATGCCTCTAAAGTCTCAGTTTCCTTTAAGGATCAAGCCTAAGTATATAATAACTAGCTCATAGGCTCGCTGAGAAACTAAGATGAAACACTGTTCTCTTTAACAGAGTATCTCTTCAAAAGAGTGCTGTAAATAATGGATAAAAAAGGGAGAGAGAACAAAAAACAAGCCAGACCAGATAAGATGATGATGCACCAAAGGACACAGAGGACACATCAAAGCCGGCTTCCCTCTCTCCCCTCCCCTTTTCTCTCTCTCTCTCTCTCACACATACACACACACACACACACAGACACACACAGTAATTATGGAACATAATTTGGGAGTGATAAAGGTGATCATTTCAATGAAAGTCTTCAAATTCCACCCTGCCCCATCCCAGACCTGATTAAATGAGCTAAACAATTTCAAATATAAGAGAAACACCCATATGCAATGAAAATAAGACAAGAATGTCTGCTTTCATCACTTCTATGTGACATTGTACTGGGGGTTCTAGCTAGGTCAAGTAGGCAAGAAAAAGAAACAAAAAGAAAGGAAGAAGTAGACCTCTATTCACAGGATATCATTGGATGGAATACATAGAAAATCCTAAGGAGGGGCAGCTGGGTGGCTCATTTGGTTCAGCCTCTGACTCTTGATTTGGGCTCAGGTCACGATGTCAGGGTCATGAGATCAGGTCCTGCATCGGACTCTGCGCTCAGTGCAGTCTGCTTGAGATTCTCTCTCTCTCCTTCTCCCTCTGCCCCTCCCCTGCTTGTGCTCTCTATCTCCCTCTAAAATAATAAATAAATAAAATCTTAAAAAGAGAGAGAGAGAAAGAAAATCCTAAGGAACACACTAAAAAACTATTGGAACTAATAAATTTAGTAACATTGCAGGATACAAGATCAATATAGAAATATCAATTGTGTTCTGTATATTTGCAAATTAACAATCTGAAAATGAAACTAGGGAAATAATTCCATTCACAATAGCATCAAAAAGAATAAAATAATTGGGAATAAATTTAACAAAAGAAGTTTAAAATTTATACTCTGAAGACTACAAAATATTGTGGATATTAAATAAGATCTAAGTAAATGGAAAAACAGCACATGTTCATGGATCAGAGGATTTAACACTGTTAGGATGGCAATAGTCCCAAAACTGATCTACAAATTCCATACAGTTCCTATCAGAATCCTAACTGACTTCTTTGTAGAAATTGACAGGTTGATTCTAAAATATGTATGGAATTGAAGGAACCCAGAAGAGCCAAACAATCTTGAAAGAAAAAAAAAGAGTAGATGGATTCATACTTCCTAATTTCAAAACTTAGTATAAAAGAATGGTTTTCAAGACGTTGTGCTATTGGCATAACGCTAGACATGTAAATGAAAGGAATAGGATTGTGAGTCAAGAAATTAACCTATACATCTATAATCAACTGATTTTCAACAATAATGCCAAGAGCATGAGGAAAGAATAGCCTTTTCAACAAATAATAGTAGGAAAATGGATATCCACATACAAAAAAATGAGGTTGAGCTCTTAGTTCACATCATATACAAAAATTAACTCCAAATGAAATCAAAGACCTACATGTAAGAGGAAAAACTGTTAAAACTCTTAGTAGAGAACACAGGGGGAAATCTTCATGATCTTGGATTTGGTATCAGGGTCTCAGAAATAACATCCAAAGCATGAGCAAGAAGAGAAAACAGATAAATTACACTTGATCAAAATTAAAAAGTGTTAGACTTCAAGGACACCACCAAGAAAGTGAAAACCCACAGAAAAAGAGAAAATATTTGTAAATCACATATCTGATAAGGCACTTGTATCTAGAATACTTAAAGAACCTAACAATTCAATAATAAAGACAGATAACCCAATTAAAGAATGGGCAAAGGATCAGAATAGACAGTTTTCCAAGGAAGATATACAAATGGCCTACAAGCACACGAAAAAATGCTCACATCATCCTATCATCAGTCATCAAGAAAATATTAATCAAAACCACAATGAAATACCACTTTACATCCACTGGGATGTCCAGAATCAAAATGTCATATTATGAGTATTTGTGAGGATATAGAGAAATGTAACCCTCACACATTGTTAGCAGGAACGTAAAATAATGAAACCACTTTGAAAAACAGTCTAGCAGTTCCTCAGACATAGAGTTATCATAGGATCCAGAAATTCTGTCTGTAGGTATTTAGCTAATAGAAATGAGAATATATGTACAGTAGTCTCCCTCTTACCCACTGGAGATACATTCCAACACCCCCAGGGGACACCTGAAACTGCAGATAGTACCGAACAATATATACACTACAGTTTTCCTTTACCGACATACATATGATAAAGTTTAATGTATAAATTAGGCACAGCAGGAGATTAACAATAACTAATGAAAGGGCGCCTGGGTGGCTCAGTTGGTTAAGCGACTGCCTTCGGCTCAGGTCGTGATCCTGGAGTCCCAGGATCGAGTCCCACATCAGGCTCCCTGCTCAGCAGGGAGTCTGCTTCTCCCTCTGACCCTATCCCCTCTCATGTGCTCTCTCTCATTCTCTCTCTCAAATAAATAAATAAAATCTTTAAAAAAATAACTAATGATGAAATAGAACAATTTTAACAATTTCTAAACATACTGTATTAACAGTTATGTGAATGTGGTCTCTCTCTCTCTCAAAATGTCTTATTGTACTGCACTCACTCTTCTTCTGGTGATGAACATGAGAAGAGAAAATGCCCGTGTGATGAGAGGAGGTGAGATGAACGTGGTAAATATTGGGACGTGGCATTAGGCTATTACTGACCCTCTGACGATATGTTGGGAGGAGGATTATCTGCTACCCGACCGTGGTTGACCGCAGGTGACTAAAACGACAGAAAGCAAAATAGCAGATAATGGGGGACGACTCTACCCACAAAATCTTGTACCTAAAAATGTATAGCAACATTATTCATAATAGTCCAAAGGTTGAAACAACCCAAATATCTACTACCAACTGACAAATGGAGAAACGAGGAGTGATGTACACCTAAGATGGCCTACTATCCAGCCATAAGTAAGAAGGAAATACTCATGCAGGCAACAACTTTGATGAACCTTGAAAACATGATGCCAAAAAAACAGTCACAAAAGTCCACATATCATATGATTCTATTCACATGAAAATCTGGTATAGGGAAATCTACAGAGAAAGAAAGATTAGTTGTGGTTTAGGGTTGGGTTCAAATGAGGTAAGAAGAGAATAACAGCAAAAGAGTACAGAGTTTCTTTTATTCTAAAGTGAACTGTGGTGATAGTTTCCCACAGCTGTGCATATACAAAAAAACACTGAATTATACACTTTGAATGTGCAAATTATATGGTGAATATATCCCAACAAAGCTATTCCAAAGAAAAAAGAAAACAAATCCCAACATCAGAAGAGACCATTCATGCCTAGTTCTAAACCCTTTGAAAAAAATGTGGGTTTTTCCCCCCATATGGGATATTAGATAGGTTAAACAATAATCTTACTTTAATCCCAAACAAGAATGCCCCCAGTCTTCAACTGGACTTGTACAGACTCACTACGAAGTTGTGCTAGATTTACAAGGTCCCGTCCATGCTGTGGTCCATACAAGTACTGCACCCTTTGACTGGGGCGGCAGTTACTTTGTGGCACTCAAGTGAACAGGCACACGCATCCCGGGGCCTCTGTGTCCTGATCTGTGCACTTGGCATACTCGTCCTTGCTCCAGGCTCTGCAGTTTGTCCTGGACATCAAATGAGATCATGAAAAGCACTTTGAAAAGATGAAGGCATTATCAAAACTCAGATAGCATTCTTTAGCATTCCTTTCAAAAAGCTTTCAGCCCCAGGCCCTGTGGGGAAAGCAGATTAAGTACAAAGCAGAAACAAAACAAGTGGTGTTTTCATCCGAATTCCAATGTAAAAGGTATTTTACATTAATTAAGATCTGAAGTTCATCAACTAGTACATCATTTGACTGTTTCCATCAGTCCTATAAAGGGGGAAATCGAGTCACAGCCTTTGCCCGAAGACCAAATGTTTTCCAAGTGACATATCTCCTGGATACAGGACAGAAAAATAGTGAGAAATATCACACTCTATCTTTCTTTTTTAATACACTCATACTGAGAAAGTGTTTAAAATTAAAAAAAGAAAGAAAGAAAGAAAACTAATAATGCTGGTCACGCTCTGAGCGTACGGAGCATTCTTAGTTTAAAGCATTTTCTCTGCGGGCAGTGCAGTTGAGCCTGAAGCTGAGAAAGCCCGTCTTAAAGAAAAAAAATGAAGGAAACAAGTATCATGCAAAAAGTAATCACTTTACAAAGCGAATTATAAAGGAGCGCTGAGCAGTCTCCCCCTTGGAACCCCTCCCCCGAAGGCCCTGGTCATTTCCATTGCTATGTAAATTCACGATCCAAGAGGGATCCAAGTTCTCCAATTATGATTTCCAGTGTCAAAATTAATGACTTCAATTTCCCAAGTCCTCTCACATATATTATCCCTTTTGATCATCACAACTTGGGGGAAGCAGTGTTTTTCTCACTCAGGAATCACAGAAACAGGACTAGCACCCAGCATTTCCCACCTGCACCCATCTGTACTGCCCCATGCCTTGTGCAGGGGCAGAAGGCTCCTCGACACCCTGGTGTGGAGAACCACACAAGAACCATTGCCACACAGTGACCCCCTCCAAACCGCTGCACTAAACGCTTGACAGGCCCAGCATGCCTTCCTCCAGCCCAAGGCCACATCCCCGTGGTGATGGCTGAGACTTCCTTTGAGTTCCTGTCTAAAAAATCTCCAGTCCCTCAGAAAAAAATGCATATTTTATTCTAGCCAGCACCTGACCATAACCAGCCCCTGACCCCTGACACTCTCCTATCTGAAAAAATAAAGCTTACAATTATAAATCTGTCCTCTACCACTTTCAGATCTATATGTATGTGTCTCCTACAACCCAAGACTGTCTTTCTCAAGGACTTGAAAGCCATTCCTTTTAAAATGAAATCATCAGGAAGGATAGGGCCTCTGTGTTCCTGGGCTCATGGGAGGATAGAATCCTAACTTAGATCTAAGTTTGCTAGCAGACATAGCTGGTCTAGTCACACTTACACTGACCCACCCTATGACCAGCTTTTTGTGATTGTTTACTTCCCTGGCTCTACTTGAGCCTGGCTCACTCTCCCTCACTATTGCCTCGTTTTTCGTCTAAAACACTGTCAGCTCTGTATAAACTAGAATGGTGCTCAGCTCTTTCCCCTACTGTCAGCAGTTACTGAATCAAATCTATTTTCACCACTTTATTGTCTGGCTTTATCTTTCTTACACACACACACACACACACACACAGGCAAATGTGGTCAAATCCTGTCAAATGTCCTCTTCATTATGTCTTGTACCTGACCCAAGGCCCCACCTCTGCCCTCTCCCCTCAGTCTTCGAGGCTGCCCCCCTGCACCAATGGAATAACCACCTCTTTTATGTCTCTCTGCCTCAAATCTGTCTCCCAAGCAAACCACTCTTCATCTTCCTCCCAAAGTATAGGTTGCACCATGCCTTCCTCTCTTCAAAAACACCTGCAGTGTTGACAAGCTAATTAGCATTCAATACTCTGCGCTGGCTGGTCTAAGCCTCAATTTCATTTATATCCCTGAGCTAACATGCCAAGGGAATGCAGGGGCAGGAAGAAGCAAGTCTTCCACATACTGCTCTGCAGGGCCCCAGGTGAGGACAGCCTCAGAGAATGGTAGCGTGGAAGACAGGAAAATTACATGATATTGCCACTCACCAAAAGCCTCGGTCTTATCCCAGCCACTGCCTGAAAATGCACCATGATAAAAGAGCCATTGTCCCTGGAAACAACCCAGAATCTCATAAAATCCTGCCTCACATAGGCTAAAATTTGTCATTCTTCATCCTCATTCTTTTCTTTGGGTTTGTACAAAATAGAATAAAAAACAAAATTCATGAGACCACAACCAGTATCTCTTGAGTGCCTCCTCTGAGCCAAGTATCTTACAAAATACCTACCTGCATTTTCTCATTTAATCTTTATAATGCCCACCACTGTGAGGAAGGTCTATTATTATTTTCATTTAAGAGATGAAGAAATTGAGGCTTAACAGTGATCTGCATCTATCCCTAAAGTATATATCCCGTAAGTGGCAAAGCTGGGGCATGCACGCAAGTCCCTGTGTCCTGAGAGCATCAGTTCTCAGACTACACATGTTGGCAAGCATCCATTTGTAAACAACCATCATTTGATTTTAGGATCTTCAAACCATTTCTCATAATACACACACTGCGTTCCTTTTGTCATCCTAGGCATTTTCCTCTGAACTCGGGCCAGTGAATCTAGGATGAAATAAAAATAGCACACCAAGGAAGATCTGGGCAGTATCCAAGGAAGACATTTCTCATTCATTTAACATCACGTTCTCATTAAGTTTTAATTCTTCTTTGTTCATTCAAAAGGGTTGCTCTCCACCCTCTCAATTCATCAAGATAGAATTCGGGTAGATTAGAGTTAAATATTTTCCTTGAAGAAAAAATCAATGAAAAAAACTAGAAGAAAACAGAGTAACATATTTTTCAAAGCTCTTAAAAAAAGATCACTTTCTAAACCTAGCAATAACACAAGAAAAAAACAAAGGAAAATATTGAAGGATCTGACTACCAAAAAAATTTGTAACTTCTGCACATAAAAAGCAACCAAATATAAAGACAAACAGCAGACTGAAAAAAATGCTCACAGGAAATGTGACAAGAGTAAGTGCCCTTATTAAATAGTCTCTATCAAATATGCCGATCAATAAGAAAAACATCAAGATAAATGGCCATCAGCAGCAGATTTACAAAAGAGAAAATACAACCTGTGAACTAACAAGTTGGGGGCCCCATAAAAAGCATAGAAATGTAAATAATAACAAGTTACCAGTTCTCACCTAATAATTAGCAAAACTTTAAAAAAGATGTCCAAGGCTCTCAGAGGATGTGGAATGTTCAGGACACTCCTACTTTTTCTGGAGGCAGTATAAATTGATAGAGGCTTCTGGAAAGAAATTTGGCAATAAATTTCACAGTTTTTTTTTTTAAGTCTTAGAGTTAGGCCAATAATCTGACCTCTTTGTATTCAGAATACAGAAAGAGCTAAAAGATGTAAGATAATTACAATGGTTTGAACTGAAAACATCCAAAAATTACAATAATAGAAGCCTGTCTATGAGTCTAGTGTATGTTATATCTACTTCATAAATTACTATTTTTTAGGTAAAATATGTGTATACTTTCTAACAACATTAACATATAGGAATAATATGTTGTAAGAAAGCAAGATTAATATGCAACCACTCTACATATTCATTCATATGAATGATAGGCACAGACATTCATCTGAAAAAATAAGAGCTAGAGAGGGAAGGTAAGGGTTGGTGGATCAAACTTTAAGATTTATGAGTGACTTGGACTTTTATTTTTCCAATACACATTCATACATACCTACAAGCACAATTGTGTAACATTTATCAGTATTTTCTTCAAATATCGACATATATATGCATGTTTGTTTTATATTAAGAACTTTTTCTTATAGAGTTTGTAAAAAGATTTACAAATAAAAATAAGTGCAAAAAGAAATAAAGACCTTGAAATCCTACACCTAGATCATTATAACTATTGTCAACATCTTGACCTACAATATACCTTTCAATCATAGTGTTAATGGTAATAATGATTAACTTCTTCATATCACTTTGTGCCAGGAACTATTCTAAAATCTTGATGAATATTAATCACTAATTTCTCACAAAAACCTCATGAAGGGAATTTTATCACCATCCCCATCTCATAGATAAGAAAACCGAAGTATAAATACATTAATAATTGGCTAAAGTTTACACAGCTAGATTCAAATGGAGCTAAGATTCCAATATAGGCAGTCTCGGATTTATGGTGGTTCAACTTAAAATTTTTTGACTGTATGATTGGTGTGAAAGCAATATGCATTCAGTAGAAACTGTACTTCGAATTTTCAGTTATGATCTTTTCCTGGGCTAGCAATGTATGGCAAGATTCTATTGTTTTGCTGGGCAGGAGCGGTGAGTCACAGCTCCCTGTTAGCCATGAGATCACAAGGGTAAACAACCACTAACCTCACAACCATTCTGTGCCCACACAGCCATTCTGTTTCTCACTTTCAATACAGCATTCAATAAATTACTAAATATTCAACACCTTATTATACAATAGCATTTTGTTAGATGATTTTGCCCAACTGGAGACTAATGTATGTTTCCAAGCACATTGAAGGTAGGCTAGGCTGAGCTATACTAGTCAGTAGGTTAAGTGCATTAAATGTATTTTGATTTAACGATATTTTCAACTTACACTGGGTTTATCAGGACATACATAACCCCATCATAGGTCAAGTAAGATCTGTATGCACCATTTTTTTTTTGAGAGAGAGAGAGAGAAAGTGTGAGCGGGGAGGGGCAGAGGGAGAAGGAGACAGAGAATCTTAAGCAGTCTCCACGCCCAGCAAACAGCCCCACACAGGGCTTGATCTCATGGCCCTGAGATCATGACCAGAGCTGAAATCAAGAGTCAGACACTAAACCAACTAAGCCACCCAGGTGCCCCCATATGCACCATTTCAAATATTTTTAATGGAATCATTCTAAACATGGTTTTTCACCTGTTTTAAACTTAACAGTGTATTTTGAATATTTTCACGTCATTATTTATCCTTCTACATCCCATTTAATGATTGGTAGAGTGAATTTAAAAATATGACCAACGCTATGCTGTGTATTAAAAAAGTCACTTCAGATATAATGATACAGGCATGTTGAAAGTAAAAGGATAGGGGTAGAGGAAAGATGGCAGAGGAGTAGGGGACCCCATTTCAACTGGTCCCCGGAATTGAGCTGGATAACTACCACACCACTCTGAGCACCCACGAAACCAGCCTGAGATGTAAGAAGATCTAGATCTCTACAAACAGATTATCGCAGGCATTTGGTTTCAAGGTAGGAAGCAGGGAGCCGTGATTCCGCGGGCAGATATCGGAGGATAAGTTGGCAGCGGGAGGGAGCCTGGCTGTGGGGATCCTACACCGCTGGTGAGCCAGCCTCCTGTGCTGGGGACGGGGCACAGATTCGCAGAGCTAGCAGGGGGGAAAGGACTTTAGGGCAGCCCCCAGGGCAGAAACCCGGAGCAGCGGAGTCGCGCCTGCGAACTGGGGGTGGCTGGCGGTTTTAGAAGCACAAAGGGCAGAGACGTGCTCCGACCTGGAGGCAGAACTGGGGGCTCTGCGGAGGGGCTCACAACCCAGGACGCTGCAGTTTATAGCAGCACGGACAGAAACGGAGACAGTGTGGCCTGGAGAGCTTACTGAAGAACAGACTGTGGTCTCTCTACTCTGAGGCAGAGGGTTGGAAACGGTCTCTTCTGCTCTGACACGCGGAAGAGACACAGAAAGCTGCCAGGGAAAGTGGCCAGAGAACAAAAGGCCCAAAAACTGATTCCCGCTGAGCCCATCCCCCACCACAGAGGGGCAGGGCAACTCCTCCCAAACAGGGTTGCCTGAGTAACAGCGCGGCAGGCCCCTCCCCCAGAAGACAGGCTGGGAAAATAAGAGGCCAGCAACCCTAAGGTCCCTAGAAAACAGGTGCATCTTGCTTGGGTTCTCGTCAATAATTTGGACTCTATACATTCCCTCAAACACCCATCAACAGAATGACTAGGAGGAGGAACCCCCAAAATAGAAAAGACTCAGAGATTATGACTTATGCTGCAGATTTACAAATGGATGCAGATATAACCAAGATGTCGGAGATGGAATTCAGGCTAGCAATTGTGAAGACAATGGCTAGAATGGAGAAATCAATTAATGGCAACATAGAGTCTCTAAGGGCAGAAATGAAAGCTGAATTGGCAGAACTTAAAAATGCTATCAATGAGATCCAATCCAATCTAGATAATCTAACAGCTAGGGTAACTGAGGTAGAAGAACGAATATGCGACCTTGAAGACAATATAATAGATGAAAAGGGAAAAGAGGAGGCCAGGGATAAACAACTCAGAATCCATGAAAATAGAATAAGAGAAATAAGTGACACCATGAAGCGTTCCAATGTCAGAATAATTGGAATCCCAGAAGGGGTGGAGAGAGAGAGAGGACTAGAAGATATATTTGAGCAAATCGTAGCTGAGAACTTCCCTAATCTGGGAAATGAAACAAACATTTGCGTCCTAGAGGCAGAGATGACCCCTCCCAAGGTCAAGGAAAACAGGCCAACACCCCGACATGCAATAGTAAAACTTGCAAATCTTAGAACCAAGGAAACCATCTTAACGGCAGTTAGGGGGAAGAGATTCCTTACATACAGAGGGAGGAACATCAGAATAACGTCAGACTTATCCACAGAGACCTGGCAAGCCAGAAAGGCCTGGCAAGACATATTCAGGGTACTAAATGAGAAGAACATGCAGCCAAGAATACTTTATCCAGCGAGGCTTTCATTTAGAATGGATGGAGAGATGCAGAGCTTCCATGACTGGCAGAAACTGAAAGAATATGTGACCACTAAGCCGGCCCTGCAAGAAATTTTAAGGAGGGTTCTATAAAAGGAGAAAGACCCCAAGAGTGATATACAACAGAAATTTACAGGGACAATCTACAAAAACAACATCTTCACAGGCAACATGATGACAATTAATTCATATCTTTCAATAATCACTCTCAACGTGAATGGCCTAAATGCTCCCATGAAATGGCACAAGGTTGCAGATTGGATAAAAAGACAGGACCCATCCATATGCTGCCTACAAAAGACTCATTTTGAACCTAAAGATACATCCAGACTGAAAGTGAAGGGATGGAGATCCATCTTCCATGCCAGCGGACCTCAAAAGAAAGCTGGGGTAGCAATTCTTAAATCAGACAAATTAGATTTTAGACTAAAGTCTGTAATTAGAGACACAGAAGGACACTAGATCATTCTTAAAGGGTCTATCCAACAAGAAGATCTAACAATTGTAAATATCTATGCCCCCAACATGGGAGCAGCCATCTACATAAGCCAACTGTTAACCAAAATAAAGAGTCATATTGATAACAATACGTTAATTGTAGGAGACCTCAATACTCCACTCTCAGCAAGGACAGATCATCTAAGCAGAAATCAACAAGGAAACAAGAGCTTTGAATGATACACTGTATCAGATGGACCTCATAGATATTTACAGAACATTCCACCCTAAAACAACAGAATACTCATTCTTCTTGAGCGCACATGGAACTTTCTCCAGAATAGACCACATACTGGGTCACAAATAAGGTCTCAACCGATACCAAAAGACTGAGATTATTCCCTGCATATTCTCAGACCACAATGCTTTAAAACTGGAACTCGATCACAAGAAAAAATTTGGCAGAAATTCAAACACTTGGAAGCTAAAGACCACTCTGCTCAAGAATGTTTGGGTCAACCAGGAAATCAAAGAAGAACTTAAACAATTCATGGAAATCAATGAGAATGAAAACACATCGGTCCAAAACCTATGGGATACTGCAAAGGCGGTCCTAAGGGGGAAATACATAGCCATCCAAGCCTCACTCAAAAAAATAGAAAAATCCCGAATTCACCAACTAACGCTACACCTTAAAGAACTAGAGAAAAAGCAACAAACGATGCCTAAGCCACACATTAGAAGAGAAATAATTAAAATTAAAGCAGAGATCAATGAGTTTGAAACCAGAAACACAGTAGATCAGATCAACGAAACTAGAAGTTAGTTCTTTGAAAGAATTAATAAGATCGATAAACCACTGGCCAGACTTATCCAAAAGAAAAGAGAAAGGACCCAAATTAATAAAACTATGAATGAAAGGGAAGAGATCATGACTAACACCAAGGAAATAGAAACAATTATTAGAAATTATTATCAACAAGTATATGCCAATAAACTGAGCAATCTGGATGAAATGGAGACCTTCCTGGAAACCTATAAGCTGCCAAGACTGAAACAGGAAGAAATTGACAACCTGAATAGGCCAATAACCAGTAACAAGATTGAAGCAGTGATCAAAACCTCCCAAAAAACAAGAGTCCAGAGCCTGATGGATTCCCTGGAGAATTCTACCAAACATTCAAAGAAGAAATAATACCTATTCTACCGAAGCTATTTCAAAAAATAGAAACAGAAGGAAAACTTCCAAACTCATTCTATGAGGCCAGCATTACCTTAATCCCCAAACCAAGCAAAGACCCCATCAAAAAGGAGAATTTCAGACCGATATCCCTGATGAATATGGATTCCAAAATCCTCAACAAAATCCTAGCTAATAGGATCCAACAATACATTAAAAGGATCATCCACCACGACCAAGTGGGATTTAACCCCGGGATGCAAGGGTGGTTCAACATTCGCAAATCAATCAATGTGATAGAACACATTAATAAGAGGAGGGAGAAGACCCATATGGTCCTCTCAATTGATGCAGAAAAGCATTTGACAAAATACAACATCCTTTCCTGATTAAAACTCTTCAGAGTATAGGGATAGAGGGAACATTCCTCAAGTTCATAAAATCCATCTATGAAAAACCCACAGCGAATATCATCCTCAATGGGGAAAAGCTGAGAGCCTTTCCCTTAAGATCAGGAACACGTCAAGGACGCCCACTCTCACCACTATTGTTCAACATAGTACTAGAAGTCCTAGCAACAGCAATCAGACAACAAAAAGAAATCAAAGGTATTCAAATTGGCAAAGAAGTCAAACTCTCTCTTTTCACAGATGACATGATACTTTATGGGGAAAACCCAAAAGACTCCACCCCCAAACTACTAGAACTCACACAGGAATTCAGTCAAGTGGCAGGATACAAAATCAATGCACAGAAATCAGTTGTTTTTTTATACACTAACAACGCAACTGTAGAAAGAGAAATTAGAGAAACGATTCCATTTACAATAGCACCAAAAACCATAAGATACCTCGGAATAAACCTAACCAAAGAGGTAAAGGATCTATACTCTAGGAACTACAGAACACTCATGAAAGAAATTGAAGAAGACACAAAAAGATGGAAAAATATTCCATGCTCGTGGATCGGAAGACTAAACATTGTTAAAATGTCTATGCTACCCAGAGCAATCTATACCTTCAATGCCATCCCGATCAAAATTTCAATGACATTTTTCAAAGTGCTGGAACAAACAATCCTAAACTTTGTATGGAATCAGAAAAGACCCAGAATAGCCAAGGAAATGTTGAAAAAGAAAAACAAAGCTGGGGGCATCACGTTGCCCAATTTCAAGCTATATTACAAAGCTGTGATCACCAAGACAGCATGGTACTGGCACAAAAACAGACATATAGACCAATGGAACAGAATAGAGAACCCAGATATGGATCCTCAACTCTATGGTCAAATAATCTTTGACAAAGCAGGAGAAAACATGCAATGAAAAAAAGACAGTCTCTTCAATAAATGGTGCTGGGAAAATTGGACAGCCACATGCAGAAGAATGAAACTCAACCATTCTCTAACACCATTCACAAAGATAAACTCAAAGTGGATGAAAGGCCTCAGTGTGAGACAGGAATCCATCAAAATCCTAGAGGAGAACATAGGCAGTAACCTCTTTGACATCACCCACAGCAACTTCTTTCAAGATACATCTCCAAAAGCTAGTGAAACAAAAGCAAAAATGAACTTTTGGGACTTCATCAAGATAAAAATCTTCAGCACAGCAAAGGAAACAG
This sequence comes from Callorhinus ursinus, assembly GCF_003265705.2. Classification (NCBI taxonomy): domain Eukaryota; kingdom Metazoa; phylum Chordata; class Mammalia; order Carnivora; family Otariidae; genus Callorhinus; species Callorhinus ursinus. Next base: position 6,030,202 of record NW_027397093.1, read on the forward strand.
TCAACAAAACAAAGAAGCAACCCACAGAATGGGAGAAGATATTTGCAAATGACACTACAGATAAAGGGCTGGTATCCAAGATCTATAAAGAACTTCTCAAACTCAACACCCAAAAAACAAATAATCAAGTCAAAAAGTGGGCAGAAGATATGCAAAGACACTTCTCTGAAGAAGACATGCAAATGGCTAACAGACACATGAAAAAATATTCATCATCATTAGCCATCAGGGAAATTCAAATCAAAACCACATTGAGATACCACCTTACACCAGTTAGAATGGCAAAAATGGACAGATAAAGAAACAACAAATGTTGGAGAGGTTGTGGAGAAAGGGGAACCCTCTTACACTGTTGGTGGGAATGCAAGTTGGTACAGCCACTTTGGAAAACAGTGTGGAGGTGCCTCAAAAATTTAAAAATAGAGCTAACCTATGACCCAGCAATTGCACTACTGGGTATTTACCCCAAAGACACAGATGTAGTGAAAAGAAGGGCCACATGCACCCCGATGTTCATAGCAGCAACATCCACAATAGCCAAACTGTGGAAAGAGCCGAGATGTCCTTCAACAGATGAATGGATAAAGAAGATGTGGTCCATATATACAATGGAATATTACTCAGCCATCAGAAATGGGATGAATACCCAACTTTTACACCAACATGGTTGGGACTGGAGGAGATTATGCTAAGTGAAATAAGTCAAGCAGAGAAAGTCAATTATCATGTGGTTTCACTTTTTGTGGAACATAAGGAATAGCGTGGAGGACATTAGGAGAAGGAAGGGAAAAAAGGGGGGGGAATTGGAGGGAGAGATGAACCATGAGAGACTATGGACTCTGAGAAACAAACTGAGGGTTTTAGAGGGGAGGGGGGGAGGGGGGATGGGTTAGCCTGGTGATGGGTATTAAGGAGGGCACGTACTGCATGGAGCACTGGGTGTTATACGAAAACAATGGATCTTGGATCACATCAAAAACTAATGATGTACTGAATGGTGACTAACATAACATAATAAAATTTTTAAAAAAAGGAAAGTAAAAGGATGGGGAAAGTATATTATGCAAACATTAACCGAAGAAAAGCAGGTATGGCTATACTAATATCAGATCAGGTAAACTTTAGAACAAAGAAAATTAACAGAGAAAAAGAGGAACATTATAGAAAGATGACAGGGTCAATCCATGAAGAAAATGTAGCAATCTTTATTGCGTATTCCCCAAACATCAATGCAATATGTGATGGAAAGCTGATAGAACAAAAGGAGAACAGACAAATCCAGAATTATGGTTGGAGACATCAATACTCCTTTCTCATCAATTGGTAGAACAACTAGACAGAAAATCGCAAGAATCCAGAGCCCAACAACACTATCAACGCACAAAATCCAGTTGATATTTACAGAATACACCACCACACAACAGCCGAATATACATTATTTTCAAGTGCCCACAAAATGCATAGCAAGATAGATCATATCCTGGGCCACAAAACAAACCAAAAGCAAATGGAAAAGAATGGAAATCATACCGAGTGTGTTCTCCAGCCACAGTGGAATCAAACCAGAAGCCAGTACCTGAATGAAAACAGGAAAAATGTTAGATACTTTGGAAATTAAACAACACACTTCTAAATAATCCATGGGTCAAAGACAAATTTAAAAATATGTATATTGAACTGAATGAAAATGAAAATACAGCATATAAAAATTTGTGTGCCATACCCACAGCAGGGCTAAGAGGGAAAATCACAGCTCTAAATGCCTGTATTAAAAAAAAAAAAAAAGGAAAGTCTCAAATCAATAATCTAAAGTCCTGGGATGCCTGGATGCTCAGTGGGTTAGACATGTGACACTTGATTTCAGCTCAGGTCATGATCTCAGGCTTGTGAGATCAAACCCCAATTCAGGCTCCACACTCAGCAGGGAATCTGCTTGGGGTTCTCTCTCTCCCTCTGCCCCTCTCCCCTTGCTCACACGTGCTCTCTCTCTTTCTCTCTCTCTAAAATAAATACATAAATCTTTAAAAAATAATCATAATAATCTAAAGTCCCACCTTAAGAACCAAAAAAGAGAAGAGCAAAAATAAACCATAACAAGCAAAAGGAAGGAAATAATTAACAACAGAAATCAATAAAACTGGGAAAAAAGAGAAAATGAATGAAATAAAAAGTGGGTTTTGTAGTTTTCAGCATACAAGTGTCATATGTGTTTTAATAAATGTATACTCAAGTGTCAGATATGCACACACCTGGACCTCTGGGCACGAGATCTCATGGCACACTGGGGAGACATGCAAGTAAGGAAACAATCACAAAACCCTAATGAGAGATGAGCCCACAAGAGGCCCATGAGACTCAAAGAAATACTGTTCCAACTCCCTCTGCACCCCAAAGGTGAATGCTAGAACCAAACCCGCTGAAAAACTGGAGGACATGCTCCAGAATTCAAAATTAGGAGAAAGTTCTACCTCCATGTCACATGCCTTGAAGACTTAGTGCTGGATATGTAAAGGCTTGGAGTGGTTGAAAATGAACTCCCAAGAGAGGGCATGTTTGTGGAGGTCATAGTGCAGAGACTTGGGTGCATGGTGGGCCGAGGGGTCCACTTCTCCGGTGCAGTGTGCCAGGGTGCACAGGGGAGAGCACAGGAAGGGGGAGAAGGGGCTGCGTGCATGTGTGTTTCTCTGGAAGGGGCCTCACATCTAAGAAGACCACGGGGAAGGTCACGGCGTACTGCTTCTGACATCATCCCGTCAACAAGGATCTCAGCACTCAGCCTGGAAATTATCCCGAGGCTTGGTTTGTTCTATCCACATTTTAATGTTAAATCGGATGGATGTTTACTTAAGTAAATATTGTGAAAGACAATTTATTTTCGTAGAGGAATGAATGCAACAAAACTGCAGTGCATGGGTGTTATACGCAAACAATGAATCAGAGAACACTACATCAAAAACTAATGATGTAATGCATGGTGATTAACATAACATAATAAAATTAAATTAAAAAAAATAAAACATCAGTGCACATCACTCAGATGCAAACAAAAAAGTATTGCAGCCCAAGGTTTCAGAAAAGATGTTGAGAGATTCGGAAAATGAACTTTCTGTTTTCAAAGTGCAAAGTGGGGACAGGGTCCGGAGGGCAGGCCCAGCCTCCTCATTTCCCTCCTTGACCAGGCGCCGCGGATGGCTGCCCCCGACAGAAGCTAGGTTCGGTGACCAGAGTGCGGCATCAACCTCATTCATCATCCTGCACTCCTTCAGAACCCCTCACTGTGGGAAATCTGGACCCAGGGTCTGTGGGTCACACCACACGGTCACCCCCCACCCCCGCCCTGGCACAGCTGTGGCTCTCCGATTTGCCCAATTCATGATGGTGCTCTCTGCCAACTGCTGTCAGTCACAAGGACCATTCAGGCTGCTATAGCAAAATAGCACGGACTGGTGGCTTATAAACAACAGGACTTTGTGCCTCACAGTTCTGGAGGCTGAGAAATCCAAGATCAAAGCACCAGCACATTTGATGTTGGGTGAGAGCTGACCTCCTAGACAGCTGTCTTCTCGCTGTACCTCACTGGGGGGAAGGCACTTTTTATGAGGTCACTAATGCCATTCAGGAGGGCTCCACCCTCATGACCTGATGTAATCACCATCCCCCACCCAAAGGCCACACGCCTAATACCATCATTTAGGGCTTAGTTTTCAACATATGAATTTCAGAGGGAAACAAACACTCAGACCATAACATGAGTATAAGAGCCTGGTGCCCTCCCTTGAAAACAATCCCCACACTTTATAGCTTTACTGTGTGGCCTGGTCCTCGAGGACCTTACGTAGAGTCAACCTCATCTGACAAACGGGCAAACTGAGACTCAGACAGAAAAGCAGTTGTTTTCACGATTTGGTCTGTATCTAGTAGGCCACAACTAAGATTTCCACCGTCAAAAGCGTAATAAATTCATCAATTAGAAAACAAAGTAGGCACTAATACATTGAGGTTTACTTAGACATACTCAAGAAAACTGTATGCATGTATGAGGATCATTTATATTTCTTCTGAGGTTTAAGATATTTGCAAAATGAAAAAATATGCAACTTTTAGCATGATGTTTCTATGCCATTCATGATGTATTCTCCCCTTTGAGTAGGAAGCTCTGTTTCAAGATGAAGTGGACATCCTGAATTGTGATTCCTTTAAGGAATGCTCCAGCAAAGCGTGAGAAGTCACTGTGACACTGCGGCATTCAGACCCGTGGTGAATTTTACAGAAATAGAGAAGGGAATGTCAATAGCCTTCCTTCGATCTTTTTTTTTTTCCTTTCTACGTCTGTCAAAATATCACAAGACTCAATAGGAAAAGAAAGGAAAATTGGCCCAAATCAAACTTTACTGTCCTTTAAAAACCTTTATTGTTTTCTACCTGAAAAAAGACAGTTGTAAAACTTTCCTCCCTATGAATTCACTTGTAACTTGGTGGTTGCAGAACCTAGAGTTAGAGCTGTGCCCAAACCCTACCGCCAAGAGAGCCCTCTACAATCCCTATGTCCTGGTGCCTCCATGGAATTTAGGAGGAGACCTGTGGCGTTAACTGCTCCAAATATTTCATCAGACAATGGAAAATTCATCCAATTTCTTTCTCCTTTAGTCCTGTACCTTTCAATCCCAAGATCAGTGAAACTGCAGTGTTTAATTTACTTTTATTTTTATTTTTTATTATTTATTCATTTGAGAGAGAGAGACGAGACAGAGAGAGCACAAGCAGGGGAGAGGCAGAGGGAGAGGGAGAAGCAGACTCCCCACTGAGCCGGGAGCCCGACATAGGGCTCAATCCCAGGACCTGGAGATCATGACCCGAGCCAAAGGCAACCATCTGAGCCAGCCAAGGTGCCTCAGCAGTGTTTGATTTTTTGAATAAACCTTAAAGACTTTGGGGTGGGAAAGAAAGATTTAAGGCCAAGATTCCTAGATTTGAATTGTAGGTGAGTTATGGACAAGCTAACCTTGGGAACTACTGTAACCCTTAAAACCTGCCCTGCCTGCCTCCCAAAAGTGTGACAAGTAAACATGGAAAAATAAGCAGAGATTTGGGGATGGTGGGGGAAGAGTTGGGGCTGGGTAAATATGGGTTTTATTTTAGACATATATGACTTTATAGCAACACCAGTTTGATGTGCTGTAAGACGTGCAAGGAGTCATTAGATAAGCCAATGAAGAAAAAGTTAAGAAAAGGTGAAAGTACCCAACGTAACAACAGGGTGGAAACAAGTTGCAAGAGCATTGTAATCAGAGCAGAAAGGCTTTCAGATGAGTAAATACACACACACAGAATGACATCCTTGTTAAAAGATAAATTCCTAGTCAATCAGAGAAAGACATGTATCATATGACCTCACTGATATGAGGAATTCTTAATCTCAGGAACAAACTGAGGGTTACTGGAGTGGTCGGGGGTGGGAGGGATGGGGTGGTTGGGTGATAGACATTGGGGAGGGTATGTGCTATGGTGAGCGCTGTGAATTGTGTAAGACTGTTGAATCACAGATCTATACTTCTGAAACAAATAACGCAACATATTTTAAGAAAAAAGAAAAAGAAGAAGATAGCAGGAGGGGAAGAATGAAGGGGAGTAAGTCAGAGGGGGAGACGAACCAGGAGAGATGATGGACTCTGAAAAATAAACTGAGTTTTCTAGAGGGGAGGAGGGTAGGGGGATGGGTTAGCCTGGTGATGGGTATTAAAGAGGGCACATTCTGCATGGAGCACTGGGTGTTATGAACAAACAATGAATCATGGAACACTACACCAAAACAAATGATGTAATGTATGGTGATTAACATAACAATAAAAATTTAAAAATAAATAAATAAATTCCTCCCCACACATGAAACATAAAATTTGATTTTTATTTTGGTGCCAACCCTTTTTCTCTGGCCCTGCACTCAGGCAGCTAATTGCTGCTGCCAGAGAACTCAGACACCTGGACAAAGAGGAATTGCCATAAATTCATGATTGCCTCCCTCAGGTGGGCCTGTGGCACTCCAGGCTCTCTTTCTACACTACTCTGGTCCAGCGTCTCTTCCTCGAACACTTCAGAATGTCTCCACCCTCATCCAATTTTAGGTGTCAACGTGGCTAGGCCATGATACCCAGATATTTAGTCAGACACATATGGATGCTACTGTGAAGGTATTCTTTAGATGAGAGTAGCATTTATCTATCTATCTATCTATCTATCTATCTATCTATCTATCATCTATCTATCTAAGAGTGTTGGGGTTAGGGGGGAGGGACAGAGGGAGAGTCACAGGCAGACTCCACACTGAGTGCAGAGCCCAACTCGGGACTTGATTTCACAACCCTGAGATCACAACCTGAGCCAAAAGCAAGAGTTGGACACTTAACCAGCTGTGCCACCCAGGTGCCCCAAGAGTAGCATTTAAATGAGTAGACTTTGAGTAACACAGATTATCCTCCATGATGTGGGTGGGTCTCATCCAATCAGGTGAAGGCCTTAAAGGAAAAGACTGAAGTCCGCAGGGGAACAGGAAATTCTGCCAGCTGTCTGCCTTCAGATTCAAGGTAAAACATCCACTCTTCCCTAGGTCTCCAATCAGCCAGCATGCCCTACAGATTTTGGATTTCTCTCTGTTTCCCTCTGTGTCTCTGTTTCTCTCTGTCTCTCTACATAGGGACACATTATTGGCTATGTTCCCCTGGAGAACTCTAACTACTACAACTATCCACACCAGTCCTTGCTACCATCCTTCACACACACACCCTCTCACTTCAGATGACCAGTTCTTTATTTCACATAGACATAGATGCTGTGAAATACAAAGATTTTTCAGATTCTTCTTATTTGACTTTCCAGTAGCATTTAACACAAATGACCACTCTTTGCTTAAAACACTCATGTCTGGACGTCCAAAAGACTCCATAATCCTGATTCTCCTCCTCCCTCTCTGTCCTCTGGAGCCTGTCCTCACAGTGCTTCGTAGTTCTCCCCTCAGTCCAGCCTCAGAGAGATCCTTCTCAGTGCTGGAATTCTTCTGGGGTCAGTTCTAGCCCTCTCTTTATAGAGTCTAATCCCTCTCCAAATGACTTTACCCACAACATGGTCTCAGTTACCACTCATGTACTGCTGACTGCAGCCCCGATCCCTCTATGGCCCAGATTCATGTAGTCAACTGTCCCTCTGACATCTCCAGCTGAATACTCAGACGCTGTAATTGTACTTTGTCAGATGAATAAGTCTGCTTTTCTCTGGGAAGAAGGAAACTGCATCCAAAAGAGGCAGTCAGAGGACATTTTGCTTCTCCTTTGTACAGCAGGTTACTTCTCCTTGTTTATCACTGCAATTTAAAGATTAGTGTGGTCCTTCTCGAACTTGGACAATGACCTCCCTGACAATTTAGCCATTCCTGTGGCCTCCAGTTCACAGAGAGCCCTAGCTGAGCCAAGTGTTTGAGAGAACTCAGCTGGGCTCACTGAGAGTAAGCACCAATTCCAGCCATCTCAGGGATCTCTGCCAGTGTAAGCTTGCCTTAGGATTTTCAAGTAGAGTTGAAAATTACCTCCAAGTGACCCACACACAACACATACCTCTAGCCCTTCTGCTATCATCTCTCATTAGCATTAGAAAGCGTCTACCAGAAATCCCATCCATTAATTCTCAGGCAGACTTTATTTTTGATGCAGCATCTCACAAATTAATCAGACTCTACTCAGTGTGGTCTTGGCTACACTTTATCATGCAAAAATCCGCCAACATTCTGGCATATAAGAAGCACCTTTTCATGGTTTCCTGTGTTCTATTAGTCATTCGATGGAATTTAGGATTCAGGGAGAATTCATTCATGGGATTTATATGCTATCTTGAACTAGAAATTCAAGTTTGATATCTAATTATGCCCTACATTCTGAATTCTCTGAGCCAATAATTCTTCCACATCTTTCAAGCCCAGGTACCTTTAAGGTTTGCTCCATTTTACTTAACTCAGGGAGATACCCATGATCTGGAACATGGGTGCCTACTAGCTACAAAACATCTTTAGCAGTTATTATGAGGAAAAAAGGACACAATGACCTTTAGCTTTAAAATCTTTGCACAGTAGGGGCACCTGGGTGGCTCAATTGGTTAAGCGTCTGACTCTTGATTTTGGTTGAAGTCATGATCTCAGGGTTGTGGGATCAAGCCCTGCGTCAGGCTCCGCACTAAGCATGGTGCCTACTTAGGATTCTCTCTCTCCCTTTCCCTGTGCTCCTCCCCTAAGCTCTCTCTCTCTCTTTCTCTCTCTCTCTTTAAAAAAAATAAAATAAAAAATCTTTGCACAGTAGGCAAAACCCAATAGTCCAATAGCTGTCACTTAGTGTTCTGCTTTCTGCTATAATCCTCTAGCCCAGGACTGGGATATCTGCTGCCCATATCTCCTCATTGCCTTCTGCTCTTAACTTCCCAAAGCATCTACATATTTCAAGGAGCAAAAGCCATGGAAAATGGTGAACTTTTTAGTACACGAAGAGATATGAAATAATCTGGTCTAGGCAGATGAGGTATCCTGATTGTGAGAGGTAGCAGTAGTGATGAATGTCTGTGGAGTCCCATATAGAAAGCTCCAGTAACTGATCAAGTGCACAGCCATAAATAGCAAGCCTTTATCTTCATGCTTTAGGACAATCTTGCTTTCTTAGGCAACCCAGGAAGATGATCAAGATTTCCTAAGAGTGATGTTAGTTTTCTGTTTCCACATGTAATAAGCAAACAGTTTTTACTCTTTACTATATACAAATTTAAAGTCCCTTTTTATAAGGAAATATCTAGGCATATTATGGAGTTAATCTGCATTATATTGGTTAAAATCAATCTTTCCTAGAGACAATTACAAGCATCTTCTCAATCCTATTTGTAGCTTTGGTTTTAGATTTTATTTATTTATTTATTTTAAAGATTTTATTTATTTATTCAAGAAAGAGAGAGAGCACAAAGGGTTGGGGGGAGCAGAGGGAGAGGGAGAAGCAGGCTCCCTATTGAGCAGGGAGCCCGACTCGGGGCTCCACCCCAGGACCCCAGGATGATGATCTGAGCCAAAGTCAGACACCTAACTGACTGAGCCACCCAGGCACCCCTGGTTTTAGATTTTAAAAGTAGTTTTGCAGTGAGTGTTAAAATCAAAAGAATGAATCCTCCAACTTTGTTAGTCTGCAGTATCTTCTAAGCTTCTACACTTCTATCTTTTAGACTAGAGCATAGTCTCAAAGAATGGCTGATTTATTAAGCTTTATCTGTAGGGTTTCATTTGAGTGTTGTTTATGAATATACCTTGCTTTTAGATTTCTTAGTTCCTAGCTCTATTTTGGGAGGGGAGGAGATAATGTTTGTTTGAGTCTTGTTTATTTTTTTAATGCCTCATCTTCACAAAAGCAAAGAAAAAATTCTATTTAAAACCTTGCTATTCAAAGTATAATTTGTAGAACAGCAACAACAGCATCACCTGTAAGGTCATTAGAACTACTACTCTCAGGCCCACCCAGATCTTCTGCTGAATCAGAATCTCTATTTTAATAAGAATCTCAGCTGGTTTGTGCAACATTTAAACTGGAGAAATATTGATTTAAAGCATTAAGCATCTTCTATGTCTCTATATCCTGTATCTGTAAAATAGGGATAAAACCATTTGCATCTATCTCAGGATATTATGAGATTCAAGGAATATAAGAAATGTGGCAGTACTGTCCAGATGACAAATATTAATATCAGCCAATGGATTAAGAATTTATGAGGTTATAGTGTGGATTAAGTGAAATGTGCATGGCACGATACTTGGCATAATGCAAGATTCAATCACAGAATTAATCATCTAATGAATTTTTTTATTGAATTGAATTTATTCATCCAATGAACATTTATTAAGCTCCTATTAGATACCAGGCACTAATACTACTGTGCTCTCACAGATGGACGAGTAAAAATTAGACAAGATGTCCATAGCTAGAGGAATTCTTCAGGGTGGTTAGAGGCCAGATTCCATGGTATAGAGCCCTTTCACCCATCAACAGACTAAAAAGATACTTAGAGCCTGTTTTCCTTCCCTTCTCAGAGCTGGCAAAGCCCATTTACATCTAACTCTGCTATGGTGATTCAAAGACAACCTAGTATCGATAATGCAAACTAGTATGCACTGCTAGGAAAATAAAATAATATCCCTTGATGCTTGCTCTACTCATGATGCACGACGTAACTAAAGTCCATGAGGCAAAGACAGACTTAGTTAATGACCATTTCCATAGAGGCAAACACATTAGGACTCCAAGCAATGTAACTCTAGAATGAACTGAGTAGACCCAGTAGTTGGAAATGACTTTCAATTCTTGAGAAAGGGGGTTTTCTTGGAATGCTGACCTCTTCATCAAATCACAGTCCTCAAAAAGCATAAGGAGCCTGAGAAAAGATCTAGTCCAGGGGACATCAGCACACATGCAAGGAGAAGAAAAGTGAAAAAAAAGAAGGAAGCAGCATAGCCAGCAATCACTGCTGAATTGAATAGAAAGGAACAAATGGTAAAGCTCTGAGTAGTCTGTCAATCCACACACAGGCACTTGGATTTACTGATCTGTTCCCACCTCATTGTAGAGGGAGAATTGAGTCCAGAGATTAAGTCTTTAGGTTTTCCATAACAATGTGGAATTCAAAGCTATTCTAACTTCACCATCTACTTCAGAAACAATTCATGTTAATAAAAATACATCCCAGGTTGCACCTGTGGCCAGCGGAAAAGAACACTGTGATGGGGGTGGTAGGAGAAGATGTTTACCAGGTGGTTTTTGCAGCAACTGAAAAGTTGATCCTAAAATTCATAAGGAAATTTGTATGGACCCAGAAGAGCCAAAATAATCTTTAAAAAGAACAAAGGTAAAGAATCCATGCTTCCCAATTATATAGTTTACTACAAAGCTACACTAACTGAGCTCTGTGATACTAGCATACGTATAGATGAATAGATCAATGGAGTAAAATTGAGAATCTAGAAATAAACCCTCACATTTACAGGCAACTGATTTTTTACAAGCATGCCAAGACAATTCAGGATGGGGGGATGGTATCTTCCAAAAATGATGTTGGGATCATTGAATATCCACAGAATGAAGTTGGACCCTTAATTCACACCAATCAACTGAAAAGAGATCATAGATCTAAATGTTAAAAGATAAAACTGTGAACGTTTTAGAAGAAAAAATAAAAGTAAATCTAATCTTGGTTTAAGCTAAAGTTTCTTTGATAATTCACCAAAAGCACAAGCAACAAAAGAAAAAGTGGGTAAATTGGACTGTATCAAAGCTAAAATGTGTTTAACAGCGCTCTCCAAAATGCAGACTAACTGCATCTGAACACCCTGGGGAAGGAAAGGGAGGCTGTGTGAAAGTACAGAATCCCACGTCATACCCTCAGAGAGTATGAAAGTTGTGCTTTTAAGAAGTTCCCCAACCATTACTGATGTCAACATGCAACTCGAGCTAGAGCTCCTAATCCAGAGATTGAAACAAAACATATGTAATAAAATTAGAGAAAAATGTAGGTGAATAGTCTCTCATGTCAACATGGGGGGGGGCATTTTAAATACATAAAAGCAAAGAAGTAAGCTATTTATTGATTCACTTGACTCATTAAACAAATATTTAGGGGCACTACCCAGGCACATGCACTGGGGCTACATGAAATGTTGAAACTTCCGTATATCGAAAGTCATCATATGCAGTATTTAGAAGCAAACTAGGAAAAGCTATTTGCAATGTCTATGGTAAAGAAAAGATGTCTTTAATAAGCTATTAAAAAATCATATGATTCATGAGGAAAAGAAAAATAATAGAAAATGGGAAGTAGACATGGATGGTCCGCAAAGAAAATAAGTTCCCCAAATTAAAGTGCAAATATGTGAAAAACTGTTTGACTTTTCTAATAGTCATAGAAATGGAGACTATTGGGATAAAATATTCTGTGTGGCTATCAAACTGTTAAATACGAAAACAAATGGAATGAATGCCAAGGTTGGCAAGAGTACAGTTATGGCAGTGCTTTTTCATATTGCTCTTGGCAGTTAAAACTGTCACATATATGAGTCTCATTTTCTTTGTCAGCTTTCATTAGGTTGTATTGTGGTCATAAACAACCCCTAAATCTCCACAGCTTACATCAATTAAGGTTTATTACTCCTGGTACATTTCAGCTGTGGGCTGGCCATGGTGTTGCTCCACATTTCCTCCCTCTGGGTTCCAGACTCCTAATAGGGATGTGTTGCTATCTGGCATAAAGAAAAGCCCAGTACTGGAAACAGCAATGGTTCTCAAAGTTTCTGCTACAACGCAGCACACCCCAGTTCTAGTCATGCTCCATTGGCCAATGCAAGTCATGTGTCCAAGCCTGATATAAATGAATAGAAGAGTACAAAGAGGGGGCTCTGATACAACGATCTGAAAGGAGAACAGCAAATACTATGAACAAATTACACAATCCTTCATGATCTGCTCTCTTGATCACAAATATTCACTTTTCTCCCTTTGCATGAAAAATACACTCCTCGGCACCCCAAGGAAAAATCTCTCCCAAAGGCCTATCTAATAATGGCTTCAGACCCAAAGCCCAAAATATCTTTTGAAGTGTTTCTGCACCTGGTCTATGTGGCTCCTCTTGATACGGAGAGCTCTGAGCTGGAGACAAGTTACCTGCAGCACCACCACCACACACACACCTGCTCGAATACATGCAGCATACAATGAGTCAAGGACAGGATAACCCAAACAAATAGCCCCAGGCGGGAAAGGAACCGATAGACCCACATCAGTTACTGGTCCACAAAATTCTGAAGTCCTATGGGACAGATGTTTAAAAAGCCCTTTAACCTAAGACTGGGAATACACTGTTCTTCATAGCTGTGCCCTCTTGAAAATCCTCCCTTTTCAACTGCACCTGAGAGGATGGACCTGGAAAATATGCCCCTCTCATGGACTGACAAACTATTGCTCCCTATAGACGATTAGGTGTCCTAAGGCCATTTTAAGTTTTCAATGGTCTCAGTCTCTTTAATCCATGCTGGTATTTTTTTGGCTATAAGACTCTCTCAAAAACATAGCTATTTATTTCTTTGATTGGCAACACATGTAAATGGCATGCATAAGTCTTTTTTGAGATATGCCAAAGCATGTCTCAACTTTATAAATGAAAACCAAGTGCATCTTTCAACCATGAACATCCTGGAATTTCTAGACTCTATATTCACTTTTGATTGGCCAGTTCTTTGTTGAGTGAACCTCATCCGCTTCAGCACTTTTCCTATAGCAGCCAACTCACATTCTATTTTTCCAGTTTCTCCTGAAGCCGTGAGTCCATTTGATTCATTATTTACTTTCTACGCTATTGGTTCACAAACTGGCCCCCATACGCAGAGGGAGCGAAGAAAGAAGCAAGCCACTCCAGATGGGTAGATGGCAGGTTTAAAGAGCAAGGGAACTGACAAGCCTTGTCCTGGGCAAGTGGAAGAGGAACAGAAGTCTACACTGCCTGTCACAATCTTAAAGTTTATATCAAGGCCTCACCTGGGTTCATTCACATGTATCATCCAGTTGGTCTCAACAAGACCTTACTCTTTCCAACCATGTCCTTGAGAGGGCTCCCATCGTGGGAACTGTGAGCAGAACAGACATTCTAAGGACAGAGAGGGGGTGAGGAGCCTCTGACTGCCAAAAGCCAGCTCCCAGGTCAACCAGTGGTCACATCCTCTCAATGACCTCCTCCAACACAAGCTGTTGTGGCAACAGTTTTACCAAGTGTTTTAGCATTGCCATATATTTTAGATTCCACTGTTGCTTTTGCTGTTATGCAGCACCCCTTTTCTGGTACCAATTTTTATACCAGTCAACATTTTGCTAAGTTTTGCTACCGTAACAAACCTGCAAATCCCAGGGACTTAAGCAGCAAGGGTTTACTTCTCATTCATGCTTATGTTGGCTGCAAATCAGTTGTGGCTCTGCTCCCCGGGTCTTCTTCATTCTGGGATCTAGGCTGAAGGCCAGCCCTTATATCTGTGACCTGCTATTCTCAGATAGATGGAAAAGAGTGAGGGCAGAAATACCAAAGACTTGCAGAGCTTTTGCTAGGAGAAGGCACACAATATTTACACTCAAGTTCCATTGGCCAAAGCAAGTCATATGATCAAGCCTAACTTCAACCAGAGAACCCATCAATAAGACCCTTCCCTTAGAAAGGTGCAGGAGGGTCCTTGCAAAGACTGGTCTGGGGGAAGGAGGGGAAACAATAAATATTTTGAATAGTTAGTACAGTGTTCCACATCTCCTTCACAAGGGTGAGAATTTAATTTGTAAAAGGGCCTCCTACAGTTCCTGGAACTTAGGAGTTACTCAATAAATAATCATTTATTTCTCTTTTCATTTCCCTCCCACTCTCTTTTCCTTCACAATGCTGAGATCTCAGTATTTTATGATTTCACTGATAGCATCTGCAGCCAGTGAATGAGAACAATGAAGCGATAAAAGATAATAAAAATAATCATCAGAGTGTTTCTTAATTTCCAAAGTGGAGACCATGTAGGAAATGTAATGACCTAGTTTGCCAATTGTTATCTTACAGAATTTACAGTATAGCTCTCTCCTGTATCCTTTCAAAATTTTAATAAATATATGCTGTGTGTCTGCTTTAAAGTCATCACAAAAATTGAGGAATCCAGGTGTCATCAGGGCCTTCTTTGGTCATTATTGCCAACAATCAAATATGCTTTCCTCACTTAAAGACCTTACCCTGAACCGACCTGCGCTGGCAAAAGCTAAATGAATTTCAAGACATTGCCAGATTACATCTGAGCCATCATTTGCTTTCCTTCCTGAATTGTCTCCTTTTGAGACATTGCCTCTACTTGTGGCTCCATTGTGCAATGACCAAAACAGCTGGATTTCTGTGGCTGTTTTTCCTCCGTAAAAATAAAATTTAAAAAACCAGAAAAGAAACTGCTGAAGTGCAACCTTTTCCCAAGGCAGTGTTACTCACCTATCTAGCCAAACTTTCTCTCCATTGCTGAGCTTGGATGCCATCTTTACGTCCAAGTGACAAGACATTATTAATCCTTCCCCGCTCTCCCTTCTACCATGTTACTGAGCCAGAGGATATAATCATGGGTAATCCAAGCAGGCAGGCATCAGTTCATTTATTCTCACCATTTCCTAAATAGTTCTTGAATAAAGACAAGGCTTCCCTTCATAATGAGTCATTTCCCTCTTTTCAAATTGCAGACAAAACCAGATTCAAGCTTCAACTGTGATGAGTCCTTATCTAGACACCTGCCACCATGAACCTTCAAGTAAATACAACTGACCCAGTGATACAGGTCACAGAGGAGCAGCAGGGAACAAAGGTTGAGGATACTGGGGCCAACTGGCATCCTAGAAGAGAGTCTGATAATAGGGCAGGAGGCTTACACAAAGATCTGAAACACAACTACATACAACAAGAGCCCTGAGAACATAATCTGGGCACCCCTTGTCCATGTGTCTCCGGGCCAGTGGTGTGCTAGAGCCAGCTTGTACCAGTGTGAGAAAACTGATGGTTCAAATTTCAGGAATTTTGCAAACCAGGTGTTAAATTGTTGGTAGCCTGAAATTGGCCATGTGGGAGAATTTACACCATAGAAACTGACTAATGCTACAACTCAGGGCTTTTGTTTTCAGAGAGCCAGTTGTTAAACCTTTACAAGCACACCACTGGTGCTTTGGTTGCTGTTCTCAAGCCAAAAGCCTGTGGAAATGAGAGCTTCACATCTCCTTCCCCTGGACACTTGCATCCAAATTCTGTTCAGAACGCAGCAAGGAACATTAAGAAAGTATGACCATCATGACCCTGTCACTGGTCATTAACCACAAAGTCTGTTCAAGGTCTGTTTTACACATGAAGGATGCTCAGCAATGGTCTTCCACTGACACTCATGGCCAGGCCACCATCTGAGGACAACAACCGTTGTTTTTATTTTTATTTTCTTTTTGGAGTCGATATATCTTTATTTTAATTTTTTACTGTTATGTTAATCACCATATATTACATCATTAGTTTTTGATGTAGTGTTCCATGATTCATTGTTTGTGCATAACACCCAGTGCTCCACGCAGAATGTGCCCTCTTTAATACCCATCACCAGGCTAACTCATCCCCCCACCCTCCTCCCCTCTAGAACCCTCAGTTTGTTTTTCAGAGTCCATCATCTCTCCTGGTTCGTCTCCCCCTCTGACTTACTCCCCTTCATTCTTCCCCTCCTGCTATCTTCTTCTTTTTCTTTTTTCTTAACATATCTTGCATTATTTGTTTCAGAGGTACAGATCTGTGATTCAACAGTCTTGCACAATTCACAGTGCTCACCATAGCACATACCCTACCCAATGTCTATCACCCAGCCACCCCATCCCTCCCACCCCCCCACCACTCCAGCAACCCTCAGTTTGTTTCCTGAGATTAAGAATTCCTCATATCAGTGAGGTCATATGATACATGTCTTTCTCTGATTGACTTATTTCACTCAGCATAACACCCTCCAGTTCCATCCACGTCGTTGCAAATGGCAAGATCTCATTCCTTTGGATGGCTGCATAATATTCCATTGTGTATATATACAACATCTTCTTTATCCATTCATCTGTCGATGGACATCTTGGCTCTTTCCACAGTTTGGCTATTGTGGACATTGCTGCTATAAACATTGGGGTGCACGTACCCCTTCGGATCCCTACATTTGTATCTTTGGGGTAAATACCCAGTAGTGCAATTGCTGGATCATATGGTAGCTCTATTTTCAACTGTTTGAGGAACCTCCATACTGTTTTCCAGAGGGCAACCGTTGGTTCTTGTTCCAGCTCCTTCCTGGTGTTTACACCAAGCAAGACAGTCTTGGAGGAGAGTGAGAATAGAAAGGCATGGAAAAGACAGGCCTGAGACTTTAATTGCCTGGGGCTTGGCTGGCTGTGTGAGACAGAGACAGGTGGTGAACCTCCCCCCAGCCCCCAGTGCTGCTTAGTCTCTTTTGGAAATGACACCATAGTAAGAGAAAAGATTCCCATGTGGAAAGGAAACCAGAAAACCAGGTCTGGCTCTACCTCTGACACAGACAATGCGACCTAGAAAACAAGGCACCAACTGCTATCACAAGTGACCACACTACCCCAGAGGTTTTCAAACAGTGGCTGGTTAGTAGACCCTACCACACGTTTTTGGGATGATGGAAAAACAAATGGAACTAAACTGGAAAGAAAGAAAAGAAAAAAAAGAAGAAAGAAAGAAGAAAGAAAGAAAGAAAGAAAGAAAGAAAGAAAGAAAGAAAGAAAGAAAAAGAAAAGAAAGAAAGAAGAGAGGTAGAGGGAGGTAGGGGGAAAGAGGGAAGAGAAAAGAAGAGGAAGGAAAGAAGAAAGTAAAAGAGAAGAAACAAAAAAACAAAAAGAAATCGGAAGATGAGATTGAAATAATGGGTTTTCTCATCCATAAGAATTTTTTAAATGTTCATTTTTCCAAAGTTTCCCTGACTTCAAAAATTGACTTTAGCATAAGTAAATGTCATAAATGTGAACTTCATAAAATAACATATATTTAAAAAATGTCCCTTCTATATGTTTGTATACTGGGGACTTGTACATATGTAGGAATTTACTTGGGAAGAAAGTTCCAGTGCTGAGGATTAAGTTTGAAAACCACCCAACCAACCACTCAATAATTCAAAGAAGTATTTTATTGTGAGCTATTACAAAACGTGATGCTAGCTCTGTGTATTTAGCCATAGGGAGAGAAGGCAGATTCTCTTCTTAAAAACTCAAAACTGGATTTCCAGTCAAGGGTTCACTCTTTAAACTACCCTCTCTGCCCTAAAAAGAGGAATTTAATATTTTTCATTGGCTTTTTTTTTAAATGAAGACAAAGTCACTTACAAAGAGAAAAGAGATTTGACAGTGAATCAAAAACAGAAGGCAACCTAAATGCCAGGAAGGCCCTGAGGCCATGACCTTGTTGACTCCAGATAAAACTAAAAGAGTCTGGGAATTCAACTACAGGGAATAATGGAGACCCCAATCCCAAAAGTGCTAGAGGGAAAGAGCCAGCCTGCCACATAAAACACGGCTTCGACATCCTTGTATGAAAGAAGGTTAAGAACAAACTGTGAGCGCTGCCTTGGACGGCAGCTTGCACCAGCACCAGCAGTTCCAGGAGAGCCAGGAGAAAGCTATCATGTAGGACCAACTCCTGGGTGTGCAACAGCTCTGATACCAACATGGGATGCAAGGCCTGCATCTGAGGTCCCATTTGGCCAGATGGGGACAACCACAAAGCTGCAGGGCAGGGAGAAGTGAGTGTGGAGTGGGAGAAAACAAAATTCCCACTCAGTGTGTGCCCAAAGGAAAGGAAACCCAACCACCCCAGGGAAAGCTAATGCTAAGAAGGCTGAACAACAATATCAATAACCAAAGGATGAGTTCACGCCCAACAAAATGCAAAAACAGAACAATCACATATTGCCTTTACAATTGGTATGTTTAAGCTCCTTGAAGGGGTAATGCAAGGACACTTTTAAAAGAACAAAAAAAAAGAACAACAACAAAAACCAGATCAGGTCCCCCCAGACATGGACCTGGAGAAAGTGCCCAAGCAAAGGATTCCTTATGTGTGGCTCAGAGTCCCCATGGAAAACACACCACCTCCCCAGCCTACCATGTGTATAATGCTGAGTTCCCTCCAGGGATGCTGCAGCTCTCACCCCACGCGGTGCCCAGCCCTGAGCAGAATGGCTCCCTAGCAATTAAAAGGACAATCTCAAAAAATCATGGCCGGCCCAGTGGTGCCAAATTTCACCTGACTGACTTTTTTTTTCATGGGCAAGAAAATCTGAAAACATTCACCCTTCTCCTTACAACATGGATGTTCTAATATGAATAGAAATGTGCATCACCTGATTTGCACTCAGGAGGGTTACTGATATAGACATGGTTCCCTGAAGCCCACACTGAGACAGGGATCATCCACAAGTGATTTGGTCAGGACTCCCTCCAAGGAGACCCCATAAGGGAGCCGAGGGAGCAGGTTAGGAAACAAGAAGCCACAATACAAGGGTGAGTTTCAGGCAGAGTGTCTGTCTCAGCCTATTCCCATATAATTGCAGCTAAGAGGTTTTCCTGCCCTGAGGCAGGGGAGCTGAGCTGTCACACTTGCCTGTCCCTTGGTCATTGGCAGAAACTCCCAAGCGCTGGCCTCTCTCCGCATCTATGGGGAGGGAGTCACAGAAAAGGTAAAAGGCATCTCAAGGGATTTAGGCAGAGCTCAAATATTGTCTGCTGTAGTTACCTTTCCTTATAGTCAGCAACTGAGAAGGTTTGTGATGATTTGATACCTCCAGAGAATGAACTGTACCAAGCAAAGAAAGAAAAGACACTATAGAAAGTTAGGCTTTATTCATGTGTGCAATGATTGAAGAATATGCCCAGATCATATAGCCCTCAATATAAATTAATAGGAGGACTTTAGGCAACAACAACCTATATAGGTCCAGATGAGCTACAGAACTTAAATATGATTCAAACTATCACCAAAACTTTGGCTTTCACAAACAATCTCAATTATTTCTAAATTATTTCAAAATAGTACAAGATTAGTTTGGAGGCAATTGGTAGCTTTAGAAGTCATAAATAGATATAGTCCTTTATTAAGCTTGTAGCTGTACTTTCAATAACATTCTTGCCATTAAGAAATCTGACATCAGTAAATGTGTTTTATTTGCTAAAAATTATTTATGATCTTTCAGTTAATTGACAGATAAAGTAGGAATTTAAACAAAATAATTTGGCTTCTAGTAAACTTGACACCTGTAGATAAAATTAATGCACAGCAGTATGAGACTTAATAACTTAGAAAAAATAGATTTATGGATTGGAGTTTTCATAGTTTTAATCTATGTGGTCCAAACACACTTCTTAAAATAAAGGAGAGTAAAAGAAAAACCATGTTATCAAAATGTGTGAGTTGCTTCAGTGGCCATGAACAACTCCTTGTACCCCTTTGCCAAAGCATTAGCATGATTAATAGACTCATACTCTGGTGCCCATACCCTGCCTGTGGCTACCAGAAGGGCAATGACAATGTAGTATGGATGTTCCCATGTCAGGCTATAAAGAGGACACAAGGGCCTATGATGAAGGCTTTGGGTCAAGGTTTTCATTTGAGGTTTTTTGTAATCAACTTAAAAGTAAAATTTTTTTATTTAAAAAAAATGGGCAGAAGAGATTACTATTTTAGAAAGAACCAATTATAAGTCCTGGGAAATAAAAACATGTTTATCAAAAAATTTTAAATGGATGGGGACAAGTTCAATACACTCCAGACTGGACAGAGTTCTGTTGGACTGGAAAATTAAACTGGACATTGGTGAATTGGAAGCTTTCTGAGGATTTTACCCAGAGAGAAAGTAGAAGATTACAAAGCATGAGGAAGAAAGTAAGAGATCTGGAGAAAGATTGAAAGACTCCAACATACATCTAATAAGAGTTCCCAAGTAAAAAGCAGAGGGAACAGAGGAGAAGCAATATACACAGAAACAATAGCCAAGAATTTTCTAGCATTAAAAAGGACAGAAGTCTTTTAGACCAAAAGCCAAACAGGAGGAATAGAAATAAATCCACAAGTAAATAAGCTGCGGTGATGTGAAACTCAAGGAC
Source organism: Callorhinus ursinus (assembly GCF_003265705.2). Taxonomy (NCBI): domain Eukaryota; kingdom Metazoa; phylum Chordata; class Mammalia; order Carnivora; family Otariidae; genus Callorhinus; species Callorhinus ursinus. The sequence continues at coordinate 6,050,943 of NW_027397093.1, forward strand.
ATGGAGGAAGTGTAGAAGCCAAAAGACGACTCCATTACCTTCAAATTGTCCTAAGCAACAGAGATGCCAAAAGACAAGGGGATGGCATCGATCAGTGCTGATGGGGTACAACTGTCACTCGGAAGTATATATTTACAAACCCTTGCTGGTGAGTTATAGCAAAATAAGTACATTTCAGACTTTCAAGACAGATAATTTACCACTCACAGACCATCACTGAAAGAATTGCTAAATATATTTCAACAAGAAAAAAAAACCCATAAATGCAGAGGGAAATCTGTGATGCAAAAAGCAAGAGTAGAGAAAAAGTGGCCAAAAATTGTCCATACACATCATAATAAAACTAAGGTTTCTGTATCAAAAATATGGGCCCAAAGCATTAGATGATAGTAACAAAAGAGGCAGAATCAAAGAACAGTTTGTAATAAAATGTGCTGAAGCATTGTTCTACTTCTTTTATGTTTGAAAGAGAATAGAGATACTATATTACATAAATACACAAATAATATATATGTTCAAATTTAAGGATAACCACTACAAGAAATCTAATTGGCTTGCCAAACCAAATGGAAAATAAAAGGGAATTAAGAAAATTTTATCAATTCAGAAGAAAAGTAGATAAAAAGAAATCCAAAAAGAATATGATAAGCCAAAAAAAAATTACACGTAGAAATAAGAGTGCACAATCCAATAATTACACAAAGTATAAATGCATTAAATTTGTCTAGAAAAAAGACAATTATATGATTGGGTTTTTTTAATCTACATATATGCTGCTAATTAGAGGTACACTAAAATAATATAATGCAAAAGCCCAAACCTAGTAGGAAAGATGAGCCATCAACTTAAATACAAGACTAAGATGTGAGTCATGTTTTATTTTTTTTTAATTTTTTTTTAAAGATTTTATTTATCCGTTCATGAAAGACAGAGAGAGAGAGAGAGGCAGAGGGAGAAGCAGGCTCCCAAGGAGCAGGGAGCCCGATGTGGGACTCGATCCCAGGACCCTGGGATCATGACCTGAGCCGAAGGCAGACGCTTAAGCATCTGAGCCACCCAGGCGCCCGTGAGTCATCTTTTAAATACCAATCAAGCTTTGCAAAAGTTCAAAAGAGAGGGAGAAGAAAGAATTCATGAAGCATGAAATTAGACAAGGAAGTCTACATGAAAGAGGAGACATTTGAGTTGAGTCTTGAGAAATGAATAGGATTGGGTTGGTAGAGATGAAGAGCATTCATGCTGAGGAATCTGAGGACCATAGCATTTGTAAGGTGGGGGGTTTGACTGCTGTATATGTGACTTGACACATTATTTTTAGGCAAAGGGAGCCACTGAAATTTTATGCATCAGGAAATAACATTATGTTTTCAAATCCCAAAGATTTCAAGTGTCAGTGAGTGGATGGAAGGAAAAATGTGAAAGAATGAATAAATACAGACTTCATGATGTTCCTGATGTCAGAGTCTTCCTGTACAAGCTTTCAAGATCATCTTGCTTGCAGATCGACTGGAAAGTGATCTATTTTCCTAGAACTTCACTTTTCAACAGGACAGCTGGGAGTTGGGTTCTAGTCTTGTTGTACTAAAAGGGTGAAGAGTGTAAACCCGATTCCCATCCCTCGGAAATCATTGCCATGTGGTTTTTCCCATACAATTCCTCTGTGCTCTAGCTCTGGATGGGGTAGGATGAAGCAGAAAAGTCAACCTTGAGGAGGAAAGAAAAACATAGCTTAAGCTCCTTCTGTCTTCAAGAAACTATGACAGGTACTTTACTTAGGTACAATGGGAGAAAAATCCAAGATTGTCCTCTTTACGTGAATCACTGTTTTTCAGTTGTTTCTGTCCTCCATAGTCTACAACCAGATTTTCATTGGGCTTTGCATTTTTATTTGCCTAGAAGTCACTTCTGTTCTCATTATCTCTTTATTACGAAATGTTTTAAATTTATACAAAAGTAGAGGTATCATTCATCTGTAAGTATTAATGTTTCACTATGTATCTCTAAAAGGTGATTCTTCTTTTGAAGAATTACCAACAATGCCACATCATATCTAAAACAACTCATCATAATTCCTTAGCATAAATACATCTAAAATCAGTGTTCAGATTTCCCTAAATGTTTTATCAGTTGTGTTTAAAAAAAAAAAACACAGTTGGTTTGTTTGAAACAGAAATCAATTTGGTTGATGTAACCCTTAAATCTCTTGTAATTTATAGATATCCTCCATTTTTTTAAATTTTCCTCCAACTTTTTATATACTTCTGTTGTCATCATTTTGTTCTTCTGTAGAAACCAGGATTTGTCCTGTAGAGGGTCCTACACTTTGGACTTTGTGGATTGCATTCCTGTGGTATCATTAACGTGTTCCTTTGGTCTCTGTGCTTCCTGAAAATGATATTTAGATCTAGAAACTTCATCAGAGTCAGTTAGAATGAAATTCTAGGAAAATAGGTCAGTTTCCAGTGGGCCTACAAGCAAAATGAAAGCTTGTACTAGAAGACTGTGACATCAGGAACAACATGAAGTCTATATTTATTTTTCCACATTCCTCCTTTGTGTATACACACATATACACACACAAGCAAGACTATTTCAAAAGTGGTGGTGTTTATTTCCATCAGGACATACATAAATGTCTGATAGTCTCTCTTGTTGTGATATTATCAACCATTTACTGCATTATCTGGCTCCAGTGCCTGGATTCATTAATGCTTTAGACACTGCAAAATGATCTAACTCTATCATTCTTTGCATATCAGTTGAAATTCTTCTATACAGAGAAGCTACTCCTCCTCAACTCATTATCCAGAAGGAGAAATCTGAAAATAAAGGCAGGATAAATGTTTGGCATTTTCCCTTTATTCTCTAGATTTTAAAACAATAAGATGATTCCAGAGCATCCTCCAAAAGTTATTGATAAGTTTTACTTTCTTATCATTATGAACATATGCACTGAAACCTATTTGATGTGTTTTAGTCTGTCACCATTGTTATCCTTATGGATGACCAATTTGTCCCATCTTTAGGCAGCAGGAACTTATTCAGGCGGTCTCCTAAGCCCTTTGACACATCTCTAGTAGTATTTAATAGCTTCTTTGCTATCTAGTGTAACAAGTTATTTTAGGCTTATCTTGAACCTTTTCTTCCCCAGAGCTGGAATCAGCCAGTTCTCCAAAAAGTTCTGGTTCCTCTCTGTATAAATGGTATTAGAGATTATAATCTAAACACCAAAGATGCCCACTGTTTACTGGGTTAGTCATCACCTCCCGGCCCTTTCAGTCAACAGATAGGAAAATGTTTTAAGGTAAAATACAGTTTACGTTGATGATTCAAATTCAGAGTTACAGAGTTTTTGCTTAACCTCATTCATCTTACACCCTTCTTTCCTTTCAACCATGCCAAAAATCTCAACTTTCAATGTCAGCAACATAATCACTCATCTGATTTGTTCCATGATGCACACCTAGTCCCAGAATAATTATATCAATACTACCACCACCAATATGATACTGAATACAATTTAAGATATTTTGCACTTCTTTTCATCCTTAGAAAATATTCCTCTAGAGATGTAAAAGTACTGTGTTTTAGTGTCACTTGGAGTAGTTCCTTTCTGTGTGATTATACCAACAATTGAATTCACACATTAATTTGTTTCATTTTTCGGAGAATTTTTTTCAAGTTCAGTTAGCTTTCTTAACATTTCATCTGCTGACTTTGTATCTCATTCTCTTATCTCCTATTCTCTGCCTATTCCAATATCATGAAGGCTATGCTTTCTAAAATTCAGATGTTAGGTAAATGTTCTTCTAATCTTAGTTATAAATAATTTTTGCTTCAGGAATATTTGAAAGGCTTCTTTCTGTTTATTGTTTGTTTTGTTTTTATGCTATTTCATCTTTAAACATGGTTCTTTCCATCTAGAACCTAGTATTTGGGTATTTTTTTAATTTTAATTCAAGTATAGTGAACATACAGCGTTATATTAATTTCAGGTGTGTACAATATAGTGATTCAACAATTCCACAAATCACCCAGTGCTTATCATGAGAAGTGCACTTCTTAATCCCCATCACCTATTATACCCATCCGCCCACTCACCTCCCTTCTGGAAACCATCAGTTTGTTCACTATAGTTAAGAGTCTGTTTCTTGGCCTCTCTCTCTCTCTCTTTCTCTCTCCCCCCTTCCTTTGTTCATTTGTTTTGTTTCCTAAATTCCACATATGAGTGAAATCATACAGCATTTGTCCTTCTCTGACTGACTTATTTCACTTAGCATTACACTCTCTAGCTCCTTCCTTGTCATTGCAAGTGACAAGATTTCATTGTTTTTTATAGCTGAATAATATCCCGTTGTATATATACATCACTTCTTCTTTATCCATTGCATCTATCCATAGGCCTTTGGGCAGCTTCCATATCCTAGCTATTGTAAATAATGCTGCTATAAACACAGGGATGGGTGCACGTATCCTTTTGAATTAATGTTTTTGTATTCTCTTGGTAAATATCCAGTAGTGGAATTACTGTATCCTAGAATAATTCTATTTTTAACTTTTTGAGGAACCTCCAGACTGTTTTCCAGAGTGGTTGCACCCAGTTTGCATTCCCACCAACAGGGCAAGAGGGTTCCGTTTTTCCACAACCTCGCCAACACCTGTTGTTTCTTGTGTTTTTGATTTTAGCCATCTGGCAGGTGTGAGGTGATATCTCACTGTAGTTTTGTTTGCATTTCCCTGATGATGAGTGATATTGAGCATCTTTTCATATGTCTGTTGGCCATTTAGGTGTCTTTTTTTATTTATTTTTAAAATAATTGTTATTGTTATGTTAATCACCATACATTACATCATTAGTTTTTAATGTAGTGTTCCATGATTCATTCTTTGTGCATAACACCCAGTGCTCCATGCAGAATGTGCCCTCCTTAATAACCATCACCAGGCTAACCCATCCCCCCACCCTCCTCCCCTCTAAAACCCTCAGTTTGTTTTTCAGAGTCCAACATCTCTCATGGGTCGCCTCCCCCTCCAACTTACTCCCCTTCATTCTTCCCCTCCTGCTATCTTCTTCTTCTTCTTCTTTTCTTAACATATATTGCATTATTTGTTTCAGAAGTACAGATCCGTGATTCATCAGTCTTGTACAATTAACAGCGCTCACCATAGCACATACCCTCCCCAATGTCTATCACCCAGCCACCCTATCCCTCCCACCCCCCACCACTCCAGCAAACTTCAGTTTGTTTCCTGAGATTAAGAATTCCTCATATCAGTGAGGTCATATGATACATGTCTTTCTCTGATTGACTTATTTCACTCAGCATAACACCCTCTAGTTCCATCCACATCTTTGCAAATGGCAAGATCTCATTCCTTTTGATGGCTGCATAGTATTCCATGGTGTATATATACCACCTCTTCTTTATCCATTCATCTGTCGATGGACATCTTGGCTCTTGCCTATTGTGGACATTGCTGCTATAAACATTGGGGTGCACGTACCCCTTCGGATCCCTACATTTGTATCTTTGGGGTAAATACCCAGTAGTGCAATTGCTGGATCGTATGGTAGCGCTATTTTCAACTGTTTGAGGAACCTCCATACTGTTTTCCAGAGGGGTTGCACCAGCTTGCATTCCCACCTACAGTGTAGGAGGGTTCCCCTTTCTCCACATCCCCACCAACATCTGTCGTTTCCTGACTTGTTAATTTTAGCCATTCTGACGGGTGTGAGGTGGTATCTCATTGAGGTTTTGATTTGGATTTCCCTGATGCAGAGCGATGTTGAGCACTTTTTCATGTGTCTCTTGCCCATTTGGATGTCTTCTTTGGAAAAATGTCTTTTCATGTCTTCTGCCCATTTCTTGATTGGATTATTTGTTCTTTGGGTGTTGAGTTTGATAAGTTCTTTATTGATTTTGGATACTAGCCCTTTGTCTGATATGTCATTTGCAAATATTTTCTCCCATTCTGTCAGTTCTCTTTTGGTTTTGTGGACTGTTTCTTTTGCTGTGCAAAAGCTTTTTATCTTGATGAAATCCCAATAGTTCATTTTTGCCCTTGCTTCCCTTGCCTTTGATGATGTTTCTAGGAAGAAGTTGCTGTGGCTGAGGTTGAAGAGGTTGCTGCCTGTGTTCTCCTTTAGGATTTTGATGGACTCCTGTCTCACATTGAGGTCTTCAACCATTTGGAGTCTATTTTTGTGTGTGGTGTAAAGGAAATGGTCCAGTTTCATTCTTCTGCATGTGGCTGTCCAATTTTCCCAACACCATTTGTTGAAGAGACTGTCTTTTTGCCATTGGACATTCTTTCCTGCTTTGTCAAAGATGAGTTGACCATAGAGTTGAGGGTCCATTTCTGGGCTCTCGATTCTGTTCCATGGATCTATGTGTCTGTTTTTGTGCCAGTACCATACTGTCTTAATGATGACAGCTTTGTAATAGAGCTGGAAGTCCGGAATTGTGATGCCGCCAGCTTTGATTTTCTTTTTCAATATTCCTCTGGCTATTCGGGGTCTCTTCTGGTTCCATTCAAATTTTAGGATTATTTGTTCCATTTCTTTGAAAAAGGTGGATGGTATTTTGATGGGGATTGTATTGAATGTGTAGATTGCTCTACGTGGCATTGACATCTTCACAATGTTTGTTCTTCCAATCCATGAGCATGGAAAGTTTTTCCATTTCTTTGTGTCTTCTTCAATTTCTTTCATGAGGATTTTATACTTTTCTGAGTACAGATCCTTTGCCTCTTTGGTTAAATTTATTCCTAGGTATCTTATGGTTTTTGGTGCAATTGTAAATGGGATCGACTCCTTGATTTGTCTCTCTTCTGTCTTGTTGTTGGTGTATAGGAATGCCACTGATTTCTGTGCATTGATTTTATATCCTGCTCCTTTACTGAATTCCTGTATGAGTTCTAGCAGTTTTGGGGTGGAGTCTTTTGGGTTTTCCACAGTCAGTATCATATAATGTGCAAAGAGTGAGAGTTTGACTTCCTCTTTGCCGATTTGGATGCCTTTGATTTCTTTCTGTTGTCTGATTGCTGTGGCTAGGACTTCTAATACTATCCTGAATAGCAGTGGTGAGAGTGGACATCCCTGCCGCGTTCCTGACCTTAGGGGAAAAGCTCTCAACTTTTCCCCATTGAGAATGATACTCGCCGTAGGTTTTTCATAGATGGCTTTTATGATACTGAGGTATGTACCCTCTATCCCTATACTCTGAAGAGTTTTGATTAAGAAAGGATGCTGTACTTTGTCAAATGCTTTTTCTGCATCGATTGAGAGGATCATATGATTCTTGTTCTTTCTTTTGTTAATGTATTGTATCACGTTGATTGATTTGTGGATGTTGAACGATCCTTACAGCCCAGGGATAAATCCCACTTCGTCGTGGTGAATAATCCTTTTAATGTACTGTTGGATCCTATTGGCTAGTATTTTGGCGAGAATTTTTGCATCCATGTTCATCAAAGATATTGGTCTGTAGTTCCCCTTTTTGATGGGGTCTTTGTCTGGTTTTGGGATCAAGGTAATGGTGGCCTCATAAATGAATTTGGAAGTGTTCCTTCCATTTCTATTTTTTGGAACAGTTTCAGGAGAATAGGTATTAATTCTTTAAATGTCTGATAGAATTCCCCTGGGAAGCCATCTGGCCCTGGGCTTTTGTTTGTTGGGAGATTTTTGATGACTGCTTCAATTTCCTTAGTGGTTATAGGTCTGTTCAGGTTTTCTATTTCTTCCTGGTCCAGTTTTGGTAGTTGATACATCTCTAGGAATGCACCCATTTCTTCCAGGTTGTCTAATTTGCTGGCATAGAGTTGCTCATATGTTCTTATAATTGTTTGTATTTCTTTGGTGTTGGTTGTGATCTCTCCTCTTTCATTCATGATTTTGTTGATTTCGGTCATTTCTCTTTTCTTTTTGATAAGTTTGGCCAAGGGTTTATCAATCTTGTTAATTCTTTCAAAGAACCAGCTCCTCGTTTCATTGATCTGTTCTACTGTTTTTTTGGTTTCTAGTTCATTGATTTCTGCTCTGATCTTTATGATTTCTCTTCTTCTGCTGGATTTAGGCTTTAGTTGCTGTTCTTTCTCCAGTTCCTTTAGGTGTAGGGTTAGGTTGTGTATTTGAGACCTTTCTTGTTTCTTGAGAAAGGCTTGTATTGCTATATACTTTCCTCTCAGGACTGCCTTTGCTGTATCCCAAAGATTTTGAACAGTGGTGTTTTCATTTTCATTGGTTTCCATGAATTTTTTTAATTCTTCTTTAATTTCCTGGTTGACCCATTCATTCTTTAGGAGGATGCTCTTTAGCCTCCATGTATTTGAGTTCTTTCCGACTTTCCTCTTGTGATTGAGTTCTAGTTTCAAAGCATTGTGGTCTGAAAATATGCAGGGAATGATCCCAATCTTTTGGTACCGGTTGAGACCTGATTTGTGACCTAGGATGTGATCAATTCTGGAGAATGTTCCATGGGCACTAGAGAAGAATGTGTATTCCGTTGCTTTGGGATGGAATGTCCTGAATATGTCTGTGAAGTCCATTTGGTCCAGTGTTTCATTTAAAGTCTTTATTTCCTTGTTGATCTTTTGCTTAGATGATCTGTCCATTTCAGTCAGGGGGGTGTTAAAGTCCCCCACTATTATTGTATTGTTGTCAATGTGTTTCTTTGCTTTTGTTATTAATTGCCTTATATAATTGGCTGCTCCCATGTTCGGGGCATAGATATTTACAATTGTTAGATCTTCTTCTTGGAGAGACCCTTTAAGTAGGATATAGCGTCCTTCTTCATCTCTTATTACAGTCTTTGTTTTAAAATCTAATTTGTCTGATATAAGAATTGCCACCTCAGCTTTGTTTTGGTGTCCATTAGCATGGTAAATGGTTTTCCACCCCCTCACTTTCAATGTGGGGGTGACTTTAGGTCTAAAATGAGTCTCTTGCAGACAGCATATTGATGGGTCTTGTTTTTTAATCCAATCTGATAGTCTGTGTCTTTTGAATGGGGCATTTCACCCATTTACAATCAGGGTAACTATTGAAAGGTATGAATTTAGTGCCACTGTATTGCCTGTAAGGTGACTGTTACTGGATATTGTCTGTGTTCCTTTCCGATCTATGCTGCTTTTAGGCTCTCTTTTTGCTTAGAGAACCTCTTTCAGTATTTCTTGGAGGGCTGGTTTCGTGTTTGCAAATTCCTTTAGTTTTTGTTTGTCCTGGAAGCTTTTTACCTCTCCTTCTATTTTCAATGAGAGCCTAGCTGGATATAGTATTCTTGGCTGCATATTTTTCTCGTTTAGTGCTCTGAAGATATCATGCCAGTCCTTCCTGGCCTGCCAGGTCTCTGTGGATAGTCTGTTGCCAATCTAATGTTTCTACCATTGTAGGTTACATATCTCTTCCCCTGAGCTGCTTTCAGGATTTTCTCTTTGTCTCTGAGACTCGTAAGTTTTACTATTAGATGTCGGGGTGTTGAGCTATTTTTATTGATTTTGAGAGGGGTTCTCTGTGCCTCCTGGATTTTGATGCCTGTTTCCTTCCCCACGTTAGGGAAGGTCTCTGCTATTATTTGCTCCAATATACCTTCTGCCCCTCTCTCTTTCTTCTTCTTCTGGGATCCCAATTATTCTAATGTTGTTTCGTCTTATCGTATCGCTTATCTCTCGAATTCTGCCCTCGTGATCCTGTAGTTGTTTCTCTCTCTCTTTCTCAGCCTCTTTATTTTCCATCATTTGTTCTTCTATATCGCTGATTCTCTCTTCTGCCTCATTTATCCTAGCAGTTAATGCCCCCATTTTTGACTGCACCTCATTAATAGCCTTTTCGATTTTGACTTGGTTAGATTTTAGTTCTTTTATTTCTCCAGAAAGGGTTTCTATAATAATTTCCACGCTTTTTTTAAGCCCAGCTAGTATCTTTAAAGTCATGATTCTGAACTCTAGGTCCGACATTGTACTAATGTCAGTATTGAGTAGGTCCCTGGCAGACGGTACTACCTCTTGTTCTTTTTGCTGAGGTGATATTTTTCATCTTGTCATTTTGAAAAGAGGAGAATAGATGAATGAGGCAACAGAATCTAACAGGTTAACGTCTCCAGGAAATATACTCTATACAAATCAGAAAATACCTGAAACCAGGGGACAAGAAAGGGAAAGGAAGAAGAGAAAAAAAAAATGGGAAAAGAAAAAGATAAAAACAAACAAAAACAGAACAAAACAAAAAAAAACAGAATATGATCAAATATGATCAGGCTAGTGCATAGATCAGTGCCACACACTAGCTTTTGGGCATATTTTGGTCTGTTAGAAGAAAGTGCCTGCTTAAATTTTAAAGGAAGAAAGACTTATATATGTACAAAATAAGGGTTGATACCATGAAGGGATGGAAGATGACTGTAAAATTGAAAATTATAAAAGATTTTATAAAAGGAATTGATAAGATAAGAAGTTGTTTTTAAAAAGGAAGAAGAAGATTTAAAAAGAAAAAGAAAAAAGAAAAGAAAGGAATAAAAAGGGAGAGAATGTGATCAGGCAGGAGAATAGAGCAAAGCCATACACTAGTGATTTAGGGTATATTTTGATCTGTTAGAAGAAATTGTATCTCAAAATTTTAAAGAGAGAACAACTTATATATATATGCCAAAAATAAGGGTAACTACTATGAAGGGATAAAAATATGACTCTAAAAATGAAAGAGAAAAAATGGGTTTTTTTTTAAAAAGGGATTGATAAGGTGTTGGTTGAAAAAGGGAAAAATAAAAATTCAAAAAAAAACAGTTAAAAAATTAACTTTGAAAAACTAATGAATTATGGTAAAAAAGCCATGAATTCTATGTGCAGTATTCCCCTAGCGCTGGAGTTCTCCCGTTCTCCTTGATCAGTAAACTTGGTCTTGGCTTGCTGGCTGTTCCTGCTGATCTTCTGGGGGAGGGGCCTGTTGCTGTGGATCCCAAATGTCTTTGCCGGAGGCGGAATTGCCCTGCCCTTGTGAGTCCGGGCTAAGCAATCTGCTCGGGTTTGCTCTCAGGAGCTTTTGTTCCCTGCGAGTTCTCGGTACAGCTTTGGAGGACCAGGGTGAAAATGGTGGCCTCCCAATCTCCGCCCGGAGGAGCTGAGAACTCGGGGCCCCGCTCCTCAGTGCGCCCCCAGAGGAAAGCAGTCACTCCCGTCCGCCCGGTCTCCGGCCGCACTCCGTGCTCACCTGGCCTGTGATCGAGCATTTCTATGTCTGGCACCCGACCCTGTGTGGAGTCTCCAAACCCAGCAGATCCCTGCGGTGCGCTCCTGCGCCGCTCCTCCCGGGGGAGGGAGGGGAGTCTCCACGGCTCTGCCGCTTGTTGGGTCCCTGCTGGAGGAGCAGTGGCCCAACTGTGTCGCCGATCACAGTTTATGGCCACCCCGAGCTGAGAGCCCACGCCTCGGCTCTGTCTCTGCAGCCAGCTTCCCCACTCCAATACCTGGGAGTTCTGCCGCACTCAGGCACCCCCAGTCTTTCTGTGACCCCGAGTGTCCTGAAACCACACTGTCTCATGAGGTTTCCACCCCCGCTTAGCCACTGGAGCAACTTCCCTCCGCGGAGCCGACTTCTAAAAGTTCCGATTTTGTGCTCCACGGCTTTATCACTTGCCAGAAGCGGCCGACGGAGGCCCCCTCCCCCGCCGTCTATCCTCCCGAGTATCGCCTCGGATTCACTTCTTCGCATGTCCTACCTTCCAGAAAGTGGTCGCTTTTCTGTTCAGAGAGTTGTTGCTACTCTCTTCTTTGATCTCCTGTTGAGTTCGTAGGTGTTCAGAATGGTTTGATCCCTATCCAGCTGAATTCCTGAGACCAGACGAAATCCAGGTCTCCCACTCCTCCGCCATCTTGCTCCGCCCCCGGCCATTTCAATGTCTTGTTTGGAGAAATGTCTGTTCATGTCTCCTGCCCATTTTTTAATTGAATTATTTGTTTTTTTGGGTATTGATTTGTATAATTTCTTTATATATTTTGAATACTAACCCTTTTTTGGGTATGTCATTTTCAAATATCTTCTTCCATTCAGTAGGTTGCCTTTTATTTTTGTTGATTGTTTCTTGGTGGTGCAGAAGCCTTTTATTTTGATGTATAGGACTAGAATTTGTTAATAAAATGGATGGCTTGTGTTGTCTGCCTCTTCTCCAATGCAGATACTGGATTAGGCATAATAATTGAAAGTAATATATTTATTGAGGCCTTAGTATGTACTAAGAAGTATGAACTAAGAACCAAGTGTTGAAAACTAACTTAATCTCCCTTAAACCCTATGGCATAGATATTCTAATCTCTATTTTAGAAGTGAGAAATCCAAGATATGGAATATTTTACCCAAAACAACACAGGCAGCAAGTGCCAGAGCCAAGTAAAATTCCTTCTCAGAGTTAAAGCTATAGGAAAGACTGATGTTCACCTCCCTGGCTTCAAATTCTAACATCTAATGTATTTCCTACTGCTCTGATTTTAGGTATGACTTATGGCAAAGAATGTAATTCCCGGTAAAGGTAAGAGTAAGTTGGGGATTCTTTTTCCTTTAAATTTTTTATTGTTAGTTGGGGATTCTTTTTTGACCAAATGCAGTTCATAAAAATCTGTAAACTGCTACCCACTTCCAGCATTCCCTATTCCCAGAGCTCACCTTTTGCCCATGTTTTTCCACAACAGCCTCCAGGATTCAATGCAAAATGCCAGTCCTTCCCTATGTTGTATATGAAAATTATAGATTCACAGTTCTTCCTGCTTATTCCCCAGCAATTGGCACCATCCCTTTCAGAGAGGACAGTGGGCAGAACCTGTGCCACCAAAGTAGCTGAGAATTCTGGGGCCATTTTGGAGTGCCCAACAGATATTAAATTATCAAACAGTGTTATAAGTCACTTGCATTGAGGCCATGAGACAATAGGTACCTGGTCAACCTTTCATCAGAATTGTAGTTAGGGAAATTTCCACCAAATTGTTGTGATGATTGACTCTTTTTATTTTCAGAACTGTTTTTCTATAATTCCATTAACATTCTTATGGCAGCTGGGAGATGATTACCTGGGGCCATTTAAAGTAAAAGTCCTCTGGACACCAAGGTGACTCAGTCAGTTGAGGGTCTGACTCTTGGTTTCAGCTCAGGTCATGATCTCAGGGTTATGAGATTAAGACCCACATTAGGCTCCAAGCTCAATGCAGAGTCTGCCTGAATCCTTTCCCCCTCTTTTTCCATCCCCCTCTCCCTCCCCTTCTGCTCCTCCCCACCCCCACTTGCTCTCTCTCTCTCTGTCAAATAAATGAACAAATAAATAATCTTAAAATAATCAATTTTTAAAAATAAAGTAGAAGTCCTCTAATGTTAAATAATTTAATCTTCATGACAAACCAATGAGGCAAAGGTTAATTTTTCCAAGTTGTCTAGTAAGGAACTTTGACTTAGAGAAAAGTTGACCAAGGTCACATGGCTATTAAGTGGCAGAGGCTGAATTCCTAAAAGCTTGCCATTACTCAACCCTAACAAGAAGCATCCCTGTGCCTTAGAGGAAAGCTCTCCAAGGAATTTGGAGTCCTGATATCCAGGAGAGAAGGAGTTCTGAGCTCCCAGGTACAAGGCCTTACATGCTATTAGTTATCTACTTAATCTGCAGCCTGCTCTGCAACAAAGCACTTCAACTCATAAAGACCTCCTAGCTCCGGATAGGGTGATGTCCTTAATGTCTCCTATATTTCTCCACCCGCTTGGGCCCTTCAGCACCAGGTACTATGTACCTCTGGTCTCACTGTTTCTCTTCCCAATATCAAAGCAAAAACCTTCCCATATCCTTGATCAGTCTAAGACCCACCACACCAGGCAGAGTCCAGAAACCTCAGCTGCTTCTTTGCCCAGGGAGGTGTCACTATGAGAAAGCATCCCCTTTTGATACAGAAAGACCCATGCAATAAAACCTTGGCTGTTCTGGACTCAGGCTGCTTAGTTTCCCTCATAGGACCTCAGTTTTCCCCCACCTGAAAAATGAAGGACACATCCCACTTGTTCTCTGGCAGGTGAGGTCCCTCCCATGAGTGAATTCTATTCCTGGAGAAATGGAAGGGGGCAATTTCAGGATGAAGGCACAAATAAGCCTGGGCTCCTTCCCTGTCAGCTCTCTGAAAAGCGAGCTTTGCTTGACTCCAACTCAGCTGGTTTTCTCACCATTAGGGACTACAGCAAAACCAAGTTAGATGGCCTGTTCTCTCCCTAAAGGTACTGGGCATGTCAAAAAACACAGCAACAGGTATTTCAGGGAGAGGAGATAACTGTTGAAAGATGCATTTGTTCTCCATACAGAAACTTGGAGCCCATAATGGACGTGCTTTTAAGTAAATAGTGACTCACCGTGTGACTTGAAAATATTAGTGGGGCCTTCAATTCCCATCTCCCCTCCTCTGATCCTGGATGAGACTCCATTCAGCATAGATGCAAAGGCTAACTGTGCCCACTGTCAAGACCTGCTCAGCCAGCCCATTTGGTGCTTGCTGGAAGAGCTCTAATGACTCAAGGACTGTAAATCCTCATTGCCTTGGGTGGAAAGCCCAAAGTCCAAGGTCACCATGAGTTAGTAGCCATTCTAAGACTAGCCAAGAACTCCCAACTCCCTTGGGCTTTCCTCCTTCCTGGGCACATATGACCTCTCCACCAGACTCCTCTCCCTCCTTAATTCCTCAGCAGACACTTTTCACAGCTTCAACTTCTTTTTAATCAGGACAAATAAAAATGTTTTTAATTAATTGCCTTGGTGTTTATGCCTCACACCCAGCTGCTTTTTGCAATCTGGTAGGTCCCATCTGTCTGTGATTCAGCAGACTGCTTCTGCATTCACTGCTCCTTTCCCATCCTCTTACTGAGCAACCCCTGGGCACCCACAACATTATCCCGGGTGCTGGGGAGACAGACACATGAAGAGTTACAGTCCAGAAGGAGACATAGCAGCAGAAAACTCCATAGAGCCTGATGAAGATTATCCATGTGGGACATGCAAAAATAGGAGAAAGTGAGAAGCAAATTGCACGGAATCAAGAAAAATTTGCCAGAGGAGGATGGCTTTGTGCCATAAAGAATGTATCGACCCCATGAAGGAGTGATTATTTTGTAAAAGGCAAAGAACAACAGAAACTCCCCATTAACAAAAGGAAGAAAGAATAAGAAACAACCTATACTTATGTAAGAAACGAAAAATGCGGAGTTAACAAACTTTCTCTTAGGGTCTGCGAATCCTCCCTATCAGAACTGAATAAATTCCATTCAGATGTTAGTGTTAATTCCCAAAATCTGACCAGAACTGAATTAAGACAGTCTCCAGGGAAAGTTTTGAAGGAGGTGTGAGTGGCAAATCCCACTTCATCCTCAAGGCACTTCGTGGGAAGGAAGGCTGGCAGAGTGACCAAGAGGTAGGGGCTAGGAGGAAGGATGACAAAGGAACCCAGGATGAGCTTGCAGAGTGCTGATTCCTGCTCAGACACCCCAAGGTGGTGTGGGCACAATGAAAATAGCTCAGGAGTCTTCCTGCAGAAGCCATTCCCTGACGATCTTTGACCAGCTAGCTTAGCATCCTGGGACTCAGCATTTAGCCCAGGTCCTCGAATGATCTGGCCTCCACTGCCTCCTAGATCAGGACAGTGACCCCTCTCTGGTATCTGCCTCTCCCCGAAGGCTGCAGAGAACAATTTACAACTAACTCAGTGGCTAAAACAAAACGAGTTATTAGCTCATGGTTTCTGCCAGTTAGACATCCATCCAGGGCGGTATGACTGAGTTCTCTGCTTAGGATCTCATACAACCAAAGTCAAGGAGTCAGTCAGCCAGCCCGGGCTCTTATCTGGAGGCTCTGAGGGAGAGTCCACTTTCAGCTCATTCAGGTTATTGGCAGTTCCTTGTGGTTGCAGGATTGAGGTTCCTGTTTCCTTGATATGGGAGGCCAACATGACTTCTTGTGCTTTATATCTCTGACATCCTCTCCATCCTCTGCTTAGTCCACCCAGACAATCCAGGATAATCTTCCTATCTTAAAGTCTCTATTTAGTAACCTTAATTCTATTGGCAATGTTTCCTTTTTCTTGTAAGGTAACATATTTGTAGGCATGCTATCCCATCACATTTACAGTGCCAGGAATCAGGCGGAATCCTCTAGGGGTCATGAGTCTGCCTACTACGCCATCTTTCTCCCCTTGAGTGTCCATCAGCTTGCTATCTAATCTCATAAGTCAGTGCCAAAAGCCTTTAGCATAAGAAATGGTCCTGACCTTCAAAGAACATCTACCTCAGTTGGGAAATTCAAAACATAATCAATAATCACACCAATCATCACAAGCTGCATATATGTGGTCCTTTATGGTTCATACCAATCTTCCATATTCCCTAAATGCCATGTATCATTTTACTGCCTGCTTTCTTTGCACTTTTCCATAACCCTCAAAAAGCCAGTCTTCTTTATTTTGTCCAACAATCTCTTCTGTAAGGGTCCTCACCACAGTTGTCCCACGTCTGACCACTTGAAATGAATGTGCCCTTCTCACGTGCTATGCTGGCAGTAGATTTGTCAAGGGGCAGCACTTGTCACATTCACCCTCAGTCATGGCATTTTGTTGGCATTGCTGTCTCCTTCAAGGTCAATGTATAAGAATCCCTCCTGATTCACTCACTCCGGGCACTTGGCAAGGAGTTACTCTAATGAAGCTGACAGTGGACGGAGTAGATGAGTGATCTGTAGGTCACCATCAGATGTCTGAATCCTCTCAAGTCAAAGCAGAAAGGATAAGATGTTCAAATCTGATCAAGACCTGCCTCAGTATGATAGTCTATACCTTTATCAATGGTACTGGAGTCTGGGGCGGGCCTACGGCTGCTTTGACCACCAGACTGTGGAGGAAACCACATCCTGAGACTTGTAAGCCCAGGCATTGAGAAAGCCTGACCACTTCCAACTCCTCCACTAGGATCCCCAAAGCTGACCATGGGAAAAGTCCAGAATAGAGAGAATTGCCCTATGGAGAGGCCCCAGAGGACAAGATGTCACATAGAGATAGAAGCTGCATGGAGTAACACTGACGGTCCAGCCCCATCTGACTGCTAGTGCTTGAGAAATCTCCAAAGAGACAGTTGAGGAATCGGACAGCTGAGTCCCAGTTAACCCATGGAATTGTGAACTATCATTAAGTGGTTGTTGTTTAAACCACTAAGTTTGGGGGTAGTTTTTAGACAGAAATAGCTCATCAGTTAACCTTCCAAGGCAGTTCCCTTTGACCTCCTTTTCAAATGAGCCTAGTCGCTGTTTCCCGGATTGAGTGAGTTCAAAGCTTTACTGTATAGATCTCACTGGCTTCTATCCTTCTCTGTGAGACCTATTTAACAGGTAAGAACCCGAGCCTCAAATTGGTTAAGCAATGTGCCCGATGTTGCCTAGCTAGTTAGAAAAAAGTGGGATTAAATACAACTCACATGCTGATTGTACTGTTTGCCCTTCCAGAGCCCAGCCCAGCCCAGGCCCTCTGGCCTCACTGTCTGGTCTTCACATATATATACTCAGAGCTGTGCTCTCAAGACCCTTCTCAGAACACGCACCAAAAAATTGTCATAATTGCGGGGACAGCTTCTTCTGATCTATAGTCCCCATGGCTTCTAAAATAGCACAGAGCACACAGCGGGAACCTAATAAATGCCTGATGTTTAAAACACAGATCCATTTATCACAATAAAAATAGAGCAGACTAAAAATTACAAGAAATATGCCATGCACCAACATTTGTCTCTTGTGAGTTTGTTTTGGTCACTCTTTTTGCAGAAGGCTGACATGGGGAGAACTGTTTCCATGCATTTCCTAGACTAATGTAACGGAATCTCTGATGGATGAAGTGAGTTGCTGCAAAAAGTTATTCAGCTTCCAGAATCTCCTGTAAGAGAAGTGCCTGGATCCTTCCCACGCTGATGCAGAGAGCCTGAGAATGGGGTGCATACCCTTAGGTCTTTAATGAAATTGGTGGAGTCAGTTATTTCTCCTTAATCAATGCTGTGATTATGTCAGTTACAAAAGCCTGTGATCCTCCTTCAAGCCTGTCAGGGAAAGAAAAAATACAGTCTGGCCAATTCACTCGGAAGAGCTTCTGTGACATACATCTCTGAGTAGGACAGATGAAAGTTCCAATCTCCTTCTGACACAAACTTCATTTGGGGTCTGGTGTAAATCAAGACTAAAGTGCACATATCTATTAAGCACCTGCTGTGGGCAAAGCACCCAGCTTGCTAAGTGCTAGAGAAAATGATCATATTAAAAACACCAAGCATGTATTATGCTTATCAGATTAGAAAACACTTTTTCATGTCAGCTCATTGAATCTCCATAACGTTCCCTGAACAGGTAGACTGATCACTGATTTGCAGAAAACTGAGGTCATAAGAGGCTACATGACATGCCCGTGGCTTACTCACCTAGGACACAGTGGGGCCAAGACTTCAAAAGGAAATTGTGATTCCCCATTTATTATCCTTCCCAGGATGTGAGGGATTGGCAAATGAACAAAATATAGCAGAATCAATATATGTAGATGGTCAGGGAAGGAAAAGACCATGTAGTCTGAGTGGGTCTGGTTAGGCTTCTGGGATTTGGGCTGGGTATAGAAGGCTGGCCTGTCCCCTGAGCGTGTCTGAGAGCTCTGGGTTGAAGGACTAAGTAGCAGGGCCTCCCTGTGGACCCAGAAACACTTCCTCCTGTCCAAAGAGCAGGTTGGAAAATCCATGAGGCTTGCACATCTCCTGGGCACTGCACCCTACAGATGGGCCAGGAGATGCTCTGATTATGCCCTTCTCACAGAGGAAGGCCTGAGGCAGGAGAGTTGGAGCAGGTCATCCACAGTTGCACAGGTGGGGCTCCTAGTCCCTTCTCTGGACTGCTGCCTCCCAAGCCATGCTGTTACTTGTTGCAGTTTCTTTCCAAGGGCTGTAGTGATGCAGCCATGTTAAAGATATATCCACCATGTCCCTACTGAAGCTTCCCCCTGCCTCTTATACCCAGGCAACATGTCTAATAAGGGCAATGGTTGTGGAGCCAGGGTTCAAATCCTGTGTGGCCACCTTAAAACATAGCCATAGGGTGCCTGGGTGGCTCAGTTGGTTAAGCGACTGCCTTCGGCTCAGGTCATGATCCTGGAGTCCCTGGATCGAGTCCCGCATCAGGCTCCCTGCTCAGCAGGGAGTCTGCTTCTCCCTCTGACCCTCCCCCCATCTCATGTGCTTTCTCTCTCATTCTCTCTGTCTCTCAAATAAATAAATAAAATCTTTAAAAAAAAAAACATAGCCATAAATTCTCTGACACACATTCCATGGGCAGCGGGGGGGTCCATGTAAAATGGGACTGACTTGTGACTTCTTCAGTGTACAGAGAGGGGAGGAGGTAGCTGGGTGATTTGCTAAGTCAAGAGAAGCTTTAGAGCTCCTGCTTTGATCCTTAGGAATGCTTGGTCCCTGATGGTCTTCTTAGGACTCTTCTTCCAAAAGCCAGGCACCATGTTGGATAAGCCCAAACTACGTGTAGAGGCCACATGTAGGTGCTCTTGGCAACAGTTCCAGCAGAACCCAGCCCTCCAGATAGCCCCCACCTCTGCAACCAGGAATACCTACAGTTGCTGGAGTCCTTGGTGAAGCAAAGATATCTCATGGTGCCCTTCCCGAAGTCCTGACCCACAGAATCTGTGAGTGTAATAAATGGTGGCCATTTTATACCACTAAATTTGGAGATGGCTTGTTACACAGCAAAAAGAAACCAGAACATCTCACTTCTAGGGACTGAGTGTGTGACTTTGGGCAAAACAGTTATCCTTTTTAAAGAGCCCTTTCTACAAAATAGTTATTTAAAAATAAAATCCTGCTTCACATGATGTTGTCAGGACAAAATGAGACAGAGAATGTGGACCACTTGGCACGGAGCACAGTACAGGTGTAAGTTTCCATGTGAGGTGAGAAAGGGACTTTAGTTGTCCTGACAAGTGCTCCGTGTCTTCCATCTTGTCAGACATCCCCCCTCACATCCTCCCAGGACTTAGACTACACAGGTTAGACCTTTCAAACCACCTCCTCTCAGCCTTGCTGCAGCTGATTGCCTGGTGGGATGAGAGGAGCCATAGCAGAGTGGGGGTTTTTCATGCGTGACACCCCCTTCTCTCTGGAGAGTCTGATCTTTACAATAGTAGGGAGAGGGCTCCATGTGGTGGCCTTTGCTGAAACCCACCTATCTCCCACGGTGACTCAGCACAGGGTGGACACCTACATTCATTATAATCACCAAGTAGGGGGGCTCTGGGGACTCCTCAGCCAATACTTCTCTTTACATTGAATTCTTCATGAGTCTCATGATCAAAGTTCAAGTATGTCTGGCACATATGCTCACAGAGTGGCATGGAGCTAAGAAAATAATTGTCTGTGTGGGTCTCTTCCCTTCTGAGGACCAGCATGAGGACAGTTCTTTCAAGACTGAGACAAGGTTCCAAGCATCCTAGGAGGTGATAATTAGCTTCCTGCCCCTACAGGTTCGGGCCTGTGAGAGCAGAGGAGGGGAAGGGCCGCTCCCACTCCCTATGTAACCAGATGGAACCTGCCACACATTCTAAGAGAAAACAGCTCACAATTCTTTAATGCAGCATTGACACACTCCACACACAAGTCCCTTACTCTTCAAAAAAAATTTAAACTTCTCTAAATCAGACATAACTAAATCAGAGAAACTTTTCCTCCAAGACCAAAAAAAAAGCAAGATTAGTCAATACAGCCGTCTCATAAATACACATCATCTACAGGAATGCCATAAATATCTGTGTGCAATTATTCCCATTCTAGAAGCTAAGAAGATGAGATCTCTGAGAGATAGAGGATCATACACTGAAAACATCAAAATTCAAAGCAGGAAAGATCATAAGAGGTTGCCCAGTCCACTTCAAACTGTTCTTATTAAAGATGGGAAAACAGACCCTGGCCTGCAAGAGATAACCAAATCCCCAAGTATACAGAGAGAAGATATTTTTTTAATATTTATTTATTTTTATTTTAGAGAGAGAGAGCACCCAGGCGTGGCATGGGGAGGGGCAAAGGGAGAGGGAGAGAGAAAAATCTCAAGCAGACTCCCCACTGAGTGTGGAGCCTGACCCGGGACTCAGTCCCAGATCCTAAGATCATGACCCTAGCTGAAAACAAGAGTCAGATGCCCCATACAGAGATAAGGTTTTTGAGGAGCCTCTTTCCATTGTCATACTCCTGACCATGTGGGGCTTTGGAATGATTCTAGAAGCTGCACCTACATAGCCACAAACCTAGAGCTTTGTAGAGAGATTCATTCCACAGTATATTTTGAGGGGCTGTTGGGTTACAAGCAGGAACAGTTATGAGGAACAGTCCTCAGCCAAGTAGATGAGATCCTTCTTTTGTGGATACGATGGTCTCCTAAAGAACAACAGTCACAGTCACAGCAAAGATACTGTCAGATAATCAATTCTCTAATGACCATAGAGAAGCTGATGTTGTAGAGAACACCTAGGGCAGGGTAGGGCAAGGGATGCTACAGATAGGGGTCAAGCAAGGTTTTCCTGAAGAGGGGACACTGAAGTGAATCTAAAGAATGAAACAGATCCAAATATGTGATGAACTTTCCAGCCAGAGGGAACTGCAAGTACCAAGGGCCTGAGGCAGGGAAGAGCTCATGAACTAGTGTAGGGTCATATGAAGCTAGGATGCAGCTGGAGGATTTGAAGTGGCATGTCTCATTGACAGAAGGCCTGCTACACCATGGAAAATGGGGCAAGGGGAGGAGCAAAGCCCATAGCTGCAGAGAAATCCGTTTGGGAGACCATGCAGTAGTCCTAGAAACAGAGGTGGCTTGGACCAGACTTGTAGCCATGGCAATGGAGAGGCAAATGTGTTCTCCTAGAAGGTGCCCACCAGCACCATTTCCCTGAGGGAAGTCAAAACCTGTCTACCCAGCCCCCAGTGGGAAGGAAGTAAGAGCTCTGCTTCCAGTGTCTCCGATGGAGCCATCAGACCCGTGTGAAGGAGGCCTACTCCCACTGAGGCTGTCCCTCTAGTGACAAGCATTGGTCTTTCCCTTCAGCCACATCCAAACACCAGCAATTCTTCACATTTTAAACATCTACCTCATTTATGTGCAACCCACTCAAGGGTGGCCAAAGAATAATAACCAATATAACCCAGACTGCTTCAGCCGGGGGGCAGATGTGATAGTTATTTGCTATTTCATAGAGTACCAGTGATGGAACAGTAATGACAGCCTGGTTTCTGCTCCGAAAGGTTCTGCTTTCAGCTCTGTGTCAGTCAGGCAACTGGTCTTCCTGTCCATGAAGGGCAGAGAGAATCTCCCCATCACCCTATGAGGCAGAGAAGGGAGGACCCCCAGAATCTAGGGAGCAGTGGCCAGAATGAGTTGATGGACAGAGAGCGTGCATTCAGGGCCAGGCCAAGGGGAAAAGTAGCCATTCTGAGGTCTCCCAAGGGTGTAAATGGGAAGGGCCTGATTTAAATGAAGTCCCACTGGACCTGAAGGGACACTGCTCGGTGGGCCACACCTGTGTGATGGTTTCTTCCCTGCCTGAGTGAGCAGGAATTGAAGGCCAGCTTCGGATGCCCTCCATGGATCTCCTTATCAATTGCACACACAAATGAAAAGAAAATGGAATCTGCTTTTCCTCTCAGGGTAGGAAAAGCCCTGGAGCCAGGAGATACAAGAATAAGATGGCCCTCCAAAGAAGACACCATCACAAACACGATGATAGGCCATCCGCAGGACCAAACCAAGAGACTTTGACCAAAGAGTACATGAACCACCAGACTCTCTGCCCTAGGCATTCCAGGGCCCCCTCAAGGAAAAGCGGCTGTGATTACAGTTTAGGAAGCACATTGCATTGTCCCCTGTTTGGAAAAGGGCTATGAGCAGCATGGGATAAAAGCCCAGAACATTTGTGTTAAAAAGGCAGAAAGAGAGAGTGCCCAGGCAAGCCCCAGGAAGAGGCTGGGCACAGCCTCCTCAGGATGCGTCACATCCCTGTCAACACAGAGATGGTGACCTCTGGGTGACCTCCAAACACCATGTTTCACCTTGGGATGACTCCAGACTTCCGCTCAAAAAGATGAAGGCGGTCTCCCAACACTGTATTCAAATGCACCACCTAGAAAACTGGAAACATGTGGCGTGAACTGGCAGAAGGGAAAAAGGAGCCTGAAACCGAGAAGTGATTTAGGGTCCCACTGTCGGCTGACACCTGTGGAGGAGAATCAGTCTTCTATGAGGAGCTCCACTGGTACCTGCCATCCCTCAAGTGTCTGGGACTCACATCAGGAGAATCCTCAGCACAGGGAGCTCTGTTGTTGATCCCAGGTGTAATTTGGAGCGTGATAATGCAGGGACTTATCCACAGCTCCTGCATTAATGGAGGAAAGTGACAGCATTTCCAGAGCTCCATTTGGCTAATTTATCACGCAGCATGACCCGTTGACAGCTACAGCTGTGTGGCATCTACCGCAAGCCTATCCAAAGTGGAGGTTTTTAAATGTACCATTAATCATGTAGAAAATTTCTGGAAAGGGCTGTAAGAAGTGGCTAGTGTAGACAAGTATTTCGAAGCCAGTGGACTAAAGGAATAAGCAGAATGTCACTACACTGAGATCTGGGGAAATTCAGAAATGCAGAACAAAGAAACTTTCCATCTAAAATGTGGAACAAGACTATCCTTCCTGAGGACAGCTCCCCAAACCAGGGACTTGCCATCACCTTCTCCTCTTTACTCCTTCCGGCCTATCTCTATTCCAGACTGTAAGCTCTTTGAGAGAAAGTTCTTGTTTTATTCATTATTTCCAGCCTCTAAAGCAGTGCCCAGCATACAGTAAGTGCTGAATAAACATTTATCAAATTGAGATAGATTCTGGTGATGAACCTGCCCTAACTAGATCCCCAGAAACATCCAGGCCTCTTCCTGATAGCACTCCGTGGTTCCAAGAGGAGAGACAACCTCTTTGAAGGTATGCAGACATTCTGCTCCTACAGCAGAGGACAGCCTCATGAGAGGAGCCTGGCTTTGTGCGAAGCACTACGGAGGGAGCAGTAGCAAGTGGATTCTGATTCTTATCAGAGACCTACCACTTGCTGCCTGCTTGGCTCAGCTAGATGGTTTCATGACATGAAACCTCAGTGTCTCCACCTCTCAAAAGAGGACATAGAAATCCCACTCCTTCTGGGACGCCTGGGTGACTCAGTCATTAAGCGTCTGCCTTCAGCTCAGGTCATGATCTCAGGGTCCTGGAACCGAGCCCCACATCGGGCTCCCTGCTAGGCAGGGAGTCTGCTTCTCCTTCTCCCTCTGCCTGCCATTCCCCCTGCTTGTGCTCTCTCTCTCTGTCAAATAAATAAAATCTGAAAGAAAGAAAGAAAGAAAGAAAGAAAGAAAGAAAGAAAGAAAGAA
>NW_027397093.1:6075432-6081814 GCF_003265705.2 Callorhinus ursinus
GAAAGAAAGAAAGAAAGAAAGAAAGAAAGAAAGAAAGAAAGAAAGAAGGAAAGAAAGAAAGAGAAAGAAAGTATACGTTTCTTGTATACTTGTATACAAGGCCCTATTCCTACTTGGCAAGAAAGAAAGAAAGAAAGTATACGTTTTTCTCCTGGCCCTATTCCTACTTGGCAAGAAAATCAGCCTCTCTGGGCTACTGATCTCTCCTAAGTAAAAGGAGGGTCCCTTACTTCTCTACTGTTCCATGAATTATAGATCTGGAAGTACCAAGTTTAGAGGTAATGTCTTGTATATATTTTTTAAAGTTGTTTTATAGGCATTGTAGTATGCCTTTCCACCTCAAAGGAAAAAAAAAAACAGGTTTGCAAAAAATCCTAATATTTTTTTTTCTTAACATAATGTATTATTTGTTTCAGAGGTACAGGTCTGTGATTCATCAGTTTTACACAATTCACAATGCTCAACATAGCCCATACCCTCTCCAATGTCTATCACCCAGTAACCCCATCCCTCCCACCACCCCCACCACTCCAGCAACCCTCTTTGTTTCCTGAGATTAAGAGTCTCTGATGGTTTGTCTCCCCCACCAGTTTTGTCTTGTTTCATTTTCCCCTCCCTTCCCCTATAATCCTCTGTCTTGTTTCTCAAATTCCTCATATCAGTGAGATCATATGATAATTGTCTTTCTCTGATTGACGTATTTCACTTAGCATAATACCCTCTAGTTCCATCTACATCAGTGCAAATGGCAAGATTTCCTTTTTTGATGGCTGTGTAATATTCCATTGTATATATATATACACCACATCTTCCTTATCCATTCATCTGTCGATGGACATCCAGGCTCTTTCTATAATTCGGCTATTGTGGACATTGCTGCTATAAACATCAGGATGCACGTGCCCCTTTGGATCACTACATTTGTATCTTTGGGCTAAATACCCAGTAGTGCAATTGCGGGATCGTATGGTAGCTCTATTTTCAACTGTTTGAGGAACCTCCATACTGTTTTCCAGAGTGGTTGCACCAGCTTGCATTCCCACCAACAGTGTAAGAGGGTTCCCCTTTCTCCACATCCTTGCCAACATCTGTCATTTTCTGACTTGTTAATTTTAGCCATTCTGACTGGTGTGAGGTGGTATGTCACTGAGGTTTTGATTTGGATTTCCCTGATGCCGAGTGATGTTGAGCACTTTTTCATGTATCTGTTGGCCATTTGGATGTCTTCTTTGGAAAAATGTCTGTTCATGTCTTCTGCCCATTTCTTGATTGGATTATTTGTTCTTTGGGTGTTGAGTTTGATAAGTTCTTTATAGATTTTGGATACTAGCCCTTTATCTGATATGTCATTTGCAAATATCTTCTCCCATTCTATCGGTTGTCTTTTGGTATTGTTGACTGTTTCTTTTGCTATGCAAAAGCTTTTTATCTTGATGAAGTCCCAATAGTTCATTTTTGCCCTTGCTTCCCTTGCCTTTGGTGATGTTTCTAGGAAGAAGTTGCTGTGGCTGAGGTCAAAGAGGTTGCTGCCTGTGTTTTCCTCAAGAATTTTGTTGGATTCCTGTCTCACAGGTCTTTCATCCATTTTGAGTCTATTTTTGTGTGTGGTAAGGAAATGGTCCAGTTTCATTCTTTTGCATATGGCCGTTGAATTTTCCCAACACCAATTGTTGAAGAGACTGTCTTTTTCCATTGGACATTCTTTCCTGCATTGTTGAAGATTAGTTGACCATAGAGTTGAGGGTCCATTTCTGGGCTTTCTATTCTGTTCCAATTTTTCTATGTGTCTGTTTTTTTTTTTTTTTTTTTGCCAGTACCATACTGTTTTGATGATTACAGCTTTGTAATAGAGCTTAAAGTCCAGAATTGTGATGCCACCAGCTTTGCTTTTCTTTTTCAACATTCCTCTGGCTATTCGGGGTCTTTTCTGGTTCCATACAAATTTTAGGATTATTTGTTCCATTTCTTTGAAAAAAGTTGATGATATTTTAATAGGGATTGCTTTAAATGTGTAGATTGCTCTAGGTAGCATAGACATTTTCACAATATTTGTTCTTCCAATCCATGAACATGGAACGTTTTTCAATTTTTTGGTGTCTTCCTCAATTTCTTTCATGAGTATTCTATAGTTCTGTGAGTACAGATTCTTTGCCTCTTCAGTTAGATTTATTCCTATGTATCTTATGGTTTTGGGTGCAATTGGAAATAGGATCGACTCCTTAATTTCTCTTTCTTCTGTCTTGCAACAGCAAGGTGTATGGAAATGCAACTGATTTCTGTGCATTGATTTTATATCCTGCCACTTTGCTGAGTTCCTGTATGAGTTCTAGCAGTTTTGGGGTGGTGTCTTTTGGGTTTTCCACATAAAGTATCATATCTCCTGCAAAGAGTGAGAGTTTGACTTCTTCTTTGCCAATTGGGATGCCTTTTATTTCTTTTTGTTGTCTGATTGCAAAGACTTCTAGTACTATGTTGAATAGCAGTGGTGATAGTGGACATCCCTGCCATGTTCCTGACCTTAGGGGAAAAGCTTTCATTTTTTCGCCATTAAGAATGATATTCGCTGTGGGTTTTTCATAGATGGCTTTTACGATATTGAGGTATGTACCCTCTATCCCTACACTGTGAAGAGTTTTAATCAGGAAAGGACGCTATACTTTGTCAAATGCATTTTCTGCATCTACTGAGAGGATAATATGGTTCTTGCTCTTTCTTTTATTAATGTATTGCATCACATTGATTGATTTGCAGATGTTGAACCAACCTTGCAGCCCAGGAATGAATCCCACTTGGTCGTGGTGATAATCTATTTAATGTACTGTTGCATTCTATTGGCTCGTATTTTGGTGAGAATTTTTGCATCCATGTTCATCAGGGATATTGGTCTGTAGTTCTCCTTTTTGATGATCTCCTTTTGATTGGCCTTTGTCTGATTTTGGGATTAAGGTAATGCTGGCCTCATAAAATGAGTTTGGGAATTTTCCTTCCATTTCTATTTTTTGGAACAGTTTCAGAAGAATAGGTATTAATTCTTCTTTAAATGTTTGGTAGAATTCCCCTGGGAAGCCATCTGGCCCTGGGCTCTTCTTTGTTGGGAGATTTTTGATGACTGCTTCAATTTCCTTACTGGTTATGGGTCTGTTCAGGTTTCCTATTTCTTCCTGGTTCAGTTTTGGTAGTTTATATGTCTCTAAGAAAGTATCCATTTCTTCCAGATTGTCTAATTTGCTGGCTTATAGTAGCTCATAATATGTTCTTATAATTGTTTATATTTCTTTGGTGTTGGTTGTGATCTCTCCTCTTTCATTCATGATTTTATTTATTTGGGTCGTTTCTCTTTTCTTTTTGATAAGTCTGGCCAGGGGTTTATCCATCTTGTTAATTCTTTCAAAGAACCAGCTCCTAGTTTTGATGATCTGTTCTACTGTTCTTTTGGTTTCTATTTCATTGATTTCTGCTCTGATCTTTATTATGTCTCTTCTCCTGTTGGGTTTAGGCTTTATTTGCTATTCTTTCTCCAGCTCCTTTCAGTGTAGGGTTAGGTTGTGTATTTGAGACCTTTCTTGTTTCTTGAGAAAGGCTTGTATTGCTATACACTTTCTTCTTAGGACTGCCTTTGCTGCATCCCAAAGATTTTGAACAGTTGTGTTTTCATTTTCATTTGTTTCCATGAACTTTTTAAATTCTTCTTTAATTTCCTGGATGACCCATTCATTCTTTAGTAGGATGCTCTTTAGCCTCCATGTATTTGAGTTCTTCCCAACTTTCCTCTTGTGACTGAGTTCTAGTTTCAAAGCATTGCTAGTTTCAAAATTATGCAGGAATGATCCCAATCTTTTGGTACCATTTGAGACCTGATTTGTGACCCAGGATATGATCTATTCTGGAGAATGTTCTATGGGCACTAGAGAAAAATGTGTATTCTGTTACTTTGGGATGGAATGTTCTGAATATATCTGTGAAGTCCATATGGTCCAATGTGTCATTTAAAGCCTTTATTTCCTTGTTGATCTTTTGCTTAGATGATCTGTCCATTTCAGTGAGGGGGGTGTTAAAGTCCCCTACTTTTATTGTATTATTGTCAATGTGTTTCTTTGATTTTGTTATTAATTGGCTTATATAATTGGTTGCTCCCATGTTAGGGGCATAGATATTTACAATCGTTAGATTTTCTTGTTGGATAGACCCTTTAAGTATGATATAGTGTCCTTCCTCATCTCTTATTATAGTCTTTGGTTTAAAATCTAGTTTGTCTGGTATCAGGATTGCCACCCCAGCTTTCTTTTGGTGTCCATTAGCATGGTAAATGGTTTTTCACCCCCTCACTTTCAATCTGGAGGTGTCTTTTGGTCTAAAATGAGTCTCTTGCAGGCAGCGTATCAATGGGTCTTGTTTTTTATCCAATCTGATAGCCTGTGTCTTTTGATTGGGGCACTTAGCCCATTCACATTCAGGCTAATTATTGAAAGATATGAATTTAGTGCCATTGTATTGCCTGTAAGGTGACTGTTATGGTATATTGTTTCTGTTCATTTCTGGTCTATGTTACTTTTAGGCTCTTTCTTTGCTTAGAGGATCCCTTCCAATATTTCTTGTAGGGCTGGTTTGGTATTCACAAATTCTCTTAGTTTTTGTTCATCCTGGAAGCTTTTTATCTCTCTATTTTCAATGACAGCCTAGCTGGGTATCGTATTCTTGGCTGCATATTTTTCTCGTTTAGTACTCTGAAGATATCATGCCAGTCCTTTCTGGCCTGCCAGGTCTCTGTGGATAGGACTGTTGCCAATCTAATGTTTCTACCATTGTAGGTTACAGATTTCTTGTCCCAATCTGCTTTCAGGATTTTCTCTTTGTCTCTGAGACTTGTGAGTTTTACTATTAAATGTCAGGGTGTTGACCCATTTTTTATTTTGAGGGGGCTTCTCTGTGCCTCCTGGATTTTGATGCCTGTTTCCTTCCCCAAATTAGGGAAGTCCTCCACTATAATTTGCTCCAATATACCTTCTGCCCCTCTCTTTCTTCTTCTGGGATCCCAATTACTCTAATATTGTTTCATCTTATGGTATCACTTATCTCTCGAATTCTCCCCTTGTGATCCAGTAGTTGTTTATCTCTCTTTTTCTCAGCTTCTTTATTCTCCATCATTTAGTCTTCTATATCACTAATTTTCTCTTCTGCCTCATTTATCCTAGCAGTTAGAGCCTCCATTTTTTATTGCATCTCATTAATAGCCTTTTTTATTTCAACTTGATTAGATTTTAGTTCATTTCTCCAGAAAGGGATTTTCTAGTATCTTCTATGCTTTTTTCAAGCCCAGCTAGTATCTTTATAATCATCATTCTGAACTCTAGTTCCAACATCTTACTAATGTCCATATTGATTAGGTCCCTGGCAGTCAGAACTGCCTATTGTTCTTTTTTTTGAGGTGAGTTTTTTCGTCTTGTCATTTTGTCCAGAAGAGAACAGACAAATGAGAGAACAAAATGCTAAAAGGGTAAAAACGACCCCAGAAATATATGCACTAAACAAATCAGAAGGGACCCAAACTGGGGGGAAAAGAAAGGGGGGGAAGAACATGATCAGGCTGGTGAGAACAGAGCCACACACTAGATATTGGGTGTATTTTGGTCTGTTAGAAGTAACTGCCTCCCAAATTTTTAAAGAAAGAAATTGGTTGAAAAAAGAAAGAAAAAAATTAAAAAAAAAAAAGGAGAGAATGTAATCAAGTGGGAGACTAGAACAAAGCCATACGATAGATTTAAGGTATATTTTGGTCTGTTAGAAGAAACTGTATCCCAAAATTTTAAAGAAAGAAAAACTTATATATATACCAAAAATAAGGTTAAATACAATGAAGGGATAGAATATGACTGTAAAAATGAAAATTAAAAATGATTTTTAAAAAGAAATTGGTAAGAATAGATGTTGGTTGAAAATGGAAAGAAGAAAAATTCAAAAAACCTAAAAAAATAAAGAAAATAAAAAAAATTAACTTTGAAAGACTAAAGAATCATGGGGAAAAAGCCATGAATTCTATGTGCAGTATTCCCCTGGTGCCGGAGTTCTGCCGTTCTCCTTGATCGGTAAACTTGGTCTTGGCTGGCTGTTCGTGCTGATCTTCTGGGGGAGGGGCCTGTTGCCATGGTTCCCAAATGTCTTTGCCGGAAGCGGAATTGCCCCACCCTTGCTGGTCCGGGCTAAGGAATCTGCTCGGCTTTGCTCTCAGGAGCTTTTGTTCCCTGCAAGCTCTCGGTACAGCTTTGGAGGACGACAGTGAAAATGGCGGCCTCCCAGTCTCCGCCCCAGAAAAGCCGAGAACTCGGGGCTCCGCTCCTCAGTGCGCCCCCAGAGAAAAGCAGTCACTCCCGTCTCCCTGGTCTCC
>NW_027397093.1:6096814-6144006 GCF_003265705.2 Callorhinus ursinus
CATAGATCAATGGAACAGAATCGAGAGCCCAGAAATGGACCCTCAACTCTATGGTCAACTTATTTTTGACAAAGCAGGAAAGAATGTCCAATGGCAAAAAGACAGTCTCTTCAACAAATGGTGTTGGGAACATTGGACAGCCACATGCAGAAGAATGAAACTGGACCATTTCCTTACACCTCACACAAAAATAGACTCCAAATGGTTGAAGGACCTAAACGTGAGACAGGAGTCCATCCAAATCCTAAAGGAGAACACAGGTAGCAACCTTTTCTACCTTAGCCGCAGCAACTTCTTCCTAGAAACATCGCCAAAGGCACGGGAAGCCAGGGCAAAAATGAACTATTGGGATTTCATCAAGATAAAAAGCTTTTGCACAGCAAAAGAAACATTCCACAAAACCAAAAGACAACCGACAGAATGGGAGAAAATATTTGCAAACGACATATCAGATAAAGGGCTAGTATCCAAAATCTATAAAGAACTTATCAAACTCAACACCCAAAGAACAAATAATCCAATCAAGAAATGGGCAGAAGACATGAACAGACATTTCTCCAAAGAAGACATCCAAATGGCCAACAGGCACATGAAAAAGTGCTCAACATCACTCGGCATCAGGGAAATCCAAATCAAAACCTCAATGAGATACCACCTCACACCAGTCAGAATGGCTAAAATTAACAAGTCAGGGAACGACAGATGTTGGCGGGGATGTGGAGAAAGGGGAACCCTCCTACACTGTTGGTGGGAATGCAAGCTGGTGCAACCCCTCTGGAAAACAGTATGGAGGTTCCTCAAACAGTTGAAAATAGAGCTACCGTTCGATCCAGCAATTGCACTACTGGGTATTTACCACAAAGATACAAATGTAGGGATCCGAAGGGGTACGTGTACCCCATTGTTTATAGCAGCAATGTCCACAATAGCCAAACTGTGGAAAGAGCCAAGATGCCCATCGACAGATGAATGGATAAAGAAGAGGTGGTATATATACACAATGGAATATTATGCAGCCATCCAAAGGAATGAGATCTTGCCATTTGCAACGACGTGGATGGAACGGAAGGGTGTTATGCTGAGTGAAATAAGTCAATCAGAGAAAGACATGTATCACATGACCTCACTGATATGAGGAATTCTTAATCTCAGGAAACAAACTGAGTGTTACTGGAGTGGTTGGGGGTGGGAGGGATGGGATGGCTGTGAATTGTGCAAGACTGTTGAATCACAGATCTGTACTTCTGAAACAAATAACGCAACATATTTTAAGAAAAAAGAAAAGAAGAAGATAACAGGAGAGGAAGAAAAGGGGAGTATGTCAGAGGGGGAGACGAACCATGAGAGATGATGGACTCTGAAAAACAAACTGAGGGTTCTAGAGGGTAGGGGGGTGGGGGGATGGGTTAGCCTGGTGATGGGTATTGAGGAGGGCACGTTCTGCATGGAGCACTGGGTGTTATGAACCAACAATGAATCATGGAACACTGCATCAAAAACTAATGATGTAATATATGGTGATTAACATAACAATAAAAAATTAAAAAAATAGTGAAAAATTTTTTCAAAAATCAGATGTAAAAAGCTATGCTAAGCGATGAGTGGTAATTATGGAGTCTATTTAAATATAGAACTAAAACTCAATTACTATGCAATTTAAAGACCAGAATGCAAAGGTCATAAACCAAGGAAAAGTAATACTATAACAAACAAAAGTTGAGACATGAAGGAAATGGAGACAGAAAAAAGTGCTCCTTTTTTTCTATGCCTTATAGCAAGGATGAAGTGTCTATGATTTAAAAGATGTAATTTTAAAAGCTAACTCCCACCTGTTAATATTTTATAAGCTGTCTCTTAACTCTGGAAGGATCTTTTGGGAAGGGAGCAATAGCATGTAATAAAGAAACATTCATCTGAAATTCAGTTCTTCCTTCAGTTTCCTTCTGCTGTCATATTCAAGGAAAATTAATTTTAATACTTTTAATTTAAAGATGACAGTTTAAAATAATAAAATATATGTTAAAAGAAGAAGAAGAAGAAGAAGATAGCAGGAGGGGAAGAATGAAGGGGGGGAAATCGGAGGGGGAGACGAACCATGAGAGACGATGGACTCTGAAAAACAAACTGAGGGTTCTAGAGCGGAGGGGGGTGGGGGGATGGGTTAGCCTGGTGATGGGTATTAAAGAGGGCACGTTCTGCGTGGAGCACTGGGTTTTATGCACAAACAATGAATCATGGAACACTACATCCAAAACTAATGATGTAATGTATGGTGATAACATAACAATAAAAATTTTTTTAAAAACTTAAAAAAATAAATAAAGATGGCAGTTTAAGAATTGGCCCCTGTTTCTCCCTACTCCTCAGAGTCACGGGACAGCCAGGTGGAATGGGGCCCTCTCACAGGGCAGTCCCATTCCCAAGAGGGGTCTTGAAACAAGCAGACATGCAGTTTGGGGAAAATTTTATATCAAACTAAAATTTTAAGTTTTTGAAGTGGCTAAAATCACCCTGGTTGTTGGAGGAAAACAGTAAGAGGTGAAGGAGAGGAGTAGCAAGCTAAAGCATCTGAGGGAAGGGAGGTTTACTATCTCCTTTAGAATAGAGAGAGAAAACAGTAGAGAACATATGGGACTATCAGACCTTCCCAATTAAAACGAGGGACAGGAGAATAAGAAATATATTCTGTTGAGTAAGCAGAAATGGAGACTGAGAGAAAAAGGAAAGAGTAAAATAAATGGTAAGCTTTAAATAAAATGACAGGGGAATACCTGGTTGGCTCAGTCAGTTGAGCACCCAGCTCTTGGTTACAGCTCAGGTCTTGATCTTGGGTCATGAGATGGACCCTCCACCCTGTGCCACCCCACCCCTGGCCTCTGGGCTCAGCTCAGAGTCCGCTTGAGATTCTTTCCCCCTCCCTCCCCCTCCCCCCTTGCTCCTCCGCCCTCCCTCATGTGCACTTGCTCTCTCTCTCTCTCAAATAAATAAATAAATAAATAAATAAATAAATAAATAAAATCTTTTTTTAAAAAATGACAGGGATAAAATCAAAGTTATCACCCACCTATCACCTGGAATTTCCAGATCGATACACAGATGATTAGGTTGTGTTAAAAACAATACCATATCCTGTGTTATTCATGCGAAACCCCTAGAGGAGAGCAGCAAATGTTGAACATGAGGGAGACAGAAAGGACACTGACAGATGAAAATATGCAAGCAAACAAAAAGCAATAGCAATAATCTCAGTGTCAAGCAAATCTCAATTTCAAGTCAAAAGCATCCCACAGGGTAGATGATATAAGGGTAAAAGATGTAATCCACGATGAAATTATAATAGTCATATATACCTTATAGCAAATAACACAACATCTGAATCAAAATCTCCTATAAATATGCTAACACTTGAGTCCAATACAACTTGAATTTAAAATGTAAATATGCCTTTAAAATGTTACAGATTAAGTTGGCAAAAAATGACCATGGATGAAGATTTGGTTAAGGATATCTGCATTGATTGATTGGTTGGTTGACTCCTGTCTTATATCTAAGGAAACTTTGAAAATACTGATTCCATCTTTAGTCAAAAGTAAACCTTGGTGAAATTAAAAAATCTACAAACCATAGCCTGACCATGACTCAAAACAACAATTCAAATATCATCATAAAAAATAGAGTTCTTGAAAGTTATGAAAATCTCTTGGGCTAGGTTAAAAAGGAAATCAAAATCAAAACCGCAAATTATTTTTAAAATAGATGTGAAGAATAGAATTAAATCCAACTGATGTGGGACTATAACATCTGGAAATCCATATTGCTTGGCGGTGAGTCAGACGGCCTGGAGCTGTGTGATCCTGAAAAAGTTACTTAACCTCTCTGTGCTCCAGTGTTCTCACCATGGCAAAATGCTGATAACAGTTCTCCCCATAGGGATGTGGTGAGGATTAAATATGGAGGCACATAAAACACCTAGAAGTCTCGCCCACAAGAAGTGTTCTTGAGTGATTTGTATCTAGTTGTCTTCATTGTTGCCTCTACCTACCTCCTTTCCTCATCCCTCTCCCTTCCCACTTTTTAAATTCTCTACAATGTGTTTCTATTACTTTTGTAATAAAAAAATTACATAAAAATGTCTAATGGAACTATTTCATTGCTAATCACACTATTAATGAAATTCAAAGGAAAAAGACTTCAGCTGAATCAGACATTCCTTAGGTCAGCGCACTCTGAGAGTCATCCTCCCTTCTGCTGGCAGAGGTGTGTCAGGATGGGGAGAGGCTGCAAATCAGCCTAGAATGGCCTAATTTGTGGCCTTTCCAAATAGGAGAAAGGGTCCTTGCTTCTGAGAAGGCTGCGTACCAGGACTTACCGTAATTTCTATTAGGAGAGCTAGTCTTCTTTATAACAGGATTAAGAAGTAAAACTAGCCTGTGAGCCTTCCAGGAGTTTATTTCCAAAAGCTCAATTTCTAAAGCAGGATGGGAAGATACTGATGCAGGGTTTTCCCCAGACCTCTTGTGACCCCATCCAGACTGAAAACCGAGTCTGCGGAGGACGAACAATGAGAAAAATTGCGTGATCTGTGGGTCCAGAGGCAGGAAGCGTCCAGGAAGCACAGAGAGCACCTGGAAAGACCCCAGAAAGAACTGACTATGGGCCAAAGTGGGCAGCCCCTGAGAAGACCCCATGCAGCAAGGGGCACATAGGTGCACAGCAGAGTGCAGGACCCAGAAGGCCACGCCCAGCGAAAAGGTCAGTGATCAAGAGTACCTGACCTCTAAGGCCAAACCATGCAAGGACCAGGTGAGCACCCACTCCCACGCATTGGTCCTCTGGAAGCCCTGGGATTTCGACACATTTTGGATGTCAGGAAACCCCAGGAAGGAGTGATATCAAGGTTCCCAGTTGCCCAACAGGGCAAAGGCTCTAAACGAAACTTATTTTAAGAAAATTAACTCAGGGGCACCTGAGTGGCTCAGTCGGTTGGGCGTCTGCCTTCGGCTCAGGTCATGATCCCAGGGTCCTGGGATCGAGCCCCGCATCGGGCTCCCTGCTCGGCGGGGAGCCTGCAAGAAAAAAAAGAAAGAAAGAAAATTAACTCATACTTCTTTGCACACCTGAGTTCACAGAGTGAGACTGAGACTTACCTACCACAGGAACCCTCTACTCCCTCAAGGCAAACCCTTTGCCACACCGTGGACTGCCTAGCCTTGATGTGGACTTGGACTTGGACTCCATAATCAGCATTTCTTAAGTGATCATGGCTGGACAGGGATTTCTCTCTAGTGCGTTCTGCAGACCCTTCCAGGAAATAGACCTCAGAGGGTTAAGTTCAATTTTGTTGCTCTATGATGGGCTGGAAGATCACCTCTGATACCCCTCTGCTTTCCTCCATTCCCCTTCCCCCACTTTACAGATGGAATTGAGAATAGAAGTAAGTCCCAGGGCCCACACAGTGGGGCTGTGGCCACCCAGTGGGGCTGGTAAATGCAGAGTCTTCTCTGCTTAGGTCCAGAGGGGATGTTCCTCCTCACAGCCCTGGGGACTCAGCCATGCTCACCCACCCGGCAGCTGAGGACACCTGCCCCCCCCACACACACACATAGCCGGTGCTACTGCATGGGACACCGCTCCAAAGATATGCCCCCAGGCTCCAAATATGTTCAAGCTTCACTGCTGGTCCCCTGTGAGTGCCCTGCTTGTTGAATAGGCACAACTCACAAGGTACAATCACAAACATTCCATCTCCTCTCCCCCTCCTTCTCCCTCTGGATCCTGCAGACCGTCCTCCGTGCCTCTGAACCCATCTAGGACTTGACATGTAGCATGTTGTCAATCAATATTTGTTGACAGCTGATTCCATCCCTATGTCATCATTACATTAACATGATACCAGGATTCGATGAACAAGAGCACCTACAATTCGTTACACAGACCACACATGGCATAATGACCTTCTACAGACATCATTGCAGACATTGTGCCGATGACAAAACCCAGACCCAAGGTTGCACAGTCCCGGGAGTTTTGAATCCACACTCTTGTCTGAATCCAGATCAAAACCTATATAAAATGGCGATTGCTTTCCCTTAGCTAAAATTGTCTAACGCCCTTTAAATTTGCTCAGCGAGATTAGTCTTTTCATCTGCCCCTAGGATTAATTCCCAGGACTTTCCTGGTCATTTCTGGTTATTATAAAGTCCTGGAGCCATTTGAAATCACAAAGCTCAGTCCTGATTGTGAAATTAGAAGGTCTGGCTCCGTATAATAATTAACACTTCGATCTTAATTTGAAAATAACACTTAATCCTCCTCCTCTGCTAGAGTTTCCTGCGGTTACAAAGCTTCTCTCCTCTCGCTCACCTCTTTTCCCACTTGCTACCTGCTGTTTCTTTTCACTTCTTAGTATTTTGAATATGGAAACTTCCAAGCATACACAAATAAAGAAGAATAATATAATAAATCCATGACTCTCCTTCAACAATTATCACCTCACCAGCTAAGGGCAAATTTTGTTCCAACCATCCCCCCCAACCACCACCACCAGCAGCCACTGGCTGCATGTCTGACTCCTCCAGCACTGGCCCAAGGAGAAGGGAGGGGAACAGGAAATCTTGCCTGAAAGCGGTGTTGCAGGCTCTTTCCTACTCTGGCCTGGCCAGTGTTTACAGCAGACCTTTTCTCAGATGGGGAGCTTTGGTGGGCTCTCTGGAGAAACCTTCTGGAAGCATCTCTCCTCTGTGGCTCCCT
This sequence comes from Callorhinus ursinus, assembly GCF_003265705.2. Taxonomy (NCBI): domain Eukaryota; kingdom Metazoa; phylum Chordata; class Mammalia; order Carnivora; family Otariidae; genus Callorhinus; species Callorhinus ursinus. The sequence goes on from NW_027397093.1 coordinate 6,103,565, forward strand.
CGATGTGATCAGACACATCTCTGTGTTGGTGGGTGGCTGAATCTTCCCGCAGCACCTCAGGAATGTGGTGGTCCATCTCCAGGGTTTTTCCTGCTGAGGTCCCATCAGCCTTGGAGACAGCCCTGTGGCGCAGGAATGAAGATGACCCAGGCCAGCTCCCTCACTTGCAGAACCTTCACTGCTCTATGGAAAATGCTCAGCCCTGCCCTAATAAATTCTGGAAACACAGATCAGTGTTAGTCACCTCTGGACCACCTTCAGCTGGTCTATTCAGACCAGCTGAAGGTGGCCCACCTCACACCCCTTAGATTTCTGAGCAGGTGCCTCGGTAGGCTTGCACAGTAGTCCTCTAGGAGTACGTTTAACTATGTTTAAAGTGAGGGACAGGCATCCCAACACCTTTCCAAAAAATTATTTCTCCTTTCCAACCCTTTTATATCCTCAATGTGAAGAAAAGTTTAAGTGCCCTAAATCAGCACTACTTACAGTGTGGTCCTGGAATTCTGGAGAAGGAGCTTATGCCAGACAGTAAGTCATTGCTCTGCTTCCTTCATCAGGAAAGCCTTGCTATTAGTAATAATAATTTTTAAAAAGTCAGCTGAACTAACCACATGCTAAGGGCTATAGTTGATTTACTTCCAGGTCTAAGTTCCTTACATCATTGTAGACTAGGAACATACAGCTTATAGACCAGCTTAAACAATTCTTGACCATTTACTTTGGAATTTATCTCTGGTGGAAGCACTGAAATATAGCGCCTGTTGTGTCTGCCAAAATGTGGTTCCTCAACCAAAACTGAGACAGAAAGAAACCTATAGCACACTGAGGTACATAAGAAAAGATTAAGGACCTACTTGGACCAACACAGAGAAATTACAAAGATCCAGGTTCTAGAAAGTTTCAAGAGACAGGTTCCCCTGTCGTGAGATCCTGTTCCTCTGAGATGGTCATTTGCAAATCCTGTAAGGCCTCTCCTTCCATTTTACCATTGACCCAGATGATGTAGCTTTAGACCCACACTCCCTGGTTCTTCCCACATCAGAGCAAGCAGGCCTGGTGTCCAGCCTCGGGGCTGCATGTCCTCATCTGTGGGCTTGCTCTCACCACACTGGCATCTACTTTGTCCTTCCAACCCCATCAACAAATGACTGAGGAGTTCATATATAAACACTCTTATCTCCCTCGATCTTTAGGGGGATCACTCGGAGGCAAAGGTCCAACGTAAGCTCTCAGTTTCCCAGTGAGGCACAGGCCAAAACTCACCTCCACAGCCCAAGAGCTCCCCAGTGGGAAGATCCTTCCAGGCAAGCTGCAGCTTCTGGAGAGAAGTGTGCTCAGGAGCCTGCGGTGTGGCTGCTACCTGGTGGTCAGGAGGACGCAAGGACGAGGGGCTGCCCCTGCTGCACACCCCGTATGTAGCTCACCCACATTTATGAAGGGCACACTCCAAGCAAAGGGCCTTCAGAAGCCAGATGAGGAGACACCTGTCCTTGGGGTCAGCACCATAACCTTTCAAAAGGGACTCCAAGTGGACCGTCAGAAACTGCTCACCCAACTCTTCCTGGACTAGGCGCTTGGGCTTTCTATTATCCATGGTCTAGATCATTCGCCACTGACCCCCACTCGCAAAGAGGCCCTTGAATTCTGGCTCTCTGCCCTGCCCCCGCAGTTGGTGATGCAGATGCTGCGCAGGCCGGGCCCATCCTCTGCTAGGTACGGCCCCTCCCTCGCTCTGGTCTCACCTTTGATGAGCCAACACAGGGGCCCGGGGCACCCAAGCACCTGCTCGGGTGGGCGGCCAGGACGCCAGCCTGATGCACAAATGCTGTGGGGAAGAGACAGTGAGCTCAGAACACTTGGGAACTAGTGGGGGGCCTGGCAAGAAAACAGTGACAAGCAAATGTGGTTTCAAGTTTCGTGTGAGCACCCTGACTCTACTGAATGAGAAGGACCCCTGAAAATACAAAATAAAATAAAAATAGGTGAGTTACTTGGGGAAAACCATTTCTTCCTTCCAGTCTTCCATCTGCTCACCTTGAAAACGCAAACTTGAATCTACTTCATGGGGTTTGGAGGACACAGCGAGCACATTTGTGAAAATGGTGTGTAAAATGTAAAGTGTGACCAAATGAAAGAGATTGGGTAATATTTGAATAAATTATATGTTCATATTATATGTTAATGGTTATACTAATCATATAACACTATCCTTCTACCATTATGTGTAAAATTCATCACATACCTTATCTGATTTCTCGATAAATGCTGCCGGCAGTGACTTTGGGACACAGCCAGAATCTCTCCGCATCTCTCCATGCCTGCCCTGACTACCCTGGTCACTCAGTCCATGGCCTCCTCACTCCTTGCTCCCATTGCCCAAAAGCAGCTTTTTCCCAGCAGGTGATTTTTTTTAATTGTGGTAAAATAATAGATGATCATTTAAACATAAGGCAACCCCAAAATCTATAAAGAACTTATCAAACTCAACACCCAAAGAACAAATAATCCAATCAAGAAATGGGCAGAAGACATGAACAGACATTTTTCCAAAGAAGACATCCAAATGGCCAACAGACACATGAAAAAGTGCTCAACATCACTTGGCATCAGGGAAATCCAAATCAAAACCTCAATGAGATACCACCTCACACCAGTCAGAATGGCTAAAATTAACAAGTCAGGAAACGACAGATGTTGGCAGGGATGCGGAGAAAGGGGAACCCTTCTACACTGTTGGTGGGAAAGCAAGCTGGTGCAACCCCTCTGGAAAACAGTATGGAGGTTCCTCAAACAGTTGAAAATAGAGCTACCATATGATCCAGCAATTGCACTACTGGGTATTTACCCCAAAGATACAAATGTAGGGATCCGAAGGGGTACGTGTACCCCATTGTTTATAGCAGCAATGTCCACAATAGCCAAACTGTGGAAAGAGCCAAGATGCCCATCGACAGATGAATGGATAAAGAAGAGGTGGTATATATACACAATGGAATATTATGCAGCCATCCAAAGGAATGAGATCTTGCCATTTGCAACGACGTGGATGGAACTGGAGGGTGTTACACTGAGTGAAATAAGTCAATCAGAGAAAGACATGTATCATATGACCTCACTGATATGAGGAATTCTTAATCTCAGGAAACAAACTGAGGGTTGCTGGAGTGGTGGGGGGTGGGAGGGATAGGGTGGCTGGGTGATAGACATTGGGGAGGGTATGTGCTATGGTGAGCGCTGTGAATTGTACAAGACTGTTGAATCACAGATCTGTACTTCTGAAACAAATAATGCAACATATGTTAAGAAAAAAGAAAAAGAAGAAGATAGCAGGAGGGGAAGAATGAAGGGGAGTAAGTCGGAGGGGAAGACAAACCATGAGAGACGATGGACTCTGAAAAACAAACTGAGGGTTCTAGAGGGGAGGGGGCTGGAGGGATGAATTAGCCTGGTGATGGGTATGAAAGAGGCACATTCTGCGTGGAGCACTGGGTGTTATGCACAAACAATGAATCATGGAACACTACATCAAGAACTAATGATGTAATGTATGGTGATTAACATAACAATAAAAAATTAAAAATAAATACATAAACATAAGGCAACCATGTCATTCTGCTGTGTGAACCCGCCAGATGCCCCACAAGTTTCCAGAAGGGCCTCTCAGGCTCTGTTCCCCAGTCCCCGCCCCTCTCTGACCACAAGTCCCACTTCTCTGCTCCACTCCAGCAAGGTTGGCCTCCCTGCTGTACCTCGTTAAACAGCATTCCCGGATCCCTGAGCACGTGACCTTGAATCGGCTGCCTGGAGTACTCTCCTCCAAATATCCGAGAGCTCACTCCTTCACCCCCTTCAAGATTCAGCCTGCATGCCACCGTCCGAGAGGGATTCATTCCCCAAGCCCTAATTAGTACAAAAGGCAGATAGCCACCAGCGCCCAACTCCTCCTATACCCCGTGCTCTTCCTCACTTCTGCAGAGCGCGTACACCATCTTACAGATCAGATACCTGCTTGCTCACTTACAGCCTGCCTTCCTCAACTAGACTGTAATCTCCTTGAGGGCATGAATGTTGCTTTGTTCATCGGAAGAGTGAGGGGCGCACAGCAGCTATATAATACATATTTGCATGCACGAGTGAACGAATGAATGACAAATTAATCAGTTAGCCAACTCATGAACAATATAGTCCACACAACTCATAGAGTGCTGCAAGAGTCAGAGGGGAAAATGGATATGGTGTACTTTGTAATCCACAAAGCAATGCTGAGTCAGGCTTTTAATGCATTAGCACGGAGATGAACTAGGGAATCTCTGTACACTGTCAGAAATAACTTCATCCAAACCGGAACCTTCGTTCTTTGTGTGGATGCATAGACATTGGCCTGCATCATTTTTTTCAAACCTCCTGAATGGACCGGCCCCAGTGACCCTTTGGTCCCACAAGAACTCCACAACAGCAGAAATCCAGCCCCAACTCTAGGCTCTATTTATACTCTTTGATGCTTCTTTATGAAAGTTACAGTGGTCAGATGCTGAAAGAGGCACAAATGTGTGGATAGCGTTATTGATTTTTCCTTCCTCCGAGGGACCCAGCTGCCAAATTGCATGGCTAACCAAACAGGCTAAATGGCTGGCCAGGGGTGCCCCCCCGCCCAGTGGCTCTTCCCTGACCCCCCACCTCCCTCCCCTGCACCTGGAAAGAAGCCTTGTTTGTCTCTCCCCTGCTGTACACCTTCAGGACACAGAAGCCACCACAGCCGCGACCACCAGCCCGGCCACCGGTGGGGGCCCTTCTTACTGTGAGGCCTGCTGCTGTTCCCGAAGAGGAAATAAAAGCAAATAAAATTCAGGTGGCTGCTATTGATCTCAGTCATTTCTGAACGTTGCTACAGCAACCAACGCGGGCTTGATAGTCAATAGCTTTCCTTCCTCACCATGGCGTCCTCCACCACATCGTGTGGCCGAGGCCGGGGCCGTCCAGAGAGCATCAGCCCCGGGTCCGGTCGTGCGGCTTCTGTCCAAGGCTTTGGAGGATAGAGCTACCCAGGGGGCAGAGCCAGGCAATGGGCACTGCCTGTGTGGCCCCTTAGCCAACAGACCAGCCCCCCAGCCCGGGTTGGCCCCAAGACGCCACGCAAAGGGAGGCTAAGCACCCAATTGCTATTATACCCTCTTGAAAACACAGGGAGAAAAAAGGAAAGTGACCTAGGACATTTTCTAGAGAAAGTTTTCCAGCCTGGACTTTCCCGGCTTCCCTCTGCAGTGCTGGGAGAGCCCTCGGCAGCCCTCACAAAGAAGTCAGAGAGCTTTGAGTTGGGTGGTCCTGCCTTTTCCCGGCTCAAGCTCCTCGGGGACAGGGTGGGCCCCCACCCCCGCTACATCCCCCCCAGGGACCTGGCTTCCTGCTCATGCCGCTGTTATCCTTTTTTCCTTCACTGTTAAGGATTCCAGAAAGAATCAGGTCAAAATATGCATGCTGAGATATGGGGCACAAATAGTAACATATGGGCTTGGGGGGAGGGGAGCTTTAAGCTCGTTCAGGTCGGCTCTGGGCACTGCGGGGACCCCAGCGCCTCACGCAGCCTGCAGGGATGTGAACACTGCACGCAGACTCCAGCACACCCAGGTACAAGCCCAGGAGCTCACCAAGGCACAGTCAAAACCCACTGGCGTGTGAGCACGAGGTGGTTAAAGAGCCAACCCCCGGCTGAGGCTGGAGTGCATGGTTGATGGTGGAACAAAGGACATAACTATATAGGAAATGACTTCCAGGCAATAGGTAGGAAGTTCAGGGCTGTTCTATTTCCACTTGGAGCAGGGCAGTCTATAAAACCCTTCACAGGCCAGCAGTGCAGGGAGGAGGCACTGTTTGTTACAGGGGGCTGCTGGGGCCGTTCACTGCTGAGTGCCTTCTGATGGAAAGGCCCGTGCAGCGGCCTGGATCTCGGCCACACAAAGTAGCCACAGAAGTAGCTGCGCCTGCAGAAACGTGATTCATGGGAAAGCACAGCAGCGGGGTCCCAGTGGCAGCCTGGTGCTGGCCCACAACCAAGCTCTAACCAGCCCTTCTGCTTCCCTCCTCGGATCCCTCTTGTCTCAGGGTAAATGCTTCTCCCTGAATGTTTTGTCCAAGACGTTCTCCCTCTCTGCTTCCAGTCTCCCCTCCCCTTAGAGGCTAAGACCTTGGGAACTGAAACCATGAAGACGCCTATTTCTGCTTTCAGTCCTCTCTCACCCTTAAGGATGAGAGCCCAAGCATCAGCTTGGATGGAAGAAGGGGAGAAAAACTGGATTACCATATCAAAGAATTATATCCTTAGAAGACTCGTACAAGTCTGGAGGGATGGATCCTCCCCCATGTTAGCCACTCATGCTCGTGGCCTGGGTCAACCCCCTCCCTCTCTGATCCCAGCTTCACCAGCTCATACCCAGGGGCTGAGGACTGACACAGAGTTCACGGATCCTTCCCAAATCTGTATGTGTCCTTAAGGCCAGAAACTATGGAGTTTGGGATATGATGCAAACTGTGGAGTTTGGGATCTAAGTATTATAAATAATTATAAGTGTTCCAAATGCATTGTATGCATTACTCGGTTAATCCTCACAGCATCTCGTGAGGGAGGCACTATTACTGTTCTCATTTTAGAAAGAAGAAAGACACAGAGAGGGCAAGTAATTTGCCCAAAGGCACGCAGCTTGCAATTGGTGGAATCATCACTCACTCAGACAGAGAGCAGGATCCCTGGCTCTTCACCACCGGGTTTCACCTCCAGGCTGCTATGCTCTCCAAGACACACTCCAGATACCATGGGAATAAGATAATAATGCAAAGGTCAGGCAGTGCCTGCCTCCCCAGACTCACCCAGCTACCTGCCGTTTCCTCAGCACCCTCGGTGGGACAATGAGAATCAGAGGGCTACAGGGTTAGAGAATAGGAGGGCTAGGGCTGGGGTCCAGCCAGGTCACACAAGCACAGACCGGCTGGTTTGTTAAATTTTTGGAACATTTGTAAGCTGACAAAAAGTCGGTGCACAGCCCCCTCCCTAAGAAGTGTTTCTCCCACCCCCACCCAGGATCCTGCAATTAAGGGGTAACCCCTGACCCAGTGTGGGGTCTCCAGAAGGTGCCTACTGATCTGGCTGGTTGGGCCCAGGTGGGGTGCTACAGTTTATTCTACCAGCCCTACATTGGCCTGCTGCTCTTCCCAAGTCAGGTGTCGGGAGTGACAAACGAGGCTAGAGGCCTCAGTGGTCTCCAGAGAGAACAGCTTTGAACCTCTTTCCCTGTCCCTGCTATGTGTGGCCTGACTCCCGGCTAGCTTTGGTCTTTGGTTCCTGGTTTCCCAGGCCAGGCTGATTGGCAATGCTCCTGGGTGACATGCCTCCTGGAGCGGGTCACTGTTCATAGCATGGACCCAGAAGAATGCCCCAGGCTGCCACCATCACCCTAGTGATGCAGTGGCTGCTGCATTCGGCCCTCCCCCCACCCCCTCCCATCAGCGCTTCAGAGTTACTGAATCTCGAGTTTTGGTGGCCGGAATAATAGGTCCCTCTTAAAAGGGGGATGGGCACCCCTGTGGCCCATCAGCCACCAGTATGGGCTGTCCTGCTCCCCACTCCCTGCCAGGGGCTCTTTTTCCCCCATTTAAATCCAATTGTGCATTATTGGGAACCTACCTCATGCCAAGAGTTAGCGCTACATGACCTAATTGAGAAAATTGTCCTGCGTGCGGCTGATGGTAGTAACATCAGTAGTAACCATCAGTAGTAACCATCTACCTCTCTGTAGAGGTTAAGAAATGTGCCCAGGTCACACAGCAAGTTTTGGAAGCGTCTGGATTCCATCGAACATCTGTACCTGCAAGCACCCTGCTGTGGCCGATGCTCTGTAGCACAAAGGGAGGAGTGCCACCCCCGGGAGAGCCCTAAGTTCTCCCCAGATTTTAGACATATGAATTCAGTCCAGATGGGCATATTCAGGAAGATGCTTATAACTGCTTGGTTTAGCCCAAGACTTCCCACATCTCAAGGACAGCTTCAGAGAAAATGGAATTGGCCAACTGCTGGGAGAGGGGCCAAGGTTTTCGGGGAGAATGTTTCTTTATTGGTTACTGGGGAGTCTTTCACTCTGTTCCAGAGACAGCTCCAGGCTCAGGGTGGGGAGAAAGCAGAACGTTCTTGTTGGCCCTGGAGCCTGGCCACCCCAGCCAGCAAGCCCAGACACCACACAGAAGTTTTCCCTCTCTCCAACGAACCCACGTGTAGAGATCTGATTTTCAGGTGAGGACAAAGAGCCTCTTTCTCACTCCCCAGGAGAGAAGGTTCCAGGTCGCACCTTCATAATGCAGCGGCAACTCCTGAAGACCTGTTTGGGAAGACCTCTGGACAGACATTTTCCCAGCCAGAGCTGGCGCTGCTCAGATAATCGGCTGGATGGTGCCACCTGCTGGAGAAATGAAAAGCCTTCTCTCTGGCCGCAGCACCGGAGAACCCTGCATCCTGTGGCCACCTCCCCCAGGTGCCCCCTATCTCCTCCACCCTGACCCTGACCCTGGCCGGAGAGAAACCTTCAACAGAAAGCTTGTGCAGTGGGCATCTGGGTCTTCCGGGGGTTCAATCAGCAGGATTGTTCATTTATTTATCTGCACTGCTTTTCTTGTTTCTGCTTCTCAGGGCTCAAAGACCATCATCATCACCCCTTGGTTAGGGACGCTAAATCCTTAAACTCTTTGAATCTCAGTTTCCCCATCTATTAAAATGCAGGGCTGTTGTGAACAAGATAATGCACCTGTTTCAGGAATTTAGCGAAGTGGGAAAGACTGGTGATCATTGCATACCCACCCCAGTGAAGCCATGTGTTTGCTGGACATGTCATGGCTAGCCCGTGACAAGTGGGAAACGTATGTCTGTAGGTTCTCAAATACTACTGGAAGATACCGTTTCCTCGGTAAAATGTGTGTACCCTTTGAGAACCCTTTGAGATAAGGGTTCATTAACCTAATCACAAATGGGACCTGGAGGGCTCAAGACTCAAAGCAAAGCCCTAGTAAAACAATAAATTACTACATAACATTGACTCTCAGAGTTTTATCGGAACTATGAGGTTATACCTGAGATGCGAAGCTCTGCTCTCTTTCACTTAATAAACATTATTTTTCTTCCTTTTTTCTTTTGCTCTGTGTTCCCTAATGAACCCATTCTTTCCCATCTATTATAGGCTGAATTGTGTCTCCCCTCCCAAAATTCACATGTCAAAGCCCTAACTCCCAGTATCTCAGAAGATGACTGTATCTGGAGAGAGGGCCTTTATAGAGGTCATTAAGTTAAAATGAGGCCATTAGTATGGGACTTAAACCAATTTGACTTCTGTCCTATGGGAAAATTTTAAAACGCAAAGGTAAGCCACAGGCTGAAAACAAAATTTTTCAAAACAAAGAGTTTGCATTCAGAATATATAAAGAACTCCTACAACTCAATAGAAAAAGACCAAAAAAAAAAAATCTATAAAAAATGGATGAAAGATGAGAATAGACATTCCCCCAAAAGAAGATATACAAGTGGCTAATAAGCACATGTTCAACATCACTAGACCTCGGAGAAATGCTAATTAAAACCACAATGAGGTAACTACTACACCTGCATTAGAATGACTAACGTTAAAAAGATTGTCAGTACCAAGTGTTGGTGAGGCTGGTGAGGATGCGGAGCCACTGGAACTCTTTCCTACATGCTGCCATTGGTACAGCCATTTTGCAAAACAATATGACATTCCCTTGTGATATTAAACATTCATTTACCATACCTCAAGCAATTCCATTCCTAGGTATTTATCCTGGAGAAATACAAGCGTATGTCCCCATGAAACATGGATGCAAATATTTTTTTTTTAAAGTAACTTGATTTTTTTTTTTAAAGATTTTATTTATTTTATTTGAGCTCTCTCTCAGAGAAAGTGAGAAAGAGCATGAGCTGGCGGGGAGGGGCCCTGGGAAGGGGAGCTGAGCAGGGAGGCCCATGCGGGGCTTTATCCCAGGACCCCAGGATCATGACCTGAGCCCAAGGCAGATGCTCATCCGACAACCACCCAGGAGCTCTGGATGCAAATATTTATAATAGCATGATTCATAAGGGACAAAAACTGGAAACAGATAATATACCATAATACCATGGAATCCTATGGAGCGATAAAAAGGAACAATATATTAATACATACAACAGATGAATGAATTTCAGAAACATTACAATAAATCGAAGAAGTCAGACAGAAAAGACTATATACAGAATGATTCTATTTACATGAAATTCTAGAAAAGGCAACAACGTAGTGACAGAAAGCAGATCAATGTCTGCCTGGGACTGGGGGCAGGAGGGATGGGAATCCATGGGGGTGAAGAGGCACAAGGGATCTTGTTATGGTAAAGGGGCTGCTCTCAATATGGGGTCGGATGGTGGTGACATGATTGCATACATGTAGCAAAATTCAGGAAAGTGTGCTTTGAAAATGGGTGAATATTATTATATATAACTATTGCCATAATAAATAAAAAGAAGACCCCCCCCCCAAAAAAAGAGGAAATCTGGCCACAGAAAGAGACAGCAGGGCTGCATGGAGAGGAAAGACCATGACAGCAAGAAGGCAGCCACCTGCCAGCCCAGGACAGAGGCCTCAGGAGAAACCAGACCTGTCCACACCTTGGTCTTGAACTAAAGCCTCCAGCACTGTGAGAAAATCAATTTCCGTTGACGAAGCTCCCCAGGCTGGGCTATTTCGTCATGGCAGCGCTAGGGACGAATATACCATCTCAGTACAATGACAACTGCTGCTTAATGAGACAGGACTCTGTCCGCATGGAGGTCGGACAAGAAGCATGACTCGCCCCAGGCATGCCCCCCCTCCCCCGCACTGACAGCAGGCCAGGGCTCAGCAGGGGCCCAGGCATCTGCCTTCCTGCCTTGGTTCCAGGCCCAGCGTGGGGCCCTGCACTGAGCAGGCGCACTGGGCCGGCCTGCAGGACCTGCCTGAGGCCCTGGTGGATGGCTGCCTGAATTTCTGCTTCTCTGCATCCCCACTAGAGAGTCACCAGGTCCCCCTGCAGAGGAGGCGCCTCCCATAAACCACAGGGCCCAGATGCAGGGGTTACCAAAGGGCAGGGTCACCTCCACGGGGCTCGAAAGAGAGGCTGAAGTTTACGGCTGTGTGAGATGTTTACAATAGAAACATTTGTTTCTCAAACTGCTCTTGGGTTGCTAAAGTGAATTTCCTCTAAAGCTGAAAAGTGCCCATCTGTCTGTTTGATGGTACCTTCCCCAGAAGCACAGAGGGCAGAGGCTGGGCAAGCTGACTGGAGACCAGGCTGGGAAGGAGGTGATAAATCAAGCCGCAGCTGGGGTGGGTGCTGTGGATGGCCCTCTATAGGCAAAGGAGCTATATTTTTGAACCAAAGATAGTAAAATAATAATAATAATAATAATAATAAACTCTGATTTGTGAATTTATGCAAAAAGTTTTACCAAGATTTGCAAAATCCATCATAGTTTCTTACACATTCCAAACATTTGATATTGAAAATAGTAAAATTTCATGAAAACATACCAAAATCATTCCAAAAGTTATAGCATTGAAATCAAGAGTGCCAGGTTGTAGCTGGAGCCTAAGCTGGATCCAGATCTGCTCGAAAGACACTGGTGAGCAGGGGAGGGACTTGGGCAGGGCGGGCTTGATCTAGGGACAGTGGTAGTCATCCAGGGACCTGGGAGCAATGATCACACACACACACACACACACACACACACACACGTTGCAGAATATGCCCTCAGGCCAGTCCCAGAAACCCAACGGCTCCTAAGAACAAAAATCAAATTGGATAACAGCCTTTCCCTTAAAACGCTGATGCTGAAGACCCAGGCGTGGGCAGCACCTACTTGGGTCCTGAGGTGGGTTAGACCAAAGCATGATTGGATTCTCCTGTGTACTTCCTGCCCTTCCCCTGGTTACCCTGGGGGCACCCCAGCTGAAACAAAGACTCCTGGAGACAGGCAGGAGCTGATCTTGGGGAAAGAGAGCAACTCGCCACCCAGCTTTCATCAAAGCGGGAGATTTTATTTTGCTCTGTGAATGTATTTGAGACCGAAGCTGGAGGGAAGGAAGAGTGGAGGGCAGGGACAGTGGAGAAACAGGAGAAGGAAGCAAAGTCCTTGCAGAGGGAAAGAGAAGAAGACCCAGCAAGTCAGAGGATCAGGGGCCGATTGAAAGGCCCCAGGCTCAAGCAGTCCTCCAAGGAACCCCCTCACCCACCCATCCCGCAGACAGCAGCCCTGGACCCACGCAAATCCCTGTGAACTGAAGGCAGGGCACTTGGCCACTGTTGGTGAGAATGGGGGTAAAAAGACAGAACCCTGTCCCTGACCGCCACGGAACAGCCCTATGGTCCAGGGCTCTGGCGGTCTGGTACCAGTGCTACAATATCGTGTAGCGCCTGGTAGCCAAAAGGAGAAGGAGAAGACATCCATCCCGTCTTGCCACAAGTACTGCAGCCTGGCTCGCATGAAGAGGCCTTCAGAACACTAAGCATGGTATCTGGCAGAAGGCTACAGCTCCCAGGAGGAGACGCTGCTTCATGGGGAGGCCTGGAGGGAGCAGGGAAGCAGGAAGTCCTGGCAAAGCAGCCACACAGCAGAAAATGGCCAGGAACAGAGCCATTGGTGAGCACTCGGGAGCTCCAGGAGGGTCTGGATAAAGGAGGGAAGGCCCGGGCTCCGGGTGAGCAGGTATGTCAGGGACCCCAAAACGCAGAGGGTTCCTGTTAGTATAACCCCGTGTGTGCCTCCAACCACACCGAGGAGGAACCAGGCCCCCCAGGAACTGGGCTGATCCAAGCCATGGTTGAAAATGCATTTGCCCGTTTGGGAAAAGCCCTCTGTTACGGTTCAGGCTACCTGATGGGAGTAAAAGTAGTGACAGGCACATCCCAAGCCAGGCAGATGAGAAAGTAACGGGTGGTTTTTAATTCTAGGAAAATGAGAAGTTGTACAAGGAAGAAATTAGAATCTGAGGACCAACCTGACCTGCAGTGAACAATATTTTTCATTAAATTCGAGGATCTGGGTGGCTGAGGAAATGAAAAAGAGGGTACAGACAGGCAACACGAGAGCTGACTCCAGTCTGGAGAGAATTGCCTAAAACTGAGAAATCCAGAAACAATAGATTAACCTTGTAATTCAAGAAAATAAAGCTAATACTAGAAAGAACAGCTAAAGAATTGAGAAAGGTTGTGTCTAGGGAGTGGCATTGGTGGGCAGGGGAAGGGGGACGTGGGGGCCTGCTGGCTCCTACGTTCTTCTCTGCGTGATTCTGGGACCCGTATGAACTGCCCACTCTGGCTCAGTTTCCCTGTTTGTGCCATGATAGTGCCATCTAAGTGATCTTTAGCGGCTGTCCAGTTCTCTGGGTTTGTGGGTTTCTGTGGATGGATCATCCTGGGTGTGATCATGGTAACTGAGTGTCACACACTCAGTGTCACACACATCCGGGCCACACCTGCCCCCACACACATCTCAGAATGGTGCTCAAACTCCAACAGACACGTGGTCTACCCAGGGCAGTCTCAGCCTTTCCCTAACTCAGCCGAAAGAAGCCCTGCCCAGCTGCTCCCAGGCTGAGGGCCCAGCCACAGGAAGGTACCTCTGAACAGGCATCATGGACACTATTGGGGGCACTCCACCACACGTGGCAATGGTGGCCATTTATTGTAGAGGCTAGCCATCACCCCACAGGAGGCATCTTTATGTCTGCAACCTCCTCCCTGCATTCTGAGCTCCCTCTTCGACTTCCTCCATCCTACATCCCACATTCCACCCCCTATAAGCAGACCATATTAGCAGCTTCTATGTGAACATGTGTATCTATGTTGAATGAATGAACACGTGAGAGAATGAATGAATGAATGAATGAAATCATATACCAATTTGTTCTCTAGGCAGTGAATGTCTTTCCTGGGCTCCAGAGTTGAAGGAATTAAGGCAATGAAGAGATACAAAGCAGGTGGAAAACGACATGCACACTCGACTTGGAAAGAACAAAGAAGTAACCTCGAGAAAACACAGACTTCTTTGTATGGGTTTCCTCTGGAGACTAAACATTTGTGGGGAAATGAGGGAAGTCGTCCCTATAGAAAGGTAACTTTCTACAAACCTTCCAGGGAATCTTCCAAGCCTGGCACCCAGCATGGTCACACATAGCCATGTGGCCAAAGGACCCTTTCTTTCACTCACAAAGCCAGTTGGGGCGGGAAATGCTTGCGTGTGTCTGCACTCCCGGAGATACTGGTTATCTTTGACACTGACGATCTGAGGACAGGGAAGGAGCCTGTGTTTAGCTGCTAGTATACATCACCAACTTTTTATATAGTTTCTCATTTAATCCTGAGAATGACCTTGTGACATAGGGATCATTACCCTAACTTGCAAATGGGGACACTAGAAACTCTCAAAGCTGATCTGTCTTCCCTCAGCTCCCATAGCCAGTGAGCATCAAAGCTGGGGTCAACCCAAAAGTCATAGCGAAATGCATTCTTCCTCATCTACCGACTTGCACAAGACTTGCTTCACACAGTTCTTGGCCTGGCTGAGGAGGGACACGAAGGTCAGACCCCAGGAGGGAATGTGTTTGGTGCCTGGTCTGCTCCCGCCTCCATTTCCCAGGCTGGGGAGTGGATGGAAGACCACAGTAGTTTGTTGGTCAAACTTGCTGAGAGGGAAGCCTCGGAGGGGCTTCAGCACAACTATATTCCTTCTAAACGGGGAACTCGATCGCCCTGTGTTAACTCTGTACCCTTACGAATGGGTCTGTTTTTATCCTGTTTCCAAAATTTTAAGTGCACTTAAATGAAGGGATTATTTAACAATTTCTGCCGGTTTTCTGGTATTTGTTTTGAGGGTTTTTTCTTTTTCCTTTTTAATTTTGTTTTTGTTTGACAGCATTGAATCATCAAAATATTGTAAAGCACATTTTTGGCTCACTAACTGATACACTCCTGCCTAATTGCCTGCAGTTTCATTTCTTCTTTGTTAAAATGACACAAGGTTTTCAGTTTTGTTGCTTCCCAAAAACAAACGGTGTTGCTTCACTACCCCTCCATCTGCACCTCCACCAGGATGACAGTGCACAGCGCAGACTCCACAAATCACTGGTCCTGGGCAGGAGGTGGGGGGGCAGGAGCCGGGAAGGAGGGGGGCAGGGGACAGTGGCCTGCCAAGAAAGATCCCTCCCCAGCACCCCGGCTGACATTATCTAGTGGATCTCCCCACATCTTTGGCAGGTCTTAGTTGTCCATGCCATGAATTGCCAAAGGATTTTTAAAGCTCCTAGGAGCCTCCAACCAGAAACTACCAGAAACCAACTGGCCTCATGCACGCCACAGTACTGTACTCCACAGGCACCCAGCCCAGATGAGAGCCCCACCTGATGCTAGTAGATGTGTGGACCCTTCCCAGCATCCTACATTTCTGACCTGTGGTTTGACCTCACCTCTGGTTCCATGAGCTCACCTTGAATCACAGGACTGATTGTTCTTCTAGCCCCACATAGGGAATGGTGTACATGCTGGTGCCCCAGGCCAACCTTTTCTGGCTCTGACCATGGGCTTATCCATGATGTACTGCCTTTTCCAACTTTACCCAGGTCCCAGGATAGGAAAGCAAACCCCAGTAGTGCTTGGCAACATTAGAACTTCAAAGGGGTATGTTTTTCTGAGCATACCTCTGCCTTTTCCGGAGAACCTTGCCAAAACCAGAGGTTGATTGGGAGCCAATATTATGATCCTGACCTCCTGTACTACAGAAGAGAAAATACCAAGGCCCATTGAGAGGAAAGTAGAGTCCAAGGCCACCGTGTGAGTCAGTGGCCGAGATGGAACCAGACCAGGAGCCAGACCTCTAACCTGGTACTATGCTAATTCCAGACTTGACTTCTTTCCAACTTTCCCAGAACATCCATCTGTTCTCTTTCTGAGGACCAGGTTATTGCATTCTCCAGAGTCAGGCTCATGAGTTTAGAATTTACTCTGCAGTTTTCACAAGTTTTCTTGAGCTTAAGAATTATCTGGAGTGCTTATCAAAGAAATGGATGGTTGGAGCCTAACCTAGACATACTGGTTTAGAATTTCTGGGGGAAAGTTCTGATAGACCAGTAATTCTTTTCATCAAGAAAGTTAAAAAAAAAAAAAAAAAAAAACTTTGTAGAGGTAATTGGGAGTCATCGAAGGCTTTAGAGCAGGGTCATAACATAAATAGTCATGCTTCTGAAAGATTAATTAGGTGGCCCTATGGAAGCCAGACTGTCAGCATCAAGCTGTAAAGAGCTCTGATAAAGGGTACCTGGAAAGGTATCTCCAAGATCTGAGTGGAGAGAGGAGACGTGCAGGCTCTGAAGCCATGTCTTCCTCTCGTGATACCACCTTCCCAGCCCCAGTGGAGAAGGACAGCATACACACGTGACACAGGTGGGGACAGTTGGGTTGTTCCTCACAGGGCTTCAGAACTGGTGTCAGAATGACTCTCTGCCTCATCTCCCTGGTCTAATCCTGCCCAGATCAAAGCCCACCCCTCCACTGCTGTCCTGAGCCAGATGGCATCTCATCTTCCTTCGAGTACTGTCACCTGTCCTTGGCCTCTCTTCCAAACCTAGTTACCTCCTTGCATCCTAAATCAGGGAGGTACTTCATCATTAGACTAGACAGTCTGTTAGGAATTGAGACTCCAGCTCATTCATGTCTCTATCCAAGATTCCTTGGACATAGATTACAACACATCGGCCTGGGCTTCCAAAAGTATTTCTCTGACTACAGCTCCACTTGTTCCATGGAAACTCTGAATCCTCCAAACTTCCTTCCAGCCAGTTCTCTAAGTGGCCAAGAGGTTTCCTATATGAGCTTTGCGAATGAGACCTCTTAGCTACCATGAGACATAGGCAATTTACCTCTTGTCCTCTGAGAGCTGTTACAGTATCTCTTTCCTTTACCTACTCAAAGAGTGGGGCCATGGCCCAGTGCCCAGCAAGGCCCAGTTGCTGCTTATTAGGCACTGAAGCTCAATGCCAAGTACACGGGAAGTCAATGTTGCTGCCATCCTCAATTCCAAATCTATCTATGCCTTATCTTTTCTATGTCCTACAGAGACACAGTCAACACAGTTATTCATTCAGTATAGATTACTATGGGTCTGCTTAGTACCAGGGCCATTAAGATACAACCCATTCACAGTCACTTCCTTTAAGGCTCAGACATCTGTTGAAAGTATCTGGAGTGAAGGACTGTCTTCCTTGGAATCCCACCTCAACCCCCACAAGGACCCCCTTGGCCTAAAGCCATGCATATGCACCACGATACTGTCTTCCCCGACCCAGTGCCTTCCTCTGAATCAATGCTAGGGTCAAATCTCAACTCCACTCAGTCCTCCAGACCAGGCTAACTCCTAGGGTAGACGTAGGTTAAGCCCACACTAACAAATATCTCTTGCATATTGAATGAATGTCTTCCCCACACAAATCCTATACAGACCAGGACATTCCCTCCAGTCTCCTTCTTGACCCTTCATACACATCCTCCTACAGCACAACAACTAAGAAGGCTTCCTGGCTCTTAAAAGACTTTCAACAATACAGTCGAGGGCCTCATAGCCTCAGGGAGAAGTAATTAGAGAGCATAATTATATGAATCCTCTTTTACAGATGAGGCAAGTGAGGCCAGAGAAGTGAAGGGCTTCTCAGAGCTGAGCGGATCCGAGGTGGTATGTGAATCCAGGTTCTTTGCTCCTAGTTGCTGCGCTTTTCCAATCCAGCTTCTCTCAGAGGGAGGGAAAGGCGCCTGATCAAGCCCGTGCTCTCTTTCGCCGTCTTACGTGCTTCATCTCATCTAATCCCTGCAGTGGCCCCAGGAAGCAGAAGTCATCACCCCCATTTTGTAAATGAGGTGACTGAGACACGGGGAGGTCAAGTCACTTGCCAAGATCACCCTACAAATAGGTGGTGAAGGCAGTTTTCCAGTTTAGGTCACCGGGATCTGAACCTCATGACTTTGCCCTTCACCACGTCGCCCTGCCATGTAGAAAACTCGATGTCTTAGGACTGCCTCATTAGAAAAACAGCCCTCACGCTACTGCAATCCTCTCAAGTAAATTACCTCCCCAATCAATGAAAGAATAAGCAGCACAGGGTGCTTTAACTCTCAGGCTTCCAGCCAGCCGAGGAGAGCCCCCGTCATAGTTGATCAGGGCTGTCCCTGTGTGATGTCGCCCAAATTCCCAGCTGAATCACCACAACATTTCAAAAGTTAACAAGTGCATTAGCCCAAACAGAGACATCTTGAGACAGGACTGAATGCCCTTCCACATCACAGAAGTACCTGAAATCACCAAATTTGTAGGGGTTTGACTGGAAATTGAGAGGGTCGCTGTGAAATCGTATTTGGAGAAACTTTATTAAGACACAAATTATGCCCACTACAAAAATTATGCTTGTTACAAACTCGGATTTTTTAGCTCATTTTCCAGATGGGCAGTAGCACAGACTTTCTTAGATCTTCCCTCCCACAGTCCCACTGGGAAGAGAAACAGGGGAAGGGAAGTGGCGGGTGAGGCAGACTTGAGATCGGGGTGGGCGCAAAGTATCTGGGCCATGGGGCAGAATGCGCCAGGACCTCATCCCGGGTGGTTCCCAGCAGGCACGGCCTTGCTCTTCTCCTCATGTTTCCACCACTCACTCTTCCCACCCCTGCCCTTGTCCTCTGGGCCAAGCAGGGCAGCGAGAGAACATGGAGGACACCAGCCCACCCGGGTGCCGGGAGGAGAAATGAGTCCTCTACCCCCGAGGCCAGCCTCCTCCAGGCATGGAGCTGAGGCCAGAGTACTCCCATTATTTCCCAGTGCTTGGGCTTGTCCAGGGTTCCTCCTTCATCTCTTCCAACGTGTCTCCTGCGGGTTCACTTCCTTTCCCTGTAAGGAACTCCCTGGGGATTCGAGCACAGACTCACAGCGCACTGAGTCTGCCTTCTCAAACTCCAACGCCATTTCTTCAGCTTTCTCCTGGGGTGCCAAGTACGCTCCCTCAAACACCACACGCCTGAAACCAGGCTGCTGTTACATGCCAACAACAGAGGCAGGTAAATGAGAGCTGGCTTCAAGAAACAACCTAGAAAAATCAAGATAGGACTTGAGTGGCCAGGCAAAGGTTTCTGAAAAGGCAGCACCATCTTATCATGCCCCAAACTGAGCTCATTGTCTTCCTCTGCTGCCTTCTCCTCACAGGGGCTCTGTCCTGGTTAATGGCCTCATCAGTCAGTCAGTCACTCAGTCCAGAAAGCGAGGGCCGGGGTGGGGGGGCGGGGAGGACAGACAGCCTTGAACTCCCACATCCAATCGGCAGCCAAGTGCTGTCAGCTTCATCCCCTTGATACGCCTCAAACTTGCCCCCTTCTCTCCACCCCTAGATGACATTACCTGACTTCAGCCCTTCTCACTCCCCGTGTGGATGATGGCATCGGCTTCTTCTCTGGGCTGCCCCCTGAATAAGCCAATCCTTCCCCAACTCTGCTGCCTCAGGGGTCTCTGGGAAATGCAGACTCTAACCTCGGTAGCTTTCTGTCTATCCAGCCCCAGAGTGGCACAGACTCTAAGCATTTTGCCGCCCAGACTCGACAAGATAGAGCCACTCCCAGGCGCTCAGGCGGCTGTCCTAGTTTGCACCCATATTC
This sequence comes from Callorhinus ursinus, assembly GCF_003265705.2. NCBI lineage: Eukaryota > Metazoa > Chordata > Mammalia > Carnivora > Otariidae > Callorhinus > Callorhinus ursinus. The sequence goes on from NW_027397093.1 coordinate 6,123,308, forward strand.
CTCAGAGGGGTCCGTTCTCTTCATCTAAATCCCCCTGTCCAGGTCTCCCTAAAACATTGCCAATCACCTGCAGGGAAATCCCTACTTCTCTTCAAAGTCCACTTCAGGTACAGTCTGATGTATGAACACTTACCTGCCACCTCCAATCTCCCCTTAGCACTAATTAGTCCTTCCTCTGTGTGGTTCATATCCTTAAGCAAATGTGCTTTCCTCCTGTCCGTCTCCCTGAACCACTTGAGAGCAGAGGGCTTGCTTTCTTTGTCACACATTCGGAGGGCCTGTCCCACTGAACGACCGGAACTCAATTCAATCCACCAACTCACTGCAGAAAACTTGAAGTTCATCACTTTGTGTAAAGGGTCTAAGTATGTACTTCTCTATCATTCCTGAAAATGATATTTAAAGGTAATAGATGGTGACATATTTTTAAGTTAAGACCATGTAGAAAACTCCCATCCTAGGCACTGGCAAATGGCACAAGGTACCCTGAGACAAACAGGGGAAAGCTATTGAGTGGATCACCTGTCATGGAAACAAGTCACCCGGTGCCAAAATATAACAATTTTTATGAGAATTATTTTGGAATATTATTCTGTGGAGCAGGATATGACTCCCCAACATGGGGAGTAAAGAGGACAATGACCAAAAAGACTGCATCAGGAGGCTATTATAGGACAAACATTTTGTGAAACATTTTATAAACATTGACTCCCTCCACAGCCATGCAAGATGCATGCTATTAGCTATTTGCAAATAAAGAAATGAGGTTAAATACAGAAAATAGTCCTGGTTTTTGGCTAACAAATGACAAAACAAGAATTTAAATCCAAATCTGATTAGTTCGAAGACCAGCTTCCCAGACCAAATGTCAAATCAAAATAAAGAACATAAAAGTCATGATATGAAATGATGGGCAATAAAAAATGAAGACCCCAAAATCCTAACTATAGCGGTTAGGATTAAGTTCAGCTTCGGTTAATAGTGACACAAAGCGACAGGGACTTAAAGCAGGTAGATGTTTATGTTTGTCTTATTTCCAAGTCTGAAGATAGGCAGGCCAGGGCTGGCTTAGCATCTGCAGAATCGTTGGTCACTCCCATTCCTAGGGGACAGCCCTCCTGCTCAAGTCCCATCATGAAGCTCCAGCCATGCCATCCATATTCCAAGTAGCAAGGGAGGAAGGAGAGCGAGAAGAGGCAAAGCACTCCAAAAGCTACCATAAAACAATGCCATTCAACCCTATGAGCCTAATTACATGATCTCACCTAACCACAAAGGAAGACAGGAAACGGAGTCCTCATTCAATGCAGCCATGAGCCCCGGTAAAAATCAAAGGTTCTGTGAAACAGAAAATGGACATCAGGGTAAACACATACTGCCCTCTGCCACACGTACTTAATATTAAATGCATTAGAAATACTGCTATTGTATGAATGCAGCACTGTTCCTGCAAAAAAAAAAAAATGTGTACATTTATATATTAATGTGTGCTCATTCGGAAGGACCCCAGCCTTTATTAGCAAGCCTGGCAAGGAGGAGAGTATGAAAGCGAATGAGGGTTAAACTCCTCATGCCTCGGGGGCAAGTCAGGAGGGGGGAAGTGAGTTTTACCATTAATTATGATAATAGAAAAAATGTGGTTATTCAGAGCACACATCACATTTAATGCAGAATTGCTGAAGACATTGGCTACAAGGCAAGGACACCCATTTTTACGACTCTTACTTAACACTATGAGAGATGATAGCCGATCGATGAGACAAGAGGAGGAAATCGCAATAAGAGCAAAATAGGATGCATGGTTTTTACAGCAGAGAAAAACTCAACCTACCCAATGAACAACAGAAAAGAGGGAAAACACACAAAACACATGGAAAATAGGACATAAGATGGCAGAGATAAGTTCTAATCAAATAATAACAAAAAACCCAAATGGGTTAAACTTACCAATTTAAAATGAGACTCCCACATTGGATTAAAGAAAACAATATCCACCAACACATTGTCTTAGACACATTTCAAGCAAAGAAACAGGGAAAAGCTAAAAAAAAAAAAAAAAAAATTGTGAGAGGGGAGAGATACACCAGGCAAATATGAAGCCAAAGAAAGCTGGGAGGGCAGTCCCAAAACCTGACAAAATGGAATCCAAAACCCAAAGAATAATGTTACCTATTGATCAAAAGAAACAGTAAAAAGTACATGGATATTTATGTATCTTACGATATAATTGTAATAATAATTCAAAATATATAAAGCAATAACTGACAGGACTGTGGGAAGAAATATACAAATCAACAACTATAGTTGAGAATTTAATATCCCCTTCACAGACAGTGATAAATAAAGCCATAAAAATTGAGCAAAAATAGAGACTATCTGGCTTTACCCCCGCCCCCCCTCCGGCCTCCGCCCCTCCCGCCCCTCCCGCCGCGCGTCTCCCCGCCGCCCGGTCCTCGGTGCAGCCGCGGCCGCCGAGCCGAGCAGCGCCGCGCGGGGCCGAGTGGAGCCGAGCAGCCGCCCGCGCCGCGTCGCCGGTTTAAGCGCAGTGCGGGGCCGCGGCCGGGGGCGGCAGTAGTGAGACCAGCGCTGCGCTCCAGCCCCCTTTTCGCTCCATGGTTTCTCCCCGCTCCCCTGAGTAACTTGGCTCCAGGAGGGGGGCTCCGCTCGCCAGCCCGCACGCCGCCCGCCGCCTGGGACCGCGCCGGCGGCCTCTACAGCCCGCAGAGCCCTTCCGACGGCCCTCGCTGCGCAGGCCGGGACGCCTCTCCCCCCTCCGCCCCCGCCGCGGAAAGTTAAGTTTGAAGAGGGGGCAAGAGGGAAACATGGACAAGAAGAGGAGGATCCACCTGGAGCTGAGCAACCGGCCCCCGGCAGCTGTTCGAGAACTTGTCCTGGATAATTGCAAATCAAATGATGGGAAAATTGAGGGCTTAACAGCTGAATTTGTGAACTTGGAGTTCCTCAGTTTAATAAATGTAGGCAATTATAGGCAAGATTTCAGTTTCAAATCTCCCCAAACTACCTAAATTGAAAAAGCTTGAGCTCAGTGACGATAGAATCTTTGGCGGTCTGGACATGTTAGCAGAAAAACTTCCAAATCTTACCCATCTAAACTTAAGTGGAAATAAACTGAAAGATATCAGCACCTTGGAACCTTTGAAAAAGTTGGACTATCGGAAAAGCCTGGATCTGTTTAACTGTGAGGTTACTGACCTGAGTGACTACCGGAGAGCGTCTTCGAGCTCCTGCCCCGGCTGACCTACCTGGACGGCTGTGATCGGGGGGCCCGGGAAGCCCCTGGCTCAGATGCTGAGGTGCGTGGTGTGGCTGAGGAACAGGAGGATGAAGACGAAGTCAGTGGCGAGGAAGAAGAATCTGGACGTGATGGAGAAGTGGATGAAGATGAAGACGAAGAAGATGAAGGTGAAGAAGAGGAAGAAGTGCGAAAGGCGAAAAGAGGAAGAGAGAAACAGACGATGAAGGAGAAGATGATTAAGACCCCAAATAACTTGGAAAGAAAGAACTGTTCAGTATTGGTTGGACCGCTCATATGGATTTGGTAGCCGTTTAAAAAAGAAAAAAAAGAGTAGCTGTGATACAAACCCCAGGACACCCACCCACCCAAAGAGCCAAAGAATAGTTCCTGTGGCATTCCACCTTCCTCCATTTAGCCCCTCTTGGAAATTCACCGCCAAGCTTGGGGACTTCACTCCAACAAAATTGTAAGCATTGTTAGGTTTTCATGTCAGACTTGCTGTAGCGTGGAGAGCTGTGACTGGGGAGCTGGCCGTCTGTGGCTACCGGTTACACCGAGACTGTAACAGCATTTTTACTTTCTGTACAACAAAGCTTTGTAAATAAAATCTTAACATTAAAAAAAAAAAGAGGGCGCCTGGGTGACTCAGTTGGCTAAGCGACTGCCTTCGGCTCAGGTCATGATCCTGGAGTCCTGGGATCGAGTCCCACATCGGGCTCCCTGCTCAGCAGGGAGTCTGCTTCTCCCTCGGACCCTCTTCCCTCTCGTGCTATCTCTCGTTCTCTCTCTCTCAAATAAATAAATAAAATCTTTAAAAAAATTAAAAAAAAGAGAGAGACTGTCTGAATAATATAATTATTGAAGACAGAGGACTTCACACCGGATAAATACTGAGTATGCATTCTTACTAATTACATATTTAACCTACACCAAGAAATGACCATCTATAAGACCATGGAAGTGTCAATAAATTCTAAGAGGTATGTTCCACTATCACAGAAGTATGTATGTTCTCTACTCATACTCCAATAACATTAAAAATTACCAACAAAAAATTAAATGCAAAATTCTATGTACCAAGAAATAGGATTACACACTACTAATACCTTTTTTTAAGATTTTATTTATTTATTTATTTGACAGAGACATAGCAAGAGAGGGAACACAAGCAGGGGGAGTAGGAGAGGGAGAAGCAGGCTTCCCGCTGAGCAGGGAGCCCAATGTGGGATTCGATCTGGGACGCCAGGACCATGACCTGAGCCGAAGACAGATGCTTGATGACTGAGCCACCCAGGCACCCCCTACTACTAATAACTTTTGAGCTAACAAATCATAACTGAAATTAATAAATGCTCTAAGACTCAGTAACATTTAAGACACTCCACTTCAAAATTTGTGGGAATAGCCGAAGCAGAACTTTTTGGATATTCATAAATCCATAAAAAAAATAAAAACAGAAATTGAAAACATTCAATTCAAGAAACTACAAAAAATATAACAGAGCAAATATAAATAAAAAGCAAAAAAAACATAAAGGCAAAAATAAGTGAAATTGATCATTAAAAAATAGACATTTTGCAAAACCAAAAGGTAGTTCTTTTTTTAATTAGATTAGGAATTATTTTTTAATTTTATTTTATTATGTTATGTTAGTCACCATACAATACATCATTAGTTTTTGATGTGGTGTTCCACGATCCATGGTTTTCATACAACACCCAGTGCTCCATGCAGTATGTGCCCTCCTTAATACCCATCACCGGGCTAACCCATCCCCCCTCCCCACCTCCCCTCTAGAACCCTCAGTCTGTTTCTCAGAGTCCATAGTCTCTCATGGTTCATCTCTCCCTCCGATTTCTCCCCCTTCATTCTCCTAATGTCCTCTATGCAATTCCTTATGTTCCACAAATAAGTGAAACCGTATGATAATTGACTTTCTCTGCTTGACTTATTTCACTTAGCATAATCTCCTCCAGTCCCATCCATGTTGATGTAAAAGTTGGGTATTCGTCCTTTCTGACGGCTGAGTAATATTCCATTGTATACATGGACCACATCTTCTTTATCCGTTCATCTGTTGACAAAAGGTAGTTCTTTAAAGAAATTGACAACAGAGAACTTTGGCAACACTGCTCGGGACAAAAGGAGAAAAATTAAAATAAACCAAAGACAGAATGAAATAGGAAACACAACTACACAATAATAAATCTCAAAAACTGAGATAAAAGGAATAGATTTCTTAACATGCTTTTAGCAGGAGCAGAACGTGGGTCTGACCCAGTGAGCAGCATAGCCCACCTCCCCAGATCCCTGCCTCATAGACTAAGGGTCTGAGCCCAGATGCCAGAAGTTCACCCGTCATCCTTTATACCCTGAGCCTCATCTCTGAGAGGACACCCACCTTCCATCACTCTAGTCCCAGAATTTTACAAAGCTCAAATCTGACCAGATAGCACCCTTGTTTAAAACCCTTTGGTGGCTCTGAGAAACTCACAGCCAGAGGGAGCCTAAGGAGACATGACAACTAAATGTAACATGATATCTCTGATGAAATAAATCCTGACACAGAAAAGGGACCTTAGGTAAAAACTCAGGAAGTCTGAATAAAGTATGGGCTTTAGTTTCTAATAATATGTCAATATTGATTCACTCATTGTGATCAATATAACATATTAATATAAGATGTTAATGATAGCGGAAACTGAGTATGGGGTCCATGGGAATACTCTGTTCTATCTTGGCAATTTTTCTGTAAATCTAAAAGCTACTGTAAAACAAAAAGTTGTTAAATTAAAAAGAATCTAGTGGAGGGGGAACCCTTCAGTGATTCCCCAACACTTATAAATTCAAGTCCCTTATCTTGAGAAATGCTGCCCTTCTTTGTGCACTGGCATTCCGACGGGGTAGAGACCAGTGGCCAGGGCACCAAGAATAGAGAGAGATGGGAAGACTGCTTCTCATCACTTACCCAAGCTACAGAACAGAATGTGGGTGGGAACACTTTAAGACAGGGCTCAGGAAAGAAAGAAAAAAGAAATGGCTTTGGCTTGGAAGGGCCCTCATTTTGATCAGCAAAACATTCCCCAAAAGGAGCCTTGGCATGCCTTGGGAACATGTTGTCACAGCTGTTGGGACATCTGCTGCCCTGCACCCCCAGTTTGAGACCTACAGTGTTGCAGCAGCCCAGGTTGGAACCCCAACATTGGCCCAACAGGGGGTCCCTCCACCATCCAAAGCATCGAGATATGGTCAATCATGGTTTAGTCATCTCTAAAGAACCTGTCTGGATCAGATGCTGCTCCCCATGGCTGCAGCCCCAGATCATTTTCAGATCACCCTCTACCCTTGGGCTGGCCATCCCAAACATAGACAATAGCCATGGGTCTTCGTCCAAGCTTGCCCATTTCAGGTCAATTTCCCAGGGCTCGTCCAAATTAACTCAAAGATTGCCACAATTTTATAAGAGAGTGCTGGAACAAAATAGATGACTTACGAACACTTCCAGCTCTAAAAAATTCTCTGAGGGCACCTGGGTGGCTCAGTCGTTAAGCGTCTGCCTTCAGCTCAGGTCATGATCCCAGGGTCCTGGGATTGAGTCCCACATCAGGCTCCCTGCTCGGCAGGAGACCTGCTTCTCCCTCTCCCACTCCCCCTGCTTGTGTTCCTGCTCTCACTGTGTCTCTCTCTGTCAAATAAATAAACAAAATCTTTAAAAAAAAAAATTCTCTGAATTTTGGGGCACCTGGGTGGCTCAGTCGGGTAAGCGTCCAACTCTTGTTGTCAGCTCAGGTCATGATCCCAGGGTCCTGGGATCGAGCCCCACATCGGGCCCTCTGCTCAGTGGGGAGTCTGCTTCTCCCTCTCCCCCTGCCTGCTGCTCTGCCTATTTGTGCTCTCGCTCACTCGCTCTCTCTCTTTGTCAAATACATAAATAAGATCTTTTTTTAAAAAAAAAATTCTCTGAATCTCTCCATCAATTCTACAAAAATGGACTCAAATCTCCTTCTTCCTGTTTCAGACTCCTCATTTTCAATTCCTCTGCAGTTCTGCTGGAAATGAATGAAACCCCCTAAGAGCCTCCAGCTTTCTTTTTATCCAGACCCCACGAAAAGAGAATTCTAGGCTTGAAAACCCAGTGTGGGCTACAGGAGAAATGCCAGGCGGCCACACATAGAAGCTACTTTGCAAGTTACATTTCATCCGCATCCCCCTCATTCATCTTTTGGCAAAGAGCAGAGAGAGGATTAAGAATGAGGAGGATTCCATCAAGTCAGGCAAAATTAATTAGCTGCAATTTCACTGCTGAGCTGCCAGGTAAATTTCACAGTGTAATCACTCCAAGCTCCCGCATTAACATGACAATAACACCTTATAAGCATTCAATATCCCATTTCCCTCCATGCATGGTCAAGCCTAAGAATTAGATACTAACCCAGCTGCCATGCTTGGTTTGGATCTGGGAAGAATCAAATTTTGTAGAATGTTTCTCATAAAGAAACACAATAGCTGCTATCTCCACTTTTCCTCCTCCCCACTCACCTCTCCACTCTGGAAAGAGTTTGGACTCCCGTCTCTGGGCCTGTGGGCAAGGCTGGCTGGCAGCATGCTAGAGCAGAAAGCAGGTGGGAGTCGGCCATGAACCCACTATGTAACTTGGGGCATTTTACTCTAACTCTCCAGGTCTTGTTTTTCTCACCTGTAAAATGGGAACAACAGCACAGTCTTGTGTGCCTCCAGGCTTGACAGGAAAATCACTTGGGATTATGGAATATTGTTTACACTTTGCTAACTGAACAGTGCTCCAGTCACAAAGCATCGTAGAAAAAAACAGCATGAGTGGGAAGACTCGGTTATTTAGACATGAGCACTCACACACCCACCCTGCACCATCCAGCCTGATATCTGGCTGAACGTCAAGGTCAGCAGGAATACTGGGGGCTGCAGACGTGGGCAGGTGTCTATCCCCCACGGCCCAGAGCTGATGTTCAAAGAAAACCCACGTTTGTCCTCAGCTAATATCTTTAGCTATTATTGTTCAGAAAGAGCTGACGTATCTGCTGTTGGACCTTCACCAAAACATCAATAGCTAGTTGTTTTTCTCTAATGGCTTAAGGGAAGAAAAACAGCAATCCCATAACTAACCAATGAGGTTGACAAGACAACTTGCAAGGGAGTCTGGACAACCACAAGGAATGTAACCCCAGGACCCGGGCAGTTATATACAGTTACATGGATAAGCTTTGCGGCCAGGCCAGCTGGAGTTTGAATCCGGGCTCTGCAACCTCGTCTTTCTGTGGTCTCCTCACCCTTATATGGGAATGATAATACCCACGTTATTGAATTATTGAGATGCACCAAACACAGCACCTGGCACCTAGTTAGTGCTCCGTGTAGCCTTACACAGCAACAACCATGTGGCATCCACCTGGCTGCAGCTTAGTGATGGGCTGATTTCCATTTAAGAAAACTGAAGATACAAGAAGAAAAACCCAAGGAGATTGGGGGCATGTAGTATTTGGACTACACTTAATGGCCCAGAAAGCATAGAGGGAACTAAAGCTTGGGCCCCAGGAGTAGCCTCGCACATCTGAGAAGAAGCAAAATGAACTGGAAGGAGGACATCCATCCACCGTGACCGTGGCTCATCAGCCTGAACAGGTGGCTAACTCAGAGAACACTAGATCCCAGGAAGTCTCCCCTGTGTCAAAGGGAATCTTCTTGGTAGACCAGTGTAGGCTCTGGGTCTGCCCTCTGCTGCTACACAGAGCAGTTCTACATCTGCTTCCAAATGGTGGCTCTAGAGAAAACACCTCTCGTCTCCACTAAGGACGCCCCATTCCTTCCTCAGTCCCCAGTGACCAGACAGAAACTGTGTGGCCCAGGACTTAATTTCATGAGCTCTGAAGTCAGGTGGATATGGAGTGAATCCAGTTTGGCCCTGGTCCAGCTAGTTTACCTTCCTAAGACTTAATGCCTCTACTGTAATAGGGAGAATTTAATAGAGAAGACACCTCACAGAGTCGGGTGCATAATGTGAACACTAGTCTTAACTCATATTAAGCGCTTACTAAATGTTAGTAATTTTTATAAAATGGAGAATTTACAGGGAGAAGATAGCTCATAGAGTTTTATGCACAATGCAAACGTAAGTCTTAAGGCATATTAAGCATTCCATTAAATACTAGTAATATTCTTCCTTCAAGCACTTGGAATGTCCTGACTGACAGGAGTGTCTTTATTTGCCTGAGAGCCTTGGATCACACCAACTCATCTACCAATGTGATTTAGGTTACATGGTATCAGCACAACCAGAGAGACTGGAAATTAAGATCAGCCACACGAGCAGTCATCCATGCCGATGTGATGGAGCTCTCTGAACGCCAAGGCCCAGATAAGCTCCCTGGTTGACAATACTCCATGCATACAGTCACACAACTGAAACTGGGAGATACATGCTGTCCTGACTTCACAGGGAAACGAGAATGGAAGCTCCATGTTTGGCGCTTCTGGACTCTGCTATGAGCTTCTTCTGTTGGCTGACTTTAATCTGCATTCTTTCTTTATAATAAACTATAAACATGAGTATAACAGCTTTCAGGGAATTCTAAGAGTCCCCATAATAAATTGTCAAATATGAAGGTGGTTTTAAAAGTCTCCAAACTTGCAGCTGGTGTCAGACTGTGCACTTTCTAACTTCACAGTGGGCAAACTCTTGTGGCTTCTAAATAGCATGGCTAACCTAATGTATCCAAAACAGGAATCATGACCTGTCTTTCCAAAAAATAAACTAACAATGTAGTTTTTTAAGTCTCCAAAACATGGCATCTAATACCTTGCTCATCTCCATCAAACCAGCAGAAGGAAATGGGACATGCAAATAGGCATGGGGGTTTTTTACAGGCTAGGACTGGAAGTGGCATCTATCACCTACACTCACATGCCATGAGCTGAAACTTAATCAGATTGTCACCCTTAACAACAAGGGTGGCTAGGAAATATAGAAGACTTGGGTGCCCAGAAGAAGAAAGAGCTCAGTTAGCCATCCCTGCCATAGTGCCCATCAATTTAGAACTAGCGCTCAATTCCTTATTTCTGTTCTTCAAACACACTAGGTTTATTCCTGCCTCAGGCTGACCACTGCTATTCTCTTTGCCTGGCTCTCTGCATGACTGGCTCCTTCTTGTCATCCAGACCTCAGCTCAGACGTCACCTCCTCAAAGAGGGCTTTTCTGGCCACTCAATCTAAAGTGGCCTCCACTCACCAGCTACTTTCTGACATACCCCACTGTTTCAGGTTTGTCATGCATTTCTATTGGCATCTGAATCCACCTTGTTATTTTTGCATCTGTTTATTACCAGTCTCTGCATGAGATTAAGAAATCCATGAGTGCTTGGCACTGGCAGATGCTTATGAATATTTCTGAATAAGTGAATGAATGAATGCTTTTCTTCCACTTTTCTCTCCAGTGAATATCATTATGATCATTACTTTGAACTCTTTATCAGGCATTTTGCTTATCTCTGTTTCATTTACTTCTTTTTCTGAGGATTTTAACTTGTTCTTTATTTGGACAATATTCCTCTGTTTTGCTTGACTTTCTGTATTTGTTTCCATGAATTAGGCAAAACAGCGACTTCTCCTGGACTTGAAAGAATAGTCTTGTGTATGGTCATCCCTTGTGTAGACTATAGGTGCCTGGTGACTTTGGCTGGCCAGCTAAAGCTGCGGTTGGCATGAGCTGGGGGTCCCATGCACTTTATGCTGGGGTTGCCCAGGCGGGATGGCATGGGGGTGAAGTGGGAGTGGGCCGGGGTGTCCCAGGGCTCTCTGCATAGAGGGCACCCTGCCAGGTAGCTGGATCCCAGATGCGTCATGGGCTAGGGGGCCCCAAAAATGCTCTGTGCAGGGAGCACCCTGGCAGGACAGCTATAGCTAAAATGGGTGTAAGTCAAGCTGTCCCAGGGTGCTCTATGCAAGGGCCACCCTGGCCAAGTGGCTGGAACCTAAGCCAGTGTGAGCCAGGAGGTCCCAGAGTGCTCTGTGCGAGGGGTGCCCTGGCAAGCCATCTAGAGCTGAAGTGGTATGGGCCTGAAGTATTCTGGAGTGCTTTGCACCTGTGGCACCTTGGCACAATGGCCTGAGCTGTAATGAGCGCTGACTAGGGATATGTCCCACTGTACGCTGGACTGGGGTCACTTTGGTGGGATGGCTGGGCTGGTGGGCCTAGGGGCCCAGAGCTCACTGAGGTGGCCCTCAGGCTATGGTGCCCAGAACTTGCTCCTGTCTGCTCTATCGAGGCCAAGGGAGAATGTGAACCATGGCGCTTGTCAGTCCCTCCACCCCAGAGAGAGTTCCAGCAGTTCCTCCATCACCTGGCAGAGTTCTGGAGCTGAATCTTTAATATGCTAGTTGCTCTCATAAACCATAGCTTTCTTCCTGTGCCTCAGAGCAGACAAATGTTCTCCTTCCCTCAGCACTGTTCCTCCGCCCTGCAGTTCCCAGTGTCAGAGGAGGGGGTCCCTTCTCTCTTGCCATTCTGTTTTTTGTTGTACAGAAGCTGTTCAGTCAGCCCTCAGATCCTCTTCAGGAAGAATCTCTTTATTTTATTTTTCTTAAGACCTTATTTATTTTTTTATTTGAGAAGGAGAGAACGAGCAGAGGGGCAGAGGGAGAGGAAGAAGCAGACTCCCTGCTAAGCAGGGAGCCTGACATGGGGCTCGATCCCAGGCCCCCAGGATCATGACCTGAGCCAAAGGCAGATGCTTAACTGACTGAGCCACCCAGGCACCCCGAAGAATCACTTTAGAAAGACTTGTAGGTTTGGTGTGACCATAGAGGAGGTGAGTTCAAGGTCTTCCTATATGGCCATCTTGGACCAGAATCTGAATGAATGTTTTGATTGACCAAACACCATCTGAACAGTACAACCCAACCCACAGGATGAGATCTCCATAGAGCGAAAACACCCATCTTTTCTCTGGTTCTGCTATATTTCTCCTAGCAGAGCCCATGATCTGATGAGCACGGGGATTAAAACCTTTCAGCCTTTTTCGGGTAGAGCCTAAACTCTGCCTCTTCTGACTGATTTGTCCCTGTCTAGTGGATGTTAAGGACCGAATAGTGAACTTGGGAGTTATTCATGCTAAAACTCATTTTATTTTATCTAAATGATACAGTTTGTCTCTGAGGGTCTGGTCAATGATCCGTTGTATTGGTTCTCCCATCCAAACTGGGTCAGTACATGAACTGATGCTCCCCACAGAGAGAGAAAGCAAACTAGTGTTCTTTCAGTCCATCTATCAACCTTGCCCCAAACAGCAGGCAAACCATGTCCTTGTTCAATTAATTGCAGACAATTTTAAATAGGCTCTTGAGCCCACCTGCTCTTGGCATTCACTGTGAGTCTCAGATTATCAGGGCTCTGTTCACCCTGACACTGCCTCTCAAGACCAGGCTCTGCCTCTGTGCCCCTCCCCCCACCCTTCCTACACGTGCCCTGTGGAGCCTCAGGAATTTCTGCAGGGGCCTCTGATGTCCATCACTGGGCTTGGCATCACAGGCCAAGCTTTTAAACATGGCTCTTTCACCTGCTAGTTGTATGACCCTGGGACTCTGTGTCCTCTTCTGTAAGATTAAAGAAGACAAAATGTGTAAAGCACAGAGCCTGGCACAGAGCAGGACCCCAACAAGAAAGTTCACATCCTCGAAATAGTACATGCTTCCTGGGTTCACCGAGTCCTTTACGGTGCTAGCATCCAGCACTGTCTGGGTTGAGGGAGGATAGCTGACTGTCCCTCCATAGAGAAGTTCAGTGTTGCCAGACCTCACCATCATCTCATGCACTCGCTACCTCAAACAGGGGCAGAGCACTGACTCCTCTCCAGGGACGGGCTTCCGGTTCATGACAATGCCTAAAAACAGGGTTCGGCGGGCTCAGTCCCTGCCAAAGCAAGGGTCAGGGGTGAGAGATGATTGCTAATCAGAGTGTAGAACACACCTGCTGACCCAGGGGTTCTTACTGAATAGTTCACCCCTCTTTCCATAGGCCTGAATGACATCAGGTTCTGGAAGCTTCCATAGGGCAAGCAAGAGAGGCTGCCAGTCACCCAAGACATGGTCCTCCAGACAGGCCTGGGTCCCTAGCAGAAGGCAGACTGTGCGGCAGGGTGAGAAGTCTACAGGGCTGCATGCTGCTTAGGCACGGCCGGAATGAAGCCAGGTGAGCACCGGAGTTGACAAGAGCCACCTCACACCTTCCCGTCTCTTTCCCCTGGGGGATCCCCTCTGCACAGGTTAAAGAGAGAAGGCCTTCACAATGATGGAATAAAAGGCAGCTCAAAGATCTTTCCTCCAGGAATAAAGGTAGCTGGATAAGAATGGAAGAGCAAAATCTTAGTCCTTTCATTGTAGCATTTTTTTCCTTCTCTGATAAATCGTATCTGAAAGGTCGCTCTTTGAGATTGATGGCTTTCTTCGGAATGTGCTTTCTCTCCCCTCCTCAGTCGTTGGGACTGCATATCACAAGACAGAGAGGCTGATATGCAGTGGTTCCTCTTATAAAAACTTAGACTTCAATGACATAAATAGCTAAAATAAAACTTTCCAGGACTCTGAGATTCTGGCCTTTTTAAGATTTGAATTTATGGGATGCTCTGCTTTCAGACCTCCCTCCCATTCTGGCTTTTGTAAAGAACCATAAACCCTGAGTGCGGGGCTGGGTCTCCAGAGCCTCTCAGGAAGCAGTGATTCTGGTTCTTCCGGCCATATACTCATCAGGTCCCCACCCACCCATCCGTCCATCCATTAAGGCATTCATCTCTTCTTGCAACAACCGGTTGAGCACCGGGTTCTGTCCTATAAAGGAGGGACATAGCAGCAAATTCCCAGACCTGGTCACCAGTCTCAGGGGAATGCCGCTCAAGGCACATACAGACAAGTAAACCGGCATAGCAGCATGCTTTGTCAGAAATATAATATAACCTGGTTTAGAAATAACTGTGTCTTATTCCCCCAAAGAGACAGCTAGGGCTTTCCGTCTGAAGCCTTGGGCTTCTTTTACCCACCAGATGAGTGCATGAGTAAGCTTTTGTGTCCAAAAATCTGGGCAAGTGATCTCACTCTGGTCCCTGTGGGCCAGCCTGCACCTGCTGCCTCCAGCCTGCACAAAGCTTTAAAAGACACCAGATCTGGGCAGGTGGGAGCCTTGGTGTCCTGTGTTAACAGTAGCCACTCCCTCTCTGCCGCCGGGTTTGTGAACCTTCTCTATGCTCAGCAAAGAGGAATTGGGTTGGCAGCAGCTCTCAATCTTGACCACAGGTTAGAAGCACCTGGAACTCTTAAGTCACTATGCCCAGACTACATCTAAGCCAATTAAATCAGGAAATCTGGAGGTAAGAGCCAGTCACCAGTCGTGTTTCAAGTTCCCCAGGTGAGTCCAGGTGAGAACAGCTAGTCTAAGGTGAGGTGCTGGCCCCGTTGAACATTAGGGATTCGAGATCAGCTGCATTAAGGGGAAGGGTTTGGGTTTCTCCTTCTGCTGGGAACTAGAACATCATCACAGCAGACTTCCCAGGGAAGCAGCAACGTCATTAGCAGATGAAGCAAAGAAGCAGGGGCACCCGCGTGGCTTAGTCGTTAAGCGTCTGCCTTTGGCTCAGGTCATGGTCCCAGGGTCCTGGGATCAAGCCCCACATCAGGCTCCCTGCTCGGCGGGGGGGCTGCTTCTCCCTCTCCTCCCTGCTTGTGCTGTCACTATCTCTCTCTCTCAAAATCTTTCGGGGGTGGGGGGTTGGAAAGAAAGGGAAACAGGCAACTATGGTGGATATGAAAGCTTCAGGGTACTTGTCTATGGAAAGCCCAGAAATGCCTGGACCAGTTTCTTTATGAGCTGAATCTCAGAGCTGGATTTTGTATTAGTTAGAAAAATTAGGAAATGTGTCACTTTTTGTACCTCAAGTGTCATCTAAGTAATTCAGCTCTTTTATGCACTCAGTGGTCACACAGGGCAGCAAGCGCTAAGAGGGAGGGAGGCCCCGCCACAGTAGCAGAGGAGGGTCCCCAAGCCGGCTAGTATTCTCCTCCTTTTTCTGGCACCCTTCAGTCCTCCACAGGTGCCCTGCCCAGCTGCCAGCCATCCCCACTAGGTCATATCCGCGTGGCAAGGACTGGCAGTGGTACAGAGGGGCATCAGGACCCCCAGGGAGAGGGACACTTTACCCCGAGGTAGAGGGGAGTGGAAGGTAAGAACCTTGGGCTCCAGGCAGCCGAGTCCCCCTCAGATGACCAGAGTTCTTCCTGTGACTACAGATCCCAGGGTAGATGCGCTCGCTCAGCTCCCCTGCCACCTGCCCTCTCACCCACTGTCCTTCCCACCCCCTGCTCCAGGCTCCCTCCCAGAACAAGGAACTTTAAAACATCGGAAATGACTGCTCAGCCCCTTTCCCTTCTCCAAAGAGACTTCCATTCCATTCTTTTGAATTTCTCCACTTGGCAGCCAAGCCCAGACCCCAATTTTCTCCTGAAGCATATGGCTTTAAGAACCTTCCCTTGTTTACCGTTGGGACTACTGACTGTATTTTATAGAAATAAAAAACTCGAAGCTTGTTCTCTCTGTTGGCACAGCCAACAAGGATCATCTGGCAGCATTGTAAATGACTCCGTTAAATCCCAGCTCTCTCGTGGGGCAAAGAGTCCCGCAGCCCAGGGCGTCTCAGCCTCGGCTGCAAATGGAATCACCTGGATGGGTTTTTAAAAATAAGAAGCCTGGGTCCCCACCCCCCAGAGATTTTGTTTTAATTAATCTGCAAGAGGTGAGGCATGCCATGTATGAGGATTGCCTTTGAAGACCCTCTCCATGGGATCCTGACACGTAACCAGGGGTGCAAACCACTGCAGTAGAGCAGATCAACATCTTCTCTGCCAGGAGTCTTGCCTCTTCACTGAGGAGCGCATCTCGGAAGTGCCAGGGTCTGGGGGAGACATGATAAAAGCCACGTTACTCATTATCTTCCAGGGTATCTGCAGGTCCCCACCTGGTGTTTTCATTGCCTCCACACCCCCTTCCGTTGGTTACAGGCACTGCTGGGGCCACCCCCATCTCTGTGCACATGCATTTTCCGGGATAAATTGTCTTTGCCTCGTGTGCTTCTCCGTCAGCAAAACTTTTCTGAACATGCACGCTAGGAGGGATGCATCAGACCCAGCCCCCAGTTGGAGAAGAGCAGGTGACCAAGGGCTGACCTGTACGTCCATGCTCGTGCACTCAGTGGGAATACAACAGGCTTTCAGAGAAGGGGCCAACGGTGGAGGAAGCTCCCTGGAGGAGGCAGGCCAAAGGTGGGATGGGATGGAATCTAGAGAAGGGTAAAGCCAAAGAAAAGGCTTCTAGGAAGAGGCAACACAGTAAGCAAAGGCTGAGGGCAAGAAACGGTATAACCTTAAGGGGAGGAGACGATGGGTGGAAAGGAAAGAGAAAGTGGTCCTATGGGTCATCCCTTCCCACTAGCCCTGTGGCCACCCCCTTGCTGGGACTGTCACGCTCTCCTCTCTGGATCTGTGCATCTGCCCCCGCCCTCCCTGTAGATCCCCTACCACTGGGGTGACAGCGGGTAGTAGGAGGTGACCGTTTGCTGACTCATCATCTACACTATCAGCACATCTAGCCTGATTAACAAAACTTCCTTGGCATCAGCTGATCTCCTGACTACGTCCAAATGTCCCATCCACGTGTTTCACAAATACCCTTTTCATAGGCGATTTGTTCAGCTCAAGATCCAGTGTCCACGCATGGCATCCAGTTGATCTGCCTCTTAAATTTCTTCTCCTCTAAAACTTACTTCCCTACCCCAATTTTTTTATGCCGTTTCTCTTTTGAAGACGTCACATCATTTGTCCTATAGAATTACCCTCATTCTGAATTCAGCTTACCACGTCCTTATAGAAGGTTTAATTAAGAAAATAAATAAATAGGCAAAAAATCACCAGCACAGGTGAGAAGCAGGAAGACCTAACTGGGAAACACTCTTGAGAGAATGGAAGAACCAAAACATTGGCTTCCTTTTATACTAATCCTTCAGGGTGTGGTTTGAAGAGAGAGGGAAAGTGGGATGCAACTACTTCCATCCCAAGCCCACCCACAGTTCCAGACTTTGGGCATGTGGTGAGAAAAAGAGTTAGTGGGAAGAAAAGACACAACTGATAGAAGGGGAATGACACTGAGGTTTGAACCCACTCGAAGGAGGTGAACAATGAAAGCCACAAAAAGAAGCTTTTCCAGTGGCCCCATCCTCCACTGGAACCTTCCCTGGGGAAGATCAAAGCCTTGTTCAGCCATAGCCAGTGGCCTGCCCTGTTCCCTCTGCGGACTTTCTTCAGCAGTGATGATGGAATCTCAGCCCGGATTTCACCCAGAGCCTTGGAGACAGCAAGAGTGCGAGAACGGCTTCCAGAACAGTCTACATGCTAACTCAGGCGACATCCTCTCATGAAGGTGGAGGACCACCCGTTCCACCACACTGTGAACATGTCCTACTGCACCCGGCAGCAGACATCAATGGAGAATGGAGGAGAAATGGGTCTGAAAGTGCTGAGCCAGAAGTCAACCTGTGAGAAAGTTCTCGAGCCATCACATGTATACAAGTGATGCTGGAAGAAGCCAGAATGCTCACCGACATTTTGTCAGAATGGAAGTTCTCTCCTTTCAAAAATATACTCAAGAGTGCTGTGTATGGCGTTACAAATGCACCATACATTTTCTCTGCGTTGATGGGAATTGGGTGAAATAACATTTTTGGATTTCCTGTTTGAAAAGCGCAATCCTGTAGCAATACTACGAACATTGAGTATGTGAATATCTGAAGTCAGGTGGTTGATACAAAACACATCTCAAGAATACACCTTAAATTTTGATCAACTGTTAGCAGAAACAATAGATTAGCCTTTAAATTCTTTGTATGAAAAATGACAGTTCTATGGAGAGATGATCAAAGAATATGAAGCCAAAAAAAGTAGGAAGATGTTAAGTACTATAAAGGTGTGTTAGGCAATTATTTAGTAAACATTATGCCATCTTTCTAGATTTGAGGATGTCTGTGGTATTTGGCCACTTATTCAAATTTGTGTTTTGTTGTGATTTCTTTTCATATTTTAAATACTCACTTTTGTACCTGGAAAAAAACTTAGGCAAAAAAAAAAGTGAAAGCTATAAAAATGGATGAATTAAGGAGTGATAATTAGCTTCGCACAGTTTCGTTTAACAAAAAAAAATTCCTTTAAATAGAGAGTGTGTTCTCCCGGGGCTTTTAGGTTATGGCTTCATAGAATGTTACAGCTTGAAAAGACCTTCGAGGTGAGTCCTCAGAGAGCTGGGCGAACTAAGGTGGAGAAAGGAACCAGGAACCAAAATCACACTGTGAGTTTGTGGCAGAGGTAGTCAGAACCCAGGCCCCTTGCCCGCGACCACAAGCTCCTGCCTCCGGGTGCTTGCGGGTTTACAGCCTGCCCAGGAGCACCTGGGATCATCCGGGGGTTAATCCCGTTGTTTACCCGGAAACACACATATTGACAAAAGCCCCCCAACACCTCTGCGCCACAGAGCTACAGAGCCAGATCCCGAGAAAGCAGAGAGTTTCCACCTCGGCCTGATCTACTCCGCACATGACACTCCATGTTCCCAGGGTCTGAGCCTCCCGTCTGTCTTCCTTGCAGCTAGAGAAGCCGGCAGATGCGGCAGGCGCCCCCTGCTGGCCAAGACGAATAAAACAGGCCTGGCTGCCCTACCCAATACTGATTTGGCCCCCATCCTCCTTGGTTTAAAAACTATACATAAAAGGGGGCGCCTGGGTGGCTCAGTCGTTAAGCGTCTGCCTTCGGCTCAGGTCATGATCCCAGGGTCCTGGGATGGAACCCTCCTCATCGGGCTCCCTGCTCAGGGGGAACCTGCTTCTCCCTCTCCCACTCCCCCTGCTTGTGTTCTCTCTCTCGCTGTGTCTCTCTCTGTCAAAATAAATAAATAAATAAAATCTTAAAAAAAAAACAAACCTATACGTAAGGGACGCCTGGGTGGTTCAGTTAGGCGCCTGCAGCTGGGGTCATGATCCCAGGGTCCTGGGATCAAGTACTGCATCAGGTTCCTTGCTCAGCAGGGAGCTTGCTTCTCCTTATGCCTGCCACTCCCCCTGCTTGTGCTCTCTCTCTCTCTCTCTCTCTGCCAAAAAAAAAAAACCTATACATAAGCTATGGGCTAACGTGGAACAATTCTCCACATGAGAGGGAAGGAAAAGTTCCATGAGACTCCGTTCTGTTTATGTTCAGTTGAGACAGTGGCAATCAGAACTGCATCCACAAGACCCTGAAAGGATGAAGCCCAGGTAGCGTAGCCCAGAACAGTGCCTTGAAATTTAATGTGAACAGACATGTTCACCTGGGGATCTTGTTGAAATGCAAATTCTGATTAGCTGGGTCTAGGGTGAAGCCTGGGACCCTGCATGGCTCAAGGACCTCACTTTAAGTAGCAAGATTGTAGATGAAGGTGCATGAACTTTGGAGTCAGATGGAATGGTCTGAGCCCCAATTTTCCCACTTACCAGTTGCATGACCTCAGACAAAGGACTTAACCATCTTGAACCTTGAATTCCATATTTGTAAAATGGGCATGTCCACACCTACCTCATTGCATTTTGCATGGATTATATGGATACCATATATATAAGTACCTAGGATGGTATCTGGTACAGAATGGGCAGGCGTTCAGTAAATGGTGACTATTACCAGTACTAGTATGTGAATTTTCTCCCAACAGTTTCATGTCCTCAGCAGCTCACTGCTCATGGATACTAGTAAAAGGCTTTGATCTATGCGAACATGGAAATCATAGCATCTCACTCTTATGGGTGATGTCATTGTCATGTATCAGCCCCCTCGCTGCCAAGGTTAGATCCACCTGTAACCACGAGCCCTGAGGCTTTGGGTCAGTTAGAGCTGGATCGTTAACAGTGGTCTCAGGTGTCCCTGATGAATGTATACCTTCTCTCACATCCAAACTGGAAAGACACAGAAGAAATAAGATTGATGCCTCATCACCACACTGGAGGTGAGCCGTATTTCACATTGGACACTGGAATGTGACCTGCAAATAAAATCTTCAGTGAGCCCGTGGGGAAAGTCTCAATGCTGTGGAGCTACAAGGTCTGGGTTCACATAGCAGCATTCGTGTTCTGTCATTGGGCCACCTCAAAAAAACTTTTAAGCCATCTGAGCCCCATTTCCTCGTCTGTAAAATGAGATGATGAACATAATGTGTCCACATTAGACATAAAATGTGGACTGCTTTGAAAATGATCGTCCCCAAATAAATTTTTTAGAAGAAAGAAGAAGAAGAAGAAGAAGAAGAAGAAGAAGAAGAAGAAAAGAAAAGAAAAGAAAAGAAAAGAAAAGAAAAGAAAA
>NW_027397093.1:6144106-6242048 GCF_003265705.2 Callorhinus ursinus
AAAAGAAAAGAAAAGAAAAAAGAAAAGAGAAGAGAAGGGAAGGGAAAAGAAAAGAAGAAAGGAAAGAAAAGAAAAGTTGAACCCCATTCCATTACCTTGGCTCCTCTTATGTCAGAGAGGTTGGAATTCAAGATAAATCAGGGCCTTTTCTCCACAGTTAGTTCTGGAACCAAGGATCCAGGAAGTTAGAGGCAGTAGATGTGACAGAATGTTCATTTGAAAATTAAATATATTACAATTTATTTTATGGCTGAAGAGTTTAGGTCACTGAGTGTTGAAGGCCTATCTCCCCTTCTGGGTTACATTCGGAAGAAAAAGCAACAGAAACATAAGGCCCATCTCCATGGCAGAGCCCATGAGATCCTTCTGCACTGGCCTCTGCAGCTCATCCCTGACTCCATCCCCCATAAACATCAAACTTCATAGCTCCTGGTACCCTTTCTACCTCCATGGCTCTTCACATGCCCCCCCGCCATCCTTTCCCTCCATCCTCCCCAAACTTTTGACTCAAGGACCAGTCAGGGCTCTTGGCTGCAACAAAATCTGCCTCCGGGTGACTTAAGCAGTAAAACAGCCTATCAGAGGGTGTCAGGGAGCTCCCAGCATCACTGAGAAACATGAGCAGGTGGTTGGGAATGAAGGAAAGTACAGTCAGAACCATGGCCAAGATTGCAGTGCAAAACAGTGCAGGGGTGACCCCTCTGCTGCCAACACCAGGCACCAGAAGCAATCGGGGTATGCGCTGCCAAGGCCACCACCAGCACCCTCCACCCCCCGCAGGCTGACTGTGCCCCCACACTGTCACCATCACCAATCCAAGAAATGTGACTCATCAGCCATAGTGCCAAGTTTCAGACAGATCTGTCCAATTGGGCAAGTCTGGGGGACTTAAATCGGGCTTTTCAACTTCCATGGTGAGACATGCAGCCTGAATTCTAGCCAGATCCACTCAGGTAAAGGGCTCAGACACCGGGCAGCCCGAAGACAAGAGACACTGCAACTCTTCCTGAACATCATGGCGGCACCAAAGCTTCCCTGATGCCCTTTTCTCCCCATGTGTGTCACACACACACATTCACACACAGTCCCTGATCTGTGCTCCCAGCACCCCTTAAACTTAATCATTTGGTTTTGTCTTTTTGACTAGTTTTCGGTGACTGCCTTAGGACAAACTCCCCAGAAGTAGACCTGAGGAAGAGGAATCAGGTACCTTCGATTTACGAAGGCAGTTCTCCTGGGAAGATCAGTGGGGGGAGGGGGGAGGAGCAGAACAGGAAGAGGAGGAAGCTGAGCAAGGAGGAGATCTCAGGCAAAGGTGAAGCAGAGGGGGGTTGCAGGCTGACCCCTCAGGGGAACTCAGGAGGGTAATCTTACACCTCAGAATTGTCCCAACCCAAGACAAAGGGCTGGGCTCCCACACTCCATGCCCAGGGAAGCAACAGGGATGAGCACAGACCCAGACAGGGGACAAGCAAGTACAGGTCAGGGATTCCAATCTGGATTTAATTCCCTTTATTATCTTGCAAGTCCTGGCCACACTGTCTCTGTCCAAGGAAAGAGTTTCCAAGGTCAAAGGACCCCTGTCATTAGAAAGGATCCAGTGTGGAGTGAACATTTGTCTCTAGAAGGTGAACAAACATATGCAGTTCTCAGACACAACTAGCCTACAACGACCCATCCTCTTAGGTGGAGGACAGAAGCCGGAGCTAATGCAGATGGCTTCCAGAAGTCACATAAAACACCTAAAGGATACGGGCGATTTGCTACAGCAACTCACTTCTCTTTACCTACTAGTGAGTGGAAGGCAGGACTGGACAGGCTCATAAGCCCCTGACAGATGTGCTTTCACGGAAGAGGCCCCAGAGGAATTCATCCAGACTGACTCTGGAAAGAGGGCTATTTTTAATCCTATGCCTTTGAACTGGCAACCTCAGAGAAAAAGCAGAGCCCCAGGGCAATCTCTCTCTCCCATTTTAGGATGAAGAAGCAGGGTGGGGTGATCTAGCAAAGGCACAATTCAGGATGCTAGAGAGATCTGGGTCCTTCCAGTCTGAGGCATAGATGTGGCAGACCACCAAGAGAGGGAACCACAAAGTAAGGCCCTCCTTAGGGTCACCATGGCCCAAGTCATGTCATCAGCAAGTCAATGCTTTTAACACTGCCGTTGGCTTCTGGAGTTCAGGGCCACTGTGATGGTTATTTTTATATGTTAACTGATGTTAACATATAACAGTGCCAGGTATGTGGTTGAACATTATTCTGGATCTTTCTGTGAGGGTGTTTTTGATGAGATTAACATTTAAATCAGTGGACTTTGAATAAAGCAGATTGCTTTTCATAATGAGGGTAGGCCTTGTCCAGTCAGTTGAAGGCCTGGATAGAACAAAAGACTGACTTCCCCTGAGCAAGAGGGGATTCTGCAGCAGTCTTTGGACTGAACTGCAACTTCAGGTTCCTTCCAGGTCCCCCAGCCTAATGGCAAACCTTGCAGATTTATATTTAGAGAGAGAGGCTACATGAATGTACCTAGAAGGATGGACCCAGGAGGTTGCACAGAGTCTCCACGCATCTGGATATAGAGAACTCAGAAAGCAGACAAATTTTTTCTTGGGTCTTTGAGAGAAGGTGGACCTGCTGGGGCTTTGAAGCCAGAACAAGACTATCAGCAGGGGCAGTGTGAACCTCACGGCTGGGAACAAGATGGGAACTTCCACCAGGGTCCAGCAGGAAAGCAGGAGAGACCCCAACATCAGATAGGGCTACCTCCGGTGGATGTGGACTGGGAAAGAACATCTCCCATCAGCCCCATCCCACACCAGGAGTAGTCACCAACCCCCTGATGCTGTAAATCCACCCAACGAAGAAGACAGGATTGTGAATTGACTAATTTTAACCTAAAATAACCAAGTTTAACTCAGCAGAATGGGAACTTGACAAACTAGTTTTCATTACAGAAAATTAAAGTTCCATTGCTTGCCCAGCTTCCTGAAGTTATGGAGACTGTAAATGGCATCATCCCCACCAAGACAGCATGTCCACACTACCCTGTGCGCCACAGAGTGGACACTTAACCTCTGACACATAGAGTCCCCGTACAGAGACCCCAGCCCAGACCAACTGTCTCAGCATCTCTAGAGCAGGAACATTGCTTGTCTGCTTGTTTGTTTGTTTGTTTGTTTGTTTTTAAGATCCCTGGAATATTGTCATGCACGTACCACTAGAGACTATCTTAGACCTTCCCGTTCATGCCTGGCATGTAATCCTGCATATTAGACCACTCACTGGATGGACAGACATAAGCAGACAATTGAGGCCCTTTTCCCTCCTTGCTGGTGTGTTTTCTGTCCTTCTGTTGTGGCCCAAATTTCACACACAGCTGTATCAGTCTCAGCCAGAAGTCCAAACTACAGTTAAGTTTCACTTCTTTCTAATTCTCCAGAAATCACACTAGTGATTCATCCCATGCTCAGATGAACCAGTGAGCAAATGACAACCGCCATTTTGCCTGGCCATCCTCTTGTCCGGCCAAAACTGCGAAGCAACTGCATGGAGAAGGTGGACAGAGCTGCCCGGTGGGGGGGGGGGGGCATCTTCACGCTCCCCCAACAGCTGGGTCTTGAGGGACCTGCGTGGGAACCCTCAGCCACAGGCTCAGCTGAAGAACCTCTAGAGATGCTCAGAGTGTACTGGCTCCCGGTGTGTACTTCTGATGATCCTCACAAATCTCCCGTTGTTACTCTGTCTTTGTAGACCCTTAAAGTGGTCAAATGGCCACATCCAGGACAGAAATGTACCAAGAATGGGTTCATTACGAAACACAAAATTCACTGGAAAATCCATCAAAATGGGCAGGTCAGAGTATGGAGGATGAAGCAGCCTGCCATCCCAGGTTCCAGTAACCCCTGCCACACTGCCTGTCTCCTCAGGTACGGAGGGCAAGGTAAGGGTCACCTGCACCCAAAACACGACAGCCAAGTTTAAAAGCAGGAAGTTAAGTAATGGGATAATGGCGTCGGCCTTCAAAATGAAGAGGCCCATTAACAGACTCTGCAAGAGGAACTGCAAAGGTGACAGAGGCGGATGGAACAGGAGAGCAGGCAGAGATATGATCTCTGAGTATGTGAGAGGACTCAAGGTTGGCAAGGAAAGCTGGGACAATGTTGGAGTAACGTTGCCCCCCAGGTGCACCTTTGGCCCCCTCTACCTTGGGAGGCCTACCTGGGTAGATTTCACCAAGAATTTCAGACCCTCTGGCTTTAGGCCGGTTCAGCCACAGGGCACACTACAAAGTGTAGAAGGAGGAAGGAGGGTGAGGTCAGGGTATTTATTTACGGTGGCCTACCCGCAAGGTCACCTGAGGCCGGCTCTCTCCCTGGACACGGTCCTGACTCTCTCAAAATGGCCAACTGCATGTGTATGTCCCTCCTCATAGTGCAACTGCTTCCTCCCCTGTCACTGGGGGGGAGGGGGCAGCTGGGAAGTTACGAAGCCACAGGTCACTGCACTTTCCAGTACAGCTCCCCTGCACCCCCACCTTTGCGAATGAACCTCATCAAATGATAACACCAAAGAGCTTCATCCTCTTCGCTACTAGGGCTCCGACTAATATAGACGCCGACAGCCCCTAGATCTTTTCCTGGCCACTCTCAGGGTCTCTGGACAGAGACAGATGGCATACTCACTGGCGTTGAAAAATGATTCCATCTGAAGAAGTAACAAACAGAGACAAGAGAAAAAGCCCATGAAATGTGTTTCTAACTTTTTCTCCTTTTTGAGCCACCATCGTACTTTTGAGTACAATTGGCTAAAAAATTAGCGTTCAGAGCTTTTTAAATTGCTAGGAGAAATGGTCCCTCCCTTAAACCAATAACTGAATTGCTTAATTGAGAACATAAATCTCTATTGTGTTTACTGACAGTTCCTCTTTAAAGGCTCTGTGTGCTACATCTTCCAGCTTGGGCTCCATTGTTTTATAGACGTGTCAGGTAAGTGCTTTTAACGCAAAGTATTCCTCCCCTGGTATGCACTAAGTAATAAAAGTTAAGTTGTTCCTAAAATGATTTTGCGTTTCTGTTTCAGCTATGAGTTAGCGTCTGCTTTTTAAGGTTAAGAATGTGTCTAATGCAGAGTGTCATTAATTAGTTTCCTGACGGCCCATTTGTTCAGGGATTCCATGCCTCTTGAACAAATTGCTAAGCTGTTAATGGGAAACGATATTTTGTTAGGCAGACTTGGGGAGGTGTCAGATTTATTCCTAAAACAGTATGCTAGAGTCAGACTCTGGGCTACTAGCTCACAGATGTTTTTTTGGATTTAGTTACTTATTAGAATCCTAATTTTTGTATTTCGTTGCAATATTTTGGCTCTGTAGAAAGTGTAGATGAGGGGAGAGGCTTGATTACCCCAGAGAACTTTCTGTAGTTGTGTTCAACAACCAACAACCAGTAGAAATCTGACGCTGTAAAGAATACCCATGCCACATATAAGGGGGTGGGTCCCTCCTCTCATCAAATTGCCCAGCAGCTGCCCGCGGTGGGGGGGGAAGAACCTTCACGAAGGGCAGTCATCTCAGCCAATAAGAAGAAGCCCAATGGAAAAACCCACCAAAACTCAATGAAGACGTGAGAATAAATGAGAAATTACCCAGAGACATGCTAGCAGAGGACATGAAAGGTAGTCAACAATATGCAATATCGATGAACAGATTCAGGAAGAGAGATTTAAGGAAGGTCTATGCTGAATTTTTGGTCAACACCCAAGTTATGGGTACAGACATTTGTTGCCCCATAGGCTTGCAGAAGTGTCCAAGGCGCTTGGCTGGTGGCTGAGAATCTGGGCAAAATGTGATGAACTTGGTCGTGCAAATGTTTAGTTTGTGTGATAAAGAAGGGGTGGAGGACTGGATGCTGAAGAGCGCCCATCAGGACTTCTTCATTCACACCGCACCCCACACACACACAGCCCATGTCTGGGTCTGAACGACCCCTGTGGACCATATCTAAGGCTAACCACACACACACACACACACACACACACACACACACACACACACACACACACGGTCACTTATGCATTTCCTGCCTCTCTACCTTTGCTGAAGCGCCTCCTTTCCTCTATGCGGCAGCCCCTTCTGTTCTTCTGCCATTTAAATTCAGATTTACGTTGATAACACCAAAGAATTACTCTTCCCGCTAAACTTTGCCACCTCCTCCTACCCGCAGGGCAGGAGAGGGAAGAGTAGGGGAGGTATCCAGGGAGAGAAGAAGCCCCTTAGCAAATGGGTTAATGGCTCGCCAGAGATGAGCTCCACTGGCCTCCCCATTCTACAGAGCATGGGGGCTCCTGAAGCCTCCTCTCCTCCAGCTTCTCTCAAGGGGGTCACTTCGATTGCTGGGCCTCTGACTTTGGGTGCCCCTGGGGCAAGAAATTTCCCTTCAAAAGAGCAGGTGGCGCACCATTTCTGAGTCTGCCTCTGGCCCTGCAACCTCACCATCCTCCGCTTTACACAATCTCCTAGGGGGTGAGCTCAGAGCTCAAGCAGGCATGAGCTCATTCTCTGAGATGAGGCTGTAAATGCACATAATACCACTCACGAGAGGGCCTTATGCAGCCGCTCCCAGTGTGGTCAAGGGGGAGAAGACATTCAGCTCTTTTAAGCGCTTATCACAGCTTTACAGATATCATCTTTCTAAAGCCCACCTGCTAAAGGCCACCCAGAACACACACGTAACCAAAGTTAGGTTTATTAGCTTGTTGCAGGAGGCAGAGCACATACCAGAGGAATCGTAGAACATCTCATAAGGTGGGAGTTAACCAAGATTACTTATTGAGATCAGGAATGGCTTTGGCAGGGATTGGTCAGAATCTGTAAACTAGGGACTTGTAGAGCACACAAATCATACAGAAATACACCCATGTTCATAGCGGGATTATTTGCAATAGCCAAAAGGCAGAAGCAGACCCAAAGTCCACTGATGGACGCATGGATAAAGAAAATGTGGGGTGCACATACAAGGGGATATTATTCAGCCTTAAAAAGAAAGACAGTTCTTACACATGCTACCACTTGGGTGAACCTTAAAGAAACATGCTAAGTGACAAAAAGCCAAATACGGAATGATTCCACTTAAATAAGCTGCCAGGAGTTATCAAATAAATACAGACAGAAAGCTGAATGTTGATTCCCAGGGGCCAGAGGGAGGGGAGAATGGGGAGTTCTTTTTTTTTTTTTTTAAGATTTTATTTATTTATTTGACAGAGAGAGACACAGCGAGAGAAGGAACACAAGCAGGGGGAGTGGGAGAGGGAGAAGCAGGCTTCCCGCCAAGCAGGGATCCTGTTGCGGGGCTCGATCCCAGGACCCTGGGATCATGACCTGAGCCAAAGACAGATGCTTAATGACTGAGCCACCCAGGAGCCCGGGAGTTCTTGTTTAATGGGTACCGAGTGTTAGTTTTGCAAGATGATGTGTTCCGTGAACGGGAGATGGTGACAATTGGATTAAAATGGTCAATTTTCTATTACATATATTTTACCACAGTAAAAACCAGTCCTGCAGAGTTACTGCCAGACCACCTCCTCTGATGTCCTCTGAGAACACAAGGGGCTGCACAAACTGGCAAGAAGCGTTTGAGCTCAGTTTCTCGTGCCTGCTATGGCTTAGCTCAGTGTCTGTTTTGCGAGTCATAGAACAGCTTTGCCAAGATGTGATTTCTGTTTCAATTCTCAGCTCGCACATCTCACGCTAGCTGGTAGCAGAGCTCCCTCTGACGTCTGCAGTCTCATTGGCTTGTTTGTTTGTTCCTCTTAACGACTGCAAGTAGAGGAGTCGAGATTCCAACCCAAAGCCGCCCTAATGCTCAGCCTGGGCTTTTCGGCTGTGGGGCTCCTGTAAAGGGTAAAGCAGGTCTTTGAAACCAGCAAGGTCCATTTGTCCCTAATCTGTAACAAACACAACTCAACAACATCCACTGCTCCACGCGTGATAAAACACACCCGTAAATACGGCAGCGTCAGACCTCCAGGACTGCATAGATTGAAGAGCAAAACAGATAAATACACAGTTAAGTGTAGGAAGCATGATAAATTCTAGAAAGCAAATGACTCTGTGCCCATATAAAGTATCTATATAACTGTGATAGAACCAGCTTACATTTGGTTAAAATCCTCTGGCCAAAAAAATAAAATAAAATAAAATAAGACTCCTTTTTGGTTACTTGAGAAGGGGTGAGATATATCATATTTAAAAAGGGAACATTACCAGAGATGTAATACATTCACTTCGGCTTCTCTGAAGTATAAATATGGTGTTAGAATCTCTCCTAAGTAGATTTAGATCAAGCAGAGCAAGACAGCAAAATAATCCCTAACATATGCACATAATTTAAAACCAGGGTCAGCAAGCTTTTTCTGTAAAGGGCCAGATAGTAAATATTTTAGGCTCTTGCAGGCCCTACACAGCCAACGACTCGGTGGCAACAAATGAGCGTGGCTATATTCCAATAAAACTTTCTTTATGAGTGCTGAAATTTGAATGAAGTATAATTTTCACAGGTCATAAAATATTATTCTTCTTAATTTTTTCCAACCAGTTGAAAACGGAAAAACCACTCTTGGCTCTCGGGCTGTGGAAACACAAGGCAGCAGACCGAATCTGGCCGGCAGCTAGAGTTTGCCTCACCCTGCTTTCAAAGCTTGCTTCTCAAAGCGTGGCAGACAGGCAGGCAGCATAGAGAGCACCCGGGAGCTTGTTAGAAATACAGGACCTCTGGGGCGCCTGGGTGGCTCAGATGGTTAAACGTCTGCCTTCAGTTCAGGTCATGATCTCAGGGTCCTGGGATGGAGCCCCGCATCGGGCTCCCTGCTCAACGGGGAGTCTGCTTGTCCCCCTCTCCCTCTGCTGCTCCCCCTGTTTGTGCTCTCTTGCTCTGTCAAATAAATAAATGAAATCTTTAAAAAAAAAAAAAGAAAAGAAAAGAAATACAAAACCTCCTGCCCCACCCCAGATCCACTAAAGGAGAATCTGCATTTTAAGAACACCCCCTCTGTGTCTAATTTGCACAGCCCTGTTTGAGAAGCACTGGTTCAAGGTCTACACGGACTCCAAAGCCAAACTGGCGAATCCCAGTTCTATCATACGACTTCCCCGAGAGCTGACCCTGGGGAAGTTCTAAACTTCCCTATGCCTCAGTTTCCCCATGCACAAGGTGGAGAGGATAGTCTTGTCT
Organism: Callorhinus ursinus; assembly: GCF_003265705.2. Taxonomy (NCBI): domain Eukaryota; kingdom Metazoa; phylum Chordata; class Mammalia; order Carnivora; family Otariidae; genus Callorhinus; species Callorhinus ursinus. Next base: position 6,153,334 of record NW_027397093.1, read on the forward strand.
CCCTCGGCATGATTGCAAGAATTAGACATACACACATACCCACATACACACAGCTTAAACAGTATTTGTCACTACTATTACAAAATCTCACATTATGTGACAGTTGACCCTTGAACATTTGGGTTTGAACTGCGCAGGTCCACTTAGACATGGATTTTTTCCAATAAATACGGTACAGTACTGTAGATGTATTTTTCTCTTCAGTATGATTTTCTTAATAACATTTTCTTTTCTTTAACTTACCTTATTGTAAGAATACAGTATGTAGTACATAAAACATACAAAGTAGGTGTTAATTGACTGTTCATGTTATCAGTAAGGCTTCTGTCAACAGTAGGCCGTTAGTAGTTAAGTTTTGAGGGAAGGCAAAAGTTACATGTGGATTTTCGAGTGCACCCCCACATGGTTCAATTTCCCAGCCACCGTCTGAGACAAGCATGATTTTACCCCCATTTCATAGAAGAAACTGTGGCCCAGAGAATTGGAGACACTTGCCTAGGGTCACAGAACAAACGCTCTAAATTTAGTCCTGAGGCTAATGAAGGGTTCAAGGGTACAGAAGGGGGCCACACTCCCCAGGAGCCCAGATCTTCATGTCCAGGGCTCCATTCTAACCCCAAGGAGCCGCTCTGCAGCCCGTGCCCCTTAGACCCTCACACCCCAGGTGTCCAGCTCTCCGGCTCTGCCACTCAGGGCCCTCCCTCATCGGGACCCCAAGTTACCCTTCCGTTCAGTGACATTTATCTTCCATTAACTTGCATAGTGTTTTTCACAACTTCTCTTTCTAGTTATAGACTGTAAATCTTCTCTTTGCTGAGTCTTGTAGCTGACTATTTTTCATTATATTTGTAGGGCTCAGGGAAAAAAAAAAAAAGGCAATCCTTTTATTTGAGAATCCTGACATTTATTAGCATAATAAAACTCTCAAGATGAAATTGCAGTTTTCCAGACAGTAATTTCATTTGCAGGACAACTTACAAGGAATTTATTTTAAGGCCAGGTAAAACCTAAAATATATGAGATATGCAGAAAGTGCAGGCCCAAAATAAAATGAAATAAATGTGTTGGGCATAGAAACCTCAGCTGTTGTCTCTCACATATTAATTAGGGGTGATAGGAACAACAGCTCAGGGGTTCAGGGTCTCAGCCCAGCCTGCTTGGCTCTCAGAGCTGCTGCTAGTGCTTGGAGTAAGAAGTTTCTTCCAACACCTTGAAAATCATCACACCATATTTCCCTGCCACATCACTGCTAATCCCAAAATAATTGTTGCTGCTCCTGTGGTTGTTGCCAGCAATGCCTCTCATTTAGACAGAGCTTTCATATTGCTCATTTAAGTGACCCACCAAAAAAAAAAAAAAAAAAAAACTAGTGGCAGACACACAGAAATTCCTCTTCTCAGGTAGACTGAGCCTTCACAAGGTTGAACGTCTTGAACAAAGTCACATAGTTTGTAAGTAGCACGGCCAAAACTAAAATTTGGTTCCTCTGAGGCTACTAGAATGGAAGACTATTACAAGAAAATCTAACCATAATCAATGAAGGTTTTAAAGCATCTTAGCATTCAAGAAGCAGGTTTCCACCTTCTCTTTTATTAATTCGGGGGCCCTGGGAGAGAGCAAGACAGAAGCCAGGTTGCGAGGCTGACATTATCAAACACATTTGTATGATAGGTCCTTACCCTGGCTTCCCTCAAAGGCAGAGCCTGCAGCAAATGCCTATATGCTGCCACTTAATTCAGGGGTGGGCAGCCCAGAGGAGCGGGAGAAGGAGGCAGAGGAGGAGGAGGGACAGACGGGAGGGGTCGGACCTCATCTGGCCACTCCTTGGTTTCATCCTGACGAGTTGCTCCATCTTGCAGGACTGTCTTCTCAGAGGTCGTCGGAAGAACTGCCTGTCCGAACAGCCCCCCAGCGGGAGGAAGGGGAAGAAGTAATCTACCAGCTGCTGTCTCCCATTGATGTGCAGGTTCGCTGCACATGCAGAGTTAACTGCCCTGCTCTTGATGGGTGCACGGTGTCTTCAGCATCTGCAGCAATAGGAGATGAGGGGTCCAAAGCACCACATGGGCAAGTGGCATTGGCTCTTCTCACATCAAGCTGATGGACCCCGTAAGGAAGAACAGAGTCCAGGCAGAACGCCTTGCAGTGGTAGTGACCAGGGTGAAGCAAGTGGCCAAGGATGTGAAGAGTAAGGGAAGCAGGAAGTGAAGGAGAGCATAAGTGGTGTGGGACATGACTATCAAGTAAGGTATGCCCATCCACTGACAAGGATCAGAGCCCATCCATGCTTTCACTCCCACCAATATGATGCTGCCAACATTAAAATACTAGTAAGTCCAGGGTGGGGAGTTGAACACAAGTCTGCTTGATTCCACTATAATATTCCCACCATAACATGCTGTCTCTGGTTGTCCATAAACGTGAGAACCTGAGTATGCACGAAGACACTATCCCTGAGAGTTACTGATGAGTCACTGGAAGAATCTCATTGATATGAAAACCATACTCAGATTAAGTGAATACAAGGATCAGACTCAAAATGACCAAGAAGGCAGAAGTAATCATTTGGGTAACATACATCAAGAGGGTCAAATCCTAGAGAGCAAAGGCTTTCTTGAATTTATAATTCATCCCAGGTTTTGGGCACATCTATGGGAATAAACAAAACCACTGACTCAATATTGCGAAACCAGGGTCAAGATATGCTTCCAAATATTATGCAGCCATCAAAAGGAATGAGATCTTGCCATTTGCAACGACGTGGATGGAACTGGAGGGTGTTATGCTGAGTGAAATAAGTCAATCAGAGAAAGACATGTATCATATGACCTCACGGATATGAGGAATTCTTAATCTCAGGAAACAAACTGAGGGTTGCTGGAGTGGTGGGGGGTGGGAGGGATGGGGTGGCTGGGTGATAGACATTGGGGACGGTATGTGCTATGGTGAGCACTGTGAATTGTACAAGACTGATTAATCACGGATCTGTACTTCTGAAACAAATAATGCAATATATGTTAAGAAAAAAAAAGAAGAAGAAGATAGCAGGAGGGGAAGAATGAAGGGGAGTAAGTCGGAGGGGGAGACGAACCATGAGAGACAATGGACTCTGAAAAACAAACTGAGGGTTCTAGAGGGGAGGGGGAGGGGGGATGGGTTAGCCTGGTGATGGGTATTAAAGAGGGCACATTCTGCATGGAGCACTGGGTGTTATGCACAAACAATGAATCATGGAACACTACATCAAAAACTAATGATGTCATATATGGTGATTAACATAACAATAAAAAATTATTTAAAAAAAAAGATATGCTTCCAAGACCAAGGATGGGTGGCAGAAGAAGAGGCAAATAAAGAAAGCAGGGCAGTATCAGCCACCTATTCTGGAACCTGGGTCTCAGAAGCCTTAGGTAATTATTCCAATGATAAAATCAATGAGGGCAATAATGTACATCATTAAAGATGCAGCATCTATATTTTCCATATAAATCCTTTGCAGTATTTCTTCTATACTCTCCATGACTTTATAGACAGAAAAGGTAGGAAATAACTTACTAGAAAACATTGCTGATTAGTGTTTCAAGACATTCAGAAGAATTGCATTCATTCAACAAACATTTATTAAATGTCTACCATGGGTTAAATTCAGAGTTCGGCCCTGGAATTATTTTGGATTATTAAAACATGACCCAGGTGCTCTAGGGGCTCAGCTTAGGGTGGCCAAGGAAAATAGGCTTCATGAAGTCATAACTAAGCTCTTCATGAAAGAATTGCATCAGCTATTAGCAATTTCTGTCCTGGGCATTGGGACGGGGACTAATAGCACATATATTTCATATCCCTTGAGACATACTAATCTACTGAATCCTCTGGATGGTGGTGGATCTTCCAGAAGGGCCATAAGGATTTGAGCTGGGAAGTTCTTAAGTTGAGTTCAAAAAATGGATGCCCAAAGAAGCCCAACTGATAAGGGGGGCGGGGGGAATCATTCAAACAACAGATGGTAGTCTGGTGGGCTGTTCCTCTGTCCACAGGGTTCCTGCAGCAGCTCTCCCCCTGAAACAGTGATAATTTCCTCCTAAAAGGAAAAACAAAAAGGAAGAATTACTTATAACCAAGCAAGGGAAATAAACATCTACCAGAGAGAGGCCAGTTCAAGATAGAAAGTCTATGAATATGTATCTGCCTCCTCCTCACTCAAATTTATAGAAATGACAGAAAAAAATCTGCTTTTAAAAAAGAAATAGAGCCATATTGGGAAAACTGAAATAAATCCAATACGGGAAAATAAGAAGGAAGGCCATCAACAAAGCCAAATGTTAAAGAATACTCGAAAACCAAAAGACCTACAGGGTGAGATTGTCAGAGGAGTGAAGGTGAGGCAGGGGCTGGAGCAAGTATCAGAGGGACAGGCTGGGGAGCCCTAGACAGGAGAGGTCTTTGCCTCGGGCAGATGGGAAGTGAGGAGAGGCACTGCCCTTCGTTGGGAGGCCAAAGAGTCCACAAAAGCTCAGACATTCCCTTGCCCAAAAGATGAGCTGTCTTTTGGGCTGTCAACTCCAACCCTTACAGCATGGAGAGAATGGATTCAGGAAACAGGGACTGTATCCATTGATGGATAAACAGGAAATTCAAAGTTCAGACACCACCTCATAACCCAAAATGTATACATACTTAAGGAAAATCATACCCATAAAAGAAAGATGGCAACTCAACAACAGAACTGACCCTCAAGAAAATATCAAGTTTATAAAACAAACTGAAAGAGCTTTTCAGGGATGGGTATTCATCTCCTCAGTGGAATAAGAAGATAAATCATTCATGAAATAAGAATGGGCTATTATTTATGGGGCATCTGGGTGGTGCAGCCCATTAAGCATCGGACTCTTGGTTTCGGCTCAGGTCATGATCTCAGGATTGTGAGATTGAGCCCCGCGTCAGGCTCCACACTCAGCATGGACTCTGCTTGGGATTCTCTCCCTCTCCCTCTGCACCCCCCAACTCGTGCTCTCTCTCTCTCTCTCTCTCGCCAAAATAAATAAATAAATCTTTTAAAAAATGGGCTATTTTTTTTAGTTAAAGAACCTGCAAATGAAAAGAGTGCCCATTAAATAAAAATAAAAATTTCCCAAAAGAAGACCTGAGAAGCAGAATAGACATAACTAAAGCTCAATTTAATTGCTGGAAGAACTGACAAGTCAGTAGGAAAGGAGACATCTAAGTAGAAAATGGACAAAGGACAGGAACGAACAATCCACAGAAGAAATCCAAGTGGCCATTAAACATATGAAAAGATCCTCTGTGTCAGTAGTAATTGGAGAAATACAAGCTAAACAACAGTGAGGTAGAGCATCTGCCCATCTGATGGGAAAAAATTAAAATGACTGATAATCCCCAGTGTTGGCAACAGTGTGGGGAAACAGCCTCATCCAGTTTTGGCAGAAGCACAAATTGGCGCTATGTTTTTGAAGGGCAATCTGGCAGATCTTTTCAAATTAAAATGTGCATCATCTTCTATCCGGCGATTCCAGTACGATGGATCCATCCTAGAGAAATACTTGCACCTGTGCCCAGAGGGACATAGACAAGCATAGCTCTGCGGCCCCGTTTGTGATCATGGAAACCTGGAAGCTATGTAAGTGGCCATCACGAAAAACCATGGGGCACGTGTACGGATGTGGTTGGTACATGTACTCAATACAAGCATTTCAGTAACAGCCAACGTTCTGATAACTTACAAATGTTGGCTGTACTGTTTCAGCACTCTACACAGTGATATCTCAACGAAACCTCCCAGGGACCCTAAGGAGGTGAGTGCTATTTTGAAACCCATCTTACGGAGGAGAAAACTAAAGCACAAAAATTTCAGTAGTTTGCCCAAAGTCACTCACAGTAATGAAGTTGGGATTGAAAATTTAGCAGCCCGCTTCCAGCGACCATGCTTTGAAAAAATACACCATATGCTATATTGATCCTGCTAAAAAATCAAATTGCTGAGCTATTGGTAAAGAAGTGTCCGGTTTAATCTCACCCCACTATCCTTATTTTTTAGAATTTCCCTGGCTAAACTGGTGTATTTCAGTTTTTTCTGGAAAATCCTACCTTTTTTTTTTTTAATCTCCATCCTATTGGTATACTTGTTGGGTAGAGAACTGCATTAAATTTATAATTAGAAAAAAAAAGAATTGTCTGGTTTATGTGGAAAATAACAAAACTATGTACTTCCTTACGTACATAAATTTCTGTGTTAATGCCCGGGAAATACTTGGATAGGTACATGGCAAACTAATACTTTAAGGTGGAGGATGGAAATGGAGATTTGAAATGGACAAGGCATTCACCTTATATTGTATTTGATTATTCTTAGAACGTAATCACAAATTAATTGTGTAATTAAAACTTTAATTTATACACGCTGACCACCAGATCTCCACATGGGCATAGATGAACCCCCTCTTTAGTGTAAGAAACTACATTGGAAGTCTCCAACCCTAGATCTGGGAGAGAATAAAGACCTTCAAAGACATCTGTTCTAACCTTCCAACGCAGGAACCATAGCATAGCATATCTGAGAGATGGACTTTTTTCCTGGGTTTGAACACTTCCTGGGACAAGCAGCTCATCACTGCTCAAAGCAGCTTATAGTGGACAGGGAAACCAAACATCATGGTAGAGAGGAAAAAGCACAATCTTTAGAGGCAGACGGCCTGAGGATTAACTCTCGGACCTCGTGGTGCCAGCCATGAAAACTTAGGGAAGCTATTCAAGCTCCCTGGCTTTGGTTTCCTGATCTGTGAAATGGGACTAGTCTACCTCCCTCACGGAGCTATCACGAAGAGGAAGCGAGAAAATGGATGGAGAGCGCTCGGCATAATGCCTGACACAGAGAAGGTGCCAATAACCACACATGCCCTCCCTTTCTCTTTCCTAGAGTTGTTAGAAAGCTCTTCCCAACACGGGTAGAAAACTGCCCTGAACCTGGTTAGTCCAGTTTTCCAGGAGTCCTGTCCACCCAGAGTCTAGGTATTTGTAAATAGGTAATTTTCTATGTGCTTTACTTAGAAGGTCAAGTCAAGAGCTGTCCCTAGGGCCTGGGGGACATCCATGAAGAAAAAACAAAACCAATCCAAGAGTTCCTACTACAGCAAAAACCCGGTGAGATGTGAGTCTGTGAACCTTGCTACAGCTGCAAAGCTCAGGTAGATGGGGAGCGACCATGACTCTGTCTCTCGGAATCCCTCCCCCACCCTTGTGGCTCACCAAGTTCCACCTTTGGCTTTCTCCCAGTTACTACTGTGCTGACAGTCACATTAACACAAAAGTTGCTTCTTTCTGCATATATTGTTTGGAAGGCAACATCTTTCCTCATGAGAGGTCTACAGTAGGGGGACAAATAACAGAGAGTTCCGGAAAACAAGAACTTCCACACCACTTCACGGGGTGCTGTAACGGACACTGCCTCATTTAACAGTCATGGGATCTGAACGATTATTTACATCCATTTGCCTGGTTAGGATGGTAAAGTTCAGTGAGACTAAGGAACCTGCCCAAAGTCACACACGTACCACACACGTACATATCCTTGTAGTTGGAACAAGAGGCGTGGTAACTCTACTAGAAAAGCTTCTCAAGGCACAGGGTTGACAGCTAGGCTTCAGCCAACGCTACAAAGCTGCCAGAGGCCTGGCTAGAACGTCCTCAAGCAGGACATCCTGGGGATGTGTTGCAGGTCAGCTGCGGGCTTGGACAGAAGGTGCCATCAACTAGTCCCAAGGTGTTTACCATGGGGAGAACTCAGATACTTGAGGTGAGGAGAGGCTTAGGGACCAGGGCTGGAGGGGCCTGCATTAGTCAGAGGGTAAGCCAGAGAGAAGAACAGCAGGCCCCAGGGCCTGTCTAGACCATCTCTGCTCTCCTCCACCACGATGTCCCATATCCCTCTGATCCTGCGGACCTCCTGGGCTGCCTGCTCGCTCTCCACCCCATCTCTTAGAATACCCGCAGCCTGGTGCTCCTGCACTTCAAGCTTCTCCCAGTCCTCTCTCTTGACCAGCAGCCCTGTGAAGGATACCTTGTGGAAATCAATGAGATCGGTGAGTGTTGCGTGGCGATTGGGGTCCACTCCCAGGAAGCTGTAGAAGTCCCCAGAGGCGTCCACAAGAAAGTGCTTGAACCCTTTCTGCAGGCGATAGGAGAGGGTGTAGCCCCAGATTTTCTGACTGACCCGGACCAAAAATGCTCCCTCCGTCATGTTCTCGAGGAGATCTTCTGCATCTTCTCGGCTAATAATTCCTGGTTTAAAAAAGAAAAAAAATAAGTCCGTAGGTTCAGCAAATCTTTCCCCTGCCACTCTCCCTGACACACCCCTGCCCCTCATCCTCCTTCCATGGTGTCAGGAAAGAGGGGGCCTCAGAAGCTGTCCAGCACTTACTTACCTCATTCCGCCCAGAGCAACCAGCTGTGAGCCTGGGGGCAGAGTTTCTACCAGGACCTGAGTTTAGCACGCTTTCCTCCAAATTAAGCCACACTAATTTGGATTAATTGGGTAAGCAAAGAATTAGCAATGAGCCAGAATTAGAGCATCTATCGATTACAAATACAAGTCAGCAAGCACTGCCCCATGGAGAGCCTTAAGAGTCCTGCTTTAATGACAACAGCAGAGTGATTCACGATTACTACCCCAGTTATCTTGCTGGTACCCATGAATGAGCACCTGAAAACAGTAGGTCCTCTTAAGAAGTGAAAAGACTTCCTCCGCCCACCTGCGGGCATTGGGAAACCAGCTCAAAGGACAAAATTTTCTCAGGTTCTGCAGTCCTTCACGAGGATGTGGTTTCACCACAGTATGGAGGTCAGGTCCAGCCCTGAAGTTACTGATTACTTGTCAGTGGCAATCCCCAGAAGGGCTTTTTGGGAGCTGCTGTCCTCTGGATAGAGCATAGGAAGCCATGTGTCAGGGGACCAGCCTTGCAGGGTGGGGCAGTGGGAAGAGGGAGGGAGCCAGAAGGCCTAGGTGACCTGCTCAACCTGCCTTCCTCTGGGCTCCGTGATGCTCAGCCAACTCCTCGACTTTTCCAATGTCCTCTGACATTTAAGTGAGCATCTTAATCCATCTACCTCAGGGGCACATTACGACTTTCAAGTCAGCTAAAGAGTTTGAAAGCATTTCATAAACTGAGAAACACTGTGGAAATGTTGGCTACTGTTATCATCGTATTTGGGGAGAGAGGAGAAACACATGGTCCTTTTCACACACCCACTTGGTTACCCTGTGCATACACTCCGTGGGATCACTTACTGACAGTCACGTAGCAAAGGAGTAGAAGGTAGCCAGGCTGTTGGTCCCTGTGACCCTGAGAGGCACTGCACACTTGTGACCTCTCCCCTGCTGCACCCTGGTGCCTTTCTCGAGCTTTCCTGTAGGTACTCCCTGCTCCCCCCCAAACCCCTGCCATTGCTCTCCTATTTATAGGAGGTGTGGCAGGACTTTCCTTGTGCCCAAAGCAGAGGACATAGAGGCTACCACACTGTCACATGTCCCCCTTTTAAAGACAGCCAACACAATTGGGGGTCACTTCCGTCCTCCTTGCCCAGAACTTATCAAGAGGCCGTCAAGTGAGCCACCCTCTCCGCAGCCAGGCTATGTAAGCAGGAAACTAGGGAGAGGGGAAGGGGAAGGAAGTGGGGAGCCCTTCTACCACAGGACACCTGAAGAATCGCGCACAATTCCCACGTAGGCAGGAGGAAGCACCCGAGGGCTGCCCCGGGGAGGATGTTAGTGTCTTCAGCCAGGGAAGCAGTGACAGCCAAAGGAGGACCAAAATGGCCACCTGGAATCTGTCAGAAGACTCAGCACCGTCCCTCACCCGCCTCCCTGCCCCAGTGCCAGAAGACCTAGACCCTAAAGGTGCCTGGGGCAGGGAGAGTAAGAGGAGACAGAGTAGAGCCAAGGGCCAGGAGGAAAAAGGACCAGAAAATGCCACCCCCATCTCCACTCTGCCCACCTCAAGCCAAAGCCCAGACCAGACTGAAAATCGGGGAGGAGAGAATTGTTGCATTGGGCAGGAGCCTGAACAGTCAAACTTGAATAGGACTCGACTTTTTAATATCTGAAAGCGACCAGTAACACCAAAAGGACAATGTCATGTGTCTGCCATCTAGAACCTTTGAATAGCCTCCCCGGACTCTGGCAGACTCCAGGCTCCGGGAACGACAGACACTGGGCTCTGGGACCCCACCCACCCACCTCTCTAGGCTCATTCAGTCACTCACCTTGTGCACCATTGCTGGCTCCTTCCCACAAGCCCTCCTTGTGCAGAAGCTTCATGCCCGCCCCCAGCCCCCTCTGTCCCAGCTGACCCCGAATCCCCCTCTTCTCTCCTGGGAAGCCCATGCTGCTGGTCACCTACACTCTACCTTTGTGCCACTGAGAAACAGATGTCCCTCTGAGTGGTGGACTTTGAAAAGGGTGCCTCTCTGGGCCAAAATGGCCAAGCTCACATTTCCACATTTCAACCCCTCCTCCCCACAACCAGCCCCCTTGGCAGGGTCCCTTTATTCAGTGTGCAACCTGCTCCATCCTGTCAGGAAATCATCGCTATCCCAGGAGGCTGCATGGGATATCCACCTGTGAGCTTTCATAACACCTGCCCAGATGCCACAGTGTATTAGTGAACAGGCTGTGAAGGGCTCGAGGATAAAGCTTGTGGCAACCATGGGAGCGCGCTGCTCGGGCCTCCCTCAAGAGAGACCCTGCTGCAAGGAACAGTGTCCAGAGCTGACAGCCCCCAGCTGCTGCTCAGGATCCACCACTGAAGCATGTTCTGCCCCAGCTGCTTCTGGTACAGAGGGTACAGGACCCAGTGCCCCGGACTCAGAACACAGAGGGTTCTATGACTGAGCACGAGGCTACAGAAGCTGCCATTCTGCCCGGTGTGGGACTCCTCTAGTGAGCAGTCACTGCTCAGGGCTTCCCATCAGCCGGAGCAAGGCTCTCCCTGAGCTGTGCTCCAGTAGCAGGCTCTTCCTCCCAATGACCCTTCCTTCCCATCCTCCCTTCAGGGGTGTCAGGCCTGCACCTCATCTGAAGACTCTCCCCACCTTCTCCTGCTCCCTCTCCCCTTTACCCTTCATGGGCATTTCTTCCAGGAAATCGCTTGTACTTCTGCTTCCTGGAAGACCCAAACTGACACTGAATGCTGACCTTTGTGCCCCAAGCATCTGGCCTGTTGGGGGGCTTGCTTGGAGCAGTAATCAAGAGCATAGACTAAAATCACAGCTCAGGTGGGGCAGCTGGGTGGCGCAGTCAGTTAAGCATCTGCCTTCAGCCCAGGTCATGATCTCAGGGTCCTGGGATCGAGCCTCACATCGGGCTCCTTGCTCAGTGGGGAGTCTGCTTCTCCCTCTACCTCTGCCCCCCCCCGTTCACGCTCTCTCTTGCTTTCTCTCTCTCTCAAATAAATAAAATCTTTTAAAAAATAAAAATAAAATCACAGCTCAGGGATTCATTCAATAGGTGACCTTGGGCAGGTTACTTAAGCCTCTCTGAAACCCAGGGCAGTGTCCTCATCTATTAAGTGGTACCATTACTCCTACGTACGTCAAAAGGTTGTTTGAGCCTATCTTAAATTAATGTGTAAGCGTGCTCGCCACAGTGCCTGAGAACACAACACTTATCTAATACACATAACTAGTTTGTCTTGGCTACACCAAGCGTATCACTCCTGTGTCAGGGTTGGATGTCACTTCGTCCTGAGAACAGCAATGGTCATAGCACTGCCAGACTGTGCTGCCCACACCCACGCACCCAATCCCTCCAGACAGAGGCTGTAGCGGGTGACTTCTGATGGGGACTGCTTGGGTCCCTGGGCCCCAACCTGCACCATCCCTGGCAGACTCTCCAGGTGTCTGGGATAATAAACATCTGTGAACTCTGGCCCCACTCTTTGATACTTACATAGAAGTCAACAGTATAATTTGGCCCAAGACCAAAAGTAATGCAGCCTCATAGTTCAGGATGGCATAGACCATTCCATAGAAAACCTGACCCCCAGGAGAATTAGTTGGTGGCTGGGAGGCCTGTAGGACACCTACAAGGAGAAGCTGTTACACTTTTCTGCCCATTCATACTCTGTGCTCGTCTCCCTCTCTCTCCCTGGATCGCCTCTAAGCCAAGTGTACTGGGAACTAAGCACTAATCATACCCCATCCCATCCCACCTCTGCCCCTTCTCAACACTCTACGACTTCTTGGCTAAGGAAAGAAGGGAAGGCCTCACCTCACCGCTTCTGACTGTGGAGCAAGCACACTGCTCCCCAGGGATCATGGAAACTTTCTGCGTCTGCCAATGACCAGGGTTTGCTGAGGGATGCGGCCTTACCACACAATGCTCCAGGGTAGCTCTTCTGGAATGATGACTGGAGAATGCAACTGTAGATCCCTTTTGAGCCAATTCTCACCTGCCAACATTGGGAAATGTAGCTTTTCCTGCAATTTCTCTCCTTCCTCCCTTCAATAACTGTGTTAAGCACTCTAGGAGCCAGGCCCCATGCTGCATACCTGGGAATCAGCACTGAATGAAAAACAGTTCCTGCCTTCCAGAAGCTTTGACTCTGGACAGAAATAAAGATCGACAGGGTTTGTTTGTTTTGTTTTGTTTTGTTTTTTTTAAGAAAAGGCTCACTGTAACCAGTGGTGATCAAGGCCCCAGGTGCTGCAGGAGGCACCCCACCCAGCTCTGGTGCTAAGGGTGGAAGCGACAGCTAGACTGAGACCAGAAAGGTGAAAACAGAGGCGCGAGGCAAGAACTTGTTTGCAAAAGAGATTAGCACGTGGTTCTTTGTGGCCTGAGGGAGTGCCAGAGTAGGAGCCCAGGAACAGCAATGGTGAGATACGGAGAGGTCGGCAGGAGCCAAGCCCCCAAGAGCTCTCCATACCATCAGAAGGATCCTGGACTTAATGATCCCTAAACAGAGAAGAACGTGAGAATGTTCAAGGATGAAAAGATGGCTCCAGGGGGTATGAACTAGACAGAGAAGAACGTGAGAATGTCCAAGGATGAAAAGACGGCTCCAGGGGGTATGAACTAGAGGCACACAAGCCAGGGATCTCAATGCAGTTAGGGCTGTTAGGCAGTTAGGTCTTCATCATGTAGGGATTGCTTCATAGCTACATTTCCACAGTTGTAGCGCTGGACTTCAGCTCCCGGACTGAGTGTCTGCCAGAGATGGCTTCTATGTTGAGGCAGGGGTGCAAAAGGACACACGGGGGGGGGTTACCTAAGAAGCCCCCTGTCACAGCCAGCCCTGGGCACCATCCAGGGACTCTGTGACCCTCATCCCCTTCAGTCCTCCTGACATCCCGATCATCATCAATTCATAACTGAGGGTGCCAAGGGTCAGCAAGAAAAGTGACCTATCCCAGGTCACAGAGCTAGTAAGTGGTGGGGCCAGATTTTGAACTCAGGTCCTCGGACTCCAAGTCCAGTGCTCTTTGCTCTACGCCATGTTTTCACATGCACAGGACAGTAAGAGCTGTTGTGAAAGACACAGAAGGAGTAGATTAATGTGACCTGGAGAAGTCAGGACAGGCGTGCGAGTAGCAACGAAGGGGGATGTGAAGCAGGCGTCTGGGGCCGGGCAGATTCTGGGTACAAGCCATAAGCAGAGCTGATGACGTGGGAGGGGAGAAGGAGGGATGCAATGAGTGAAGAGTCACAGCCAAGACGAGGAAGGACACCCCCACGGCACACTGATATAAATGGAACATAAGAGAAGCTTCATCGAAGTCTGAGGACAGGAAGAGACGCGGAGGATGGGCTGAGAGGTCTCGCACATGCGCGGTCCGGATCCCAGAGAATACAGGCGAGAGGGAGAGGAGGCCATATTTAGAGAGTGAAGGATTGGAGGTTCATCAAAGACACGTTGCAGTGAACCTGCCCAAAGCGACTTAGTGTCATTCTGTCAGCCAGAGCAAAAGGCAGATTATCGCCAAAGAATGAACCATTAGACTGAGGTTAACTTCTCAGTTACAACAGTAGAAGCCAGAGGATAATGGGATAATATTTTCAGTGTGTTGAGGAAAAAAAAAAAAAAAATAACAGTGTTTAATGAAACTTTCAAGGAAAAGGACAAAATAAAGACATCTTCAGAAGAAAAAAAAATGAGAAAATCGACTATCAAAGATAATCTAAAGGACATACTTCAGGTAGAAGAAATTTGATCCTGAACAGAGAATCTCAGGGGCTAGAAGGAATGATGAGCATAGATCCTGCAGGTGAATTTAAGAAGATATATTGACTTACAAAACAATACTAGTAATGGATAATTTGAGGATTTAAGGAAAGAACTGTCATACTGACAACATCTGATCAGCTGAGAGCAGAATCACTGGACTTTAAAAATTCTGTGTCTTGAGGGGGAGCCTGGCTGGCTCCATTGGAAGAGCATGAGCCTCTTGATCTCAGGGCTGTGAGTTGGAGCCCCACGCTGGGTGTAGAGATTACTTAAATACATAAAACTTTAAAAAAATAATAAAAATAATAAAAATTCTGTGTCTAGGAAGAGGGTAAAGATATGTAGCAACTTTGAGAATATGTGAAACATACATGTTATGTCCTCTCAATTAACCGCTGAAAGACAGGCCTGGAGAGCCGTGTGGCCTCCGAAGGGCAGAGCTGGACAAATGCAACCAGGAGAAGTTTTTTTTTCAATGAGGTGAAACAAGCTAATAACTAAGAAATAACTATACTATAGTTCCATTGGTATTAAAGTGAAAAGCTCACCAAGCTAAAGGCTACAGCGCTTGGAGATTAATATACAAACAATAAATGAAGCAAAGATCTGATAGAGCAGGTATTGGGGAGAGGAATGGCGTCTGGTGGAATGATGACCCGGGCGACCAAGGTCGGGGGCACACAGGTGCTCCCAGGACAGCTCGTGTTTCTGCTCCTGAAGCTCTCTTCATGCCCTTCACATCGGATGTGCGCACACTGTATCTATTCGATGTTTAATATTTTAAGGATTTAAATATCATGGCTCTGCACCTCCCCACACATAATGCTGTGACGTTCATTCAAAGTCGGTCAATGTCCTTTGAGGGATGGGGAGGTTATCACCCAGAAAAAAAAAAAAAAGGATCACTAATGAGCTTTAAATGTCAGTGTTGGCTGTCTTGGGTCCCTAGAGCACGGTTCTCTGCCCGGGCCCACTCTGACAGTCTTATTTAATTCATTTTGGGTCCAACAGGCATCAGTAATGTTTACAATCTTCCCAGGTAATTCCAATACGCAACCAGGTTTGAGACTGACTGAGCTAGAGTGTAAATGGTCTTGCAAGCTAAGGCTGGCACAGATGTAAAAAGTGGATTTTCACATTCTACAAACTCCCTCTATATTTCAAGCAGTACTTGGAGGTCTGAACACAGTTTTATAGACCTACTCTAGAGGGGACAGAGGTAGGGCCTGTGAGAAGTCCCTGCAGACGGGAAAGAGCTTTTCCTGGGCTGGGGTGGCATCCCACCACTATCCCCTCCACCGAGGGAAAGAGGGACTAAAGGGAGGACCCCCACTCATGTTCCTGTACCCCACAGAGAAACCAGAAGAGTCCCGTATCCCAATTTTGTGGCAAATCTAGCAGGTGCCATGCACCAGCACAGTATAGCCACAATTAGGCAGAACAATGGATTTGGAGACAGAACAGCCTGAACATGATGGCTGCCAGGCTCCCCAAATTTCTGTGTGTCCTGGAGGGGAGCCAGGACTTCCAACACCTTCTGGTGTGGGATTTGGAACATGGAGGGAGAGAAACCATCATGTGTGGCTGCTGGGAATCGGGACTGGATCAGCCTTCCGGACACCCCTAATCAGATTAACTGCACATTTACCCTCTGGTCCAACAATTCCATTCCTGGGGTATATTATAAAGAAATCCTCACACAAGTCCATAAGGGTCCAGGGCAAGAAACGTAATTGACTCTGAGATTAATCTGTGGTGGTGATAAGTTGAGGGCAATGTGGGTATCCAGGACTCGAGGAGAGGGTGAGCAAAATTAGGTAGATGCAGCCTGTGGAATTCTGTGCAGCAATTAGAAATAATAGGCCAGAGGTAGAAACAGCGTGGCCCTTATAACAAAGTCCATGGACTAAGTTTCCAAGAAAACTAGGTGGCAAGGTAGCCCCGTGAACCCCAGATACAGATGGAGGTAGGAAAAATCAATCAACACAAGACTTTCGTGATACCAAGTGTTTCCACAGGAAGAAGAAGAAAGAAACAAGGGTGACCAATGGACCCGAGAGCAGTCAACAGGAATTCACTGGAAAGCAGGAGGCCAACTTTAGAACAGCAGCTGAAACCTGGGGAGGATCTGCCTTCCCCAATCCTGGGGAAGGGCAAGAGGCCCATGGTGACACCCTCTGGGGCCACCTCTGATCACTGGGAGTGGAATCAAAATTGAGCAAGGTAGGAGAAAAGAAAGGGATGAAGGAGAAGGTCCAGAGCCACATGGGGGAGGGGAACAGAGCCTGGATATCCCAGGAAGTAAGCTGCGCTCTTTGTGGACACATCACAAAAACAGCAGAAGTGGGGCGCCTGGGTGGCTCAGTCAGATAAGCGTCTGCCTTCAGCTCAGGTCATGATCCCAGGGTCCTGGGATCGAGCCCCGCATCGGGCTCCCTGCTCGGCGGGGAGCCTGCTTCTCCCTCTGCCTCTGCCCCTCCCCACTCATTCTCTTTCTCAAATAAATAAAATCTTTTAAAAAATTAGCCACAGAAAAGCATCAAGGTCAAATCATATGTAACGTTAGCATGAGAAAAAAAGAAAATAAGGAACGGAAAAACTTCCCTTGGGTGATATATACATGATATATATACAAGAACTCTTTGAACAGATACTCATTATGATCAGGTTGGCTGCTTATTGAGGAGGAAGGGGAATGTGGGTGGAGCAAAAAGGAGAGTAAGAAAATAAACAAATAAGGGACAGCCTTGTTTCTTTCCATAAAGATAATAAAGTTTGAGGACAGGGGTGAAAGAGGTGGCCAGTGAACTGAACCTTTAGGACTGAGGGGTTTTTTTTGGAAAATAAACATCATTAAGAGCATAGCCCAGAAGAGAGGCAAGGTCACCCCAGAACCTAGGCTTTGGGGTAGATGGTCTTCTCTAACAGTTAACTGATGGCAGTTGTTGAAACTCAGAAGGCCCAGCAAGAGCCAAGGTAGGGCAAGTCAAGTGTGGGAGATAACTGGTGTGGAGAAGGGGACCCCCAGACCCCAGCTATGCTCGGTATCCGACACTCACAGATGCTTCCAGCAGCAGTGGACCATCGGATTCGGAAAAGCAGAGAACAAGATCCAGAGATGAGGGGCCAACCAGGGCCTTTCTTTGACTCCCTCCCAAGCCATGAGCTCCCCCTCCACTCAGACACCACCTGGGGAAAAGGAGTGATGTTGGAAAGATTGAATATTTGTTAGAAAGTAACCGAGTTAAACTGAAAGAGACTCTTAAAACCAAAGGAAGTGGAAATGCTGAGGGTGATTTTTTAGGCATTAGCAGGAAACAGAGGTCCTGACACGGTAAGACCCCTTATAAAAACAAATTAACAAGAAATTACACTTTTATATCTATCTTTCTAGCAACAATTCAAAAGTTTGATGGAAATGTAGAGACAGCCAACTATGTCTCCAGACACTGTCAGCTGCCCCGTGGGGCACAATCATCCCTGGCAAGAACCGCTGACATACAGATGGACCCGAAAGATCTCTGACTAATAACAACAACAAAAAGTCTTAACAAAATAGTCTACGGGTCCTCTGGGTGCTGAACATCAGAGGCAAGCCAACTAACTACAGCGCCCTCTGCTGGGCCTCTCCAGTAAAAACCATGGCCAAGGTCAGGGGACAGAAGCCTTCCAGAGCATCTGCCCCCTTCCCCCCACCCCATCCCGGCCTGCACAGCGGGAGGGTAAGAAGCAGGGAATGCAGAAGCGGAGATGGCCAGCGGAGCCAAGAAGTCCAGGCTTGCTCTCCCTGTCCCAATCCCCGCACATTACGATCGTGTTTGCAGCCGGCAGCCCCGCGAGGTGTGGCCAGCAGCTCCGGACTCCCTTCTTATTGTACGGAGCACAAATCCCCATGCCATCTTCGCTAAGCCTCACCTAATCATCTCCCTGCATCCCATGAAGATGCTCTCAAACACCACCAACAACAACCTCAAGTTGTTATCAAAATACTGATTCCATCGGTGCTAACTGGCGGCAGCCCCAGGAAAGGAAAGGCACGTTAAACACACCTCCAGAAGACGCTGGGCTAAAAGGGACCCATAAATCCCTATGTTAGCAAATCCTGGATTCAGTTCCCAGCCCCTCCTCCACCTCCATCCCGGTCCCTGAAAGCACTGGCTCTGAATTTAACCTGAGTAACCAAATGGGTTCCTTTTATTTCTCTGTTGGGGTTTCTCTCTGAAAAGAACGAAATGCAGGCAGGCCAGACACGACGTTTTACTTTTTATGGGTCTCAATTTATCTGATGGGCATATTTCTTACAGCTTCCATTGTAGCTACGCCTCACCGGCCGGCAACTCCTCCATCAACCCGTTAGCTATTTCTCATTCATTTTTGTGACTTTCCTTTCTTATTGCCATACTTTCCAGACGATATCATTAAAGAGGCTGGAATTATTAAGCTCTTCACTCTCAACAGTTTCTTAAAGCATCCTAAAGCCACAGAGATTGTGATGAATGAGTTCACATGCCTTCATTTTTTTATAACTCCAAATGAAATTTAACCACGGCTAACTGCTGAGACAAGGGTTTCACTGGAAGAGCTTCTTGGTTCCAGATATAGCCATGCACAAGAGGCAATATCCCATGCCCACGACCGCCTGCTCCAGGTTGACATGCCAGGTTCAAATCACTAACGCCACTGTTGGGACAGAGGATGGCAACCACGCAGTAGAATGACTTCTGAAACTGGCTACCCAAGGATCCTGTGTAGCACCAACTTCAACTGAAAGTATAAAACGATTATTTGTTTCAGGTCAGCCTTGCTGACTGGACTGACAGTTTCACGAGGACAAAGAACGGGCTTTTTCCTCTCTATGGCAGACATCGTTTGGTCTTGCCCACTCGGGACCAGTTGCCCATCTTCTGGCAAGGGACTGCTGACCTCCTTTTGGGAAGCCACGCCTCTCACTCATGTCTACACTCACGTCTATGCCGTTGCAATGGGATGGATTCTATTCCTCACCAGGGATGGTCATGTGATTCATGCCTGGCCAATCAGAGAGATCTCGTGCCTCTGGCCATAGTGACTGGTTCAGGAGAGAGCATGTGACCAAACCAGACCCAACACAGCAGGATGTGAGGACTAGTAGTATCCGGAATATTGAGAAAAAAGCACGTCTTCTGTCTGCTGGACGTCAACCTAGGCAAAAGGGGACGTGGCAACCACAAGCTGATGCATTGCTTGGACAAGAAATCATGGTGTAGAGCAACAGGGCTGAGAGATGGAGAAAGGCCAGATGCTGAAGCTTTAAGTTCCCTGGATCAAGCAAAGCCTGAAGTAAGCCCTACCTTTGGATTTTTCAGTCACATGAACAAATAAATTCTCTTTTTTATTATATCAGGGTTGTGTTTTTTTTCTGTTACTTGCAAATGAATATAAGTTCCATGAGAGCAGGGAAGCTGTCAGTTGAATTCACCACCAAATGCTCTGTACTTAGCACAGTGTCTAACACAACAGAAGCTTAATATTAATTACAAAATTACAATAAGTTAATTACAAAAATGCCTTACACAGGGAGCCTGCCTCCTCATGCCCCTGCCTGGGTGATTCGACAATTCCCAACACTGACAATTTCCTGTTTTACTCCCATTTATTGCATGAGGACGTTGAACACTGTACGAGACTTGGAGGTCACCCTTCAGGCTTTCTGTGGGCGGGTGTGCCGGCCTAGGAAGGAGCAGACACTTGCCTCAGCCAAGAATAAGGCATGGCAGCTGAACAGCTGACCCCACGACCCACAGATGCTGTGTGTCTCCTAAGGAAATAGCTATCTCTTCCTCCTCCAGGAGCTGTTCTGGACTGGGAAGGAAGTGGCTCCCCTGAGTTCTGCCTGCCCCCAGGGCAGTTACGTAACATAGTCCCTCACCTGTGAGATGGTGACAAGGCTGCTTTTGCATCACAGATAGGGGCATGGACTCTAGAGTGGGATCTCCAGGGTTTGAGCCCCATGGCCCCCACTTACCACAAGCGAGCCTCAGGCAAGTGGCCTCAATTCTCTGAACCTCAGCTTTCTCATCTGCAAAATGGGGCTAACGCGAGCAGGAAGCACACAGCGATGATACAAGGATTAAATAAGTCCATGAATGTGAGCCAGCATCTGGCCTACTATAAACACTGTGTTCCTACCTAACTGCCCGTATTCCTACCTCTTCCAGAGAGTAGTGTGAGGAGTCAAGGAAATGTTTCCTTGGCATAGCCAGGACAAAGTAAAAATTTCATAAATTATCTGTTAAAACATAAAAGCCAGCATGACCCCACAGGGGAGGCCAACCAGCCACACCCCATGGAGAGCAAGCTGCATCCCTGAGGACCAGTACAAGGTTAAGTGCCCCCTTTCCAGGGATGCCCGCGATCCAAGCAGTGCTTCTGTGCGTCTCCAGATGGACACAATTCCATACATGGTACAGGGCTTGGCAGCAGAGACCCAGGGGTCAGCCTCTCTTGTCCCTCAGCCCCCTACCCTGATGCAAGACAAAGGCCGAACATCTGCACGGCAACCCTGCCCCCAACAACCTCCTCACCCTGGAGAGAAGCCCCAAATACTCCGATGCCTTCTTGGAGAGAAGCAGATGGGAGAAAATCCTAAAGACCTAGCCTCCCGAAGAAAATGACTCCACTAAATAGGACAAAGTTAAACAAAATGGACTAGAGTTTATTTTTTCCCCTACTACCCAGAAAGGAAGAGGGGGGGCAGTGATAACTTCATGACATGGGAGAAATGTAGAAAAATAAAGGAATTCCACTTTCTTTGTACGCTGAAGCTTGCAACTTGACTGCACCAATGTTGGTAACGCCCCACTACCTGCAGGGGGCGGTGTATTGCCCCCATTACAGGAGGACCCATACATTGATTGCATATGCAAGCCATGTTGTTCCCCTCCGGGAAGCATTTCTAGATTGTCCCATGGGTAGAGGACACCCTCCTGCACTGGGCACCCTGGTGAGAGGCAGTGTGAATCACAATACCCAAAAGCAGCATCACTGTTTGAAATGAAACCTGTAAGCAAATGCTCTGGCATGTAAAATTACCTTCTGCTCTGCAATTAAGTTCTTTATAGATTGAGTCTGATAAACTGTTAATAATTATGCATAAATATTAATGAGCTCATTTCCAGAAAGGCTTCTCAACTACTCTAGTGACTAGACTTTGTTCTCTAGCAAATGTCAAAGCCACCATATTGGTCTCTCGGCTAAGCAGAGGGAGAACAGCTCCTGGTGGGAAGGTGAGGGGAGAAGAGGCACGCGATCTGACCTAATCGCCATCAGACGGGACCATCTGTGCTCTCACTGTTTTGACTGAAGGGCTGTCTGGCTTCTGTTTACACACCCCAGCCGCGGGTGCTCAGGACTCCTGGAGGTAGCTTATTCCATCTCAGGACATCAGACTGTGCCAAAGTCAGCCCTTGTGATTTTCACCTCATGCTCCATGTCCTGACCTTGAGGCTTCTCACAGGTTGGGGGATGTTAGTGGTTTGAAGACGGCAGCTGTGCCCTGCCCCCACCACATCTTCCTGTTCAACCCCGTGCCTGCCCTCAGGAAAACGGGAGGCCAATGGCTCTGGCATGAGCTGGGGCGCTGGGTACCGGGGCTGGGATGAGCTTGGGGCTGGGAACAGGTGGGAAACTAGACTACAGAGCCTGGAGCAAAGAAAACCCCAAAATAGCTTGCTGGAATGGAAGAGGGGTCTAACCTATGATAGGAAGCTCCCAGAGTTAGGGAGATAGGAAGCGTCTTTTGTCACCACCAGAAATATGATGGGACTGTCAGAAGAATATTAAATCAATTACATCAACAGACATCATGGTTTGTGGCTACTCTGCTTTTTTAAACCCAAATAGAAAAAAGAAAAACTCAGTTCTCTCAAATCCAACTAGAAGTCCAAGCCCAGTCCCTTCCCACACATTTTAGTTACCCTCACCTGTGGATCAGAAGACAAATATCTCAGCAAAACAGCCCAAATAAAAGTGTTAGGTGGACAAGACACAAAAGGCTGAAATCAAAAGCACAGAGCTACAGATAGCCAAAGGAAAGAGTTAAAATCTTGAAAACACCATTACAATCTATGCTTTCCTAAAGCAAAAAATAATGCTGCTGTTCTTTGTAATCCTTTTTTAAGACTTTACAGCCAGTGCACAATTTTTTTTAAAAGAAGGAAAAAGATTCCTTTATTTCTTAGTTGGAACTGCTTCAGCAAGAACTTAAGAGGAAAGTAGGTCAACTAACCTACTTTTTCCCTCTTTAGAAATTTTTGCATTTGGGATCCGAGTTGGTGGAAAATTTCCACTCCACGCTCTGCTCAGGAAACTGAGCAATCTGACTTGACACGATGGATCTGCAACATGCCAACTATCCTTCCAAATGACCCGTGTGTTACCCTCACAGCTTTCAAGACACATTTCAAGATGGGGATCAGAGTCATAATGTAAGAAAATTCAGACTTGTGGGTTTTTTTGCAGGGGGGAGGCTAAATAAGTATCATCTTTCTTTTATGCAATCATTTGATGTCATCTTTTTCTTTACTTCCGAGTGAGAGCAGTGACCCGGCCTCAGGGTCAGAGGCCACCATTTACATATTCAAATCCTCATATGCATCTCCAAAAGCTATCGTGTTTATTTATTCCATATAATAAATGGAAGCATTTATTTTACGTCAGGAATGTTCTAAACACTTTATAAATACCATACACTTAATCCTTGTAACACCACTACAAAGTGGGTATGACTACTTTCTCTGCAGTCAGTCCTTGCTTAACATGGACTTGGGCCATGGGTCATGGTTGCCCGGCCCCCGTACCGGCTGCCACGTCTCCACAACTTCCAAAGCCTCACCATGGCTCCTTCTCCTCCCACTGATCTTGGACACCAAGAACAGGGCCCGAGCTGGCTCATTCTTTCCATCTCGGCTCCAGAAATGCTAGCTTCTGAAAGTAATCTCAAAGGCCAAACAGGGCATTCCCAGATTTTCCCTCTAGCTGGGCCAGGAGACCAGTAGCAGCTCCACTCCACAAGGTCACAGAATGAGCAGGGGTAAGGTTTAAAATAAAGAGCTCAGGCTGCATCTAAAAGAGGTTCAAATGAGGGGCGCCTGGGTGGCTCAGTCAGTTAGCATCCAACTTCGGGTTTCAACTCAGGTCATGATCTCACAGTTGTGGGATTGAGCCCCACAGTGGGCTGTGCTCAGTGCAGAGTCTGCTTCAGATTTTCTCTCCCTCTCCCTCTCATTCACTCTCTCTCTCTCTCTCTCTCAGATAAATAAATAAAATCTTGAAGAAAAAAAAAGAGCTTCAAATGAATATACAGTAAGGGACAGTGAATCCAGAGGGAAGACTTTTGTGCCCCAATCTCTCTCCCTTGGTAGCAGTATATTCAAGGAACCTCCAAAATGGAGTAGGAAAGACCAGGATCCAGAAGCCAACAGGGGCTAGTTTCTCAAGCTCTCTGGGCCTCAGTATGGTCACCAGTAAAAAGCGAACCATGACTGGGTCAAGAGCAGTTGAGAGTTCCCATGAGATGATACCCATCAAGCCACCCTGTACATCTACACCACTCTGCAGACACGCAAGACTGCACAGCTGCATCATGCTAGGAGGGTCACCTACGGTCAGCCAATCCAAGTCCTCCCTGCTCTGTGCAGCTCAGAGAAGAGGAGACCTCCCAAGCCATGCAGTTGGAGGAGCTGAGTCTAGACTCCATTCCCACTCAGCCTCTGCCTTCCAAGCACAATCTTTCCCACTTCACAAGAAGCTGCCTCCGGGCAGAACGGCCTGGTGAGTCTGTCTTTCGCCTGCAGGACTCCCAGAAGAGCCATCCAGAGGGGGTCCCCACTGCCTGTACCTCAGCTCCTAGGCCAGAAACACCACCAGCAATAGAGAAATGAGCAAGGTGAAGAAGCCAACAGTCACCCTTCATTCTCAGCCCGCAGGCTCCCAGGCGCCCCCTAGTGGCCCTGTGCCCTGGCCATAGTTTCCAATGCACCTGCGCACCAGAGAAAACGCTAGAGGCTCAGCAGGAGCAGAGCCCCTGGTCCTGGAGTGCTGCCAGCAGAACATGCACTCAGAATCACAGTGCACCCTGGGCACTACGGACAGAATGCTTAAAGGCCCCCACCCCATCCGATGAGGCCACCAGCCATCCAGACTGCCCAACAGTGAGCTGTAACCACCAAAAAGCTCTTTCTTCAAGAGAGGAGCTTGACGCTCTGTTGGGGTCCAACTCGAATCCCAATGCTAGGACTCTCTTCGTAAGTCCTAGCCCCCAGCCCTGGTCCTATCATCTTAGAATAGTCTTCTCTTCTCAAGACAAAACTCCAGAGATTGAGAAATGGTGGCTCTATTCTCCCACCCATCCCACACCAAGGCTTTTCCAAAACAAACATTCCCCTGGTTAGTCACTGAAAATGACCACAATGACCTCTATTTCCTTCCCTTGAACCTCAAACACATTGAGATGCGTTGGGACCAAGGGCAAGGTGAACAAGGAGTCTGAAGGTTTGGGCCCATTCTAGAACCTCGCAGCCCTAGGACCTTCAACGTTCCTGTCCTCTAACTATGCTCTGAAGTCAGTGTGGAAAGGTAGGAAGCAGTGCCCATTCCACTTGGGAGCTCAAGCTTTGCATGGAAAGCCACCCCCCCACTGCTAGGCTCCCTGTAGACTGCACTGTCTATGTGGGGGGGTGGGGGGGAGTAACTCCTCCCTGGGGAAGCCCCCACTTTGTGCTTGTCTGAAAAGGCAGGACAATAACACCCCACCTGAATGCAGGCGAGGCCGTGCTCAAGATCCACTCCCAGGACCTGAACGGGGTCCTGTGGGAATAGTTTACCAACACCAACCACATCACCCACTGCCTAGCACCGTCCCCCACCAAGCCCTAAGGGTAAGTGGCAAGACAGCCAGTGGGTTGTTGCCAAGACAATAAACTATGGATCACACTGTGACTGTTTTTCTACAAGTTAAGCACAGAAAGAGAAATGGGGTCCGACTGAGCCAATGTTCAGACAGAGGATGTTCTTAATAATTTTAGATACATGTTGAAGTCCAAAAATAGATTTTTCCCCCAAAGCCAAGCTCAGATGCACGAGCTTTTCTTGGGAGTATTTTTATAGAACTAGAAGTCTCTCTTACAACCCCTGGAACATGACAATGAACAAAGGAGAAAGGAGGAATAACTTTACCACTTTCTCTTTTTAACAGAGGAGACTATTGAGAACTCCTTGGTCCCAGCAGGAAGCCAGTTCTCCTCCCCCTCCCCCCACCTCTGAACTCTGTTTCCCAGAGTGGGTGGCTTCTCTTGTGGCCCACCTCAGACTCCGAGAGACATCAGCACTCACACCAACATGGCTCATTATGGTGGACAAAGCACGTTTGTTGGCTTGATCTCCATAAGTCCTGTGAAACCAATGTTAAAATCTCAATTTCATAGATGGGGATTTAAAGGACACGCCCAAGGTCACAGAGCTGCTAGGTTCTAGAGTGGGCCCCGTATCTTCAGACTCCTCGTTCACATTACTCTTTGGCGCATACAATGTATCCAAATGTGTTTGAGGGTAGGGAAGGAACCAGGAGTCACAGTGGTCATTTTTAATCTCCATCTAAAACCCAGCTAAATTGGGGTGCCTGGGTGGCTCAGTCAGTTAAGCGTCCAACTCTTGATGTCAGCTCAGGTCATGAGCTCAGGGTCGTGAGATCGAGCCCCACATCGGGCTCCACTCTCCATGTGGCGTCTGCTTGAGTTTCTCTCCCTCTCCCTCTGCCCCTCCCCTCTCTCGTGCGCTCTCTCTCTAAAATAAATAAATAAAGTATTTTCTTAAAAAAATAGTTAAAACCCAGCTAAAATAATAAGGAATGTTTTACCCAGGAAAGAAAAGATTTATACTGGGGTTGTAACCGTTTCCATTATCGTCAAGTTCTCTCTCCCTCCTTGTCGTCACACCTTTTGACACACAGCTTTGCAGCTCCTCACGGGAAAGGAGCAGGATACACTTTCCCACGCCTGAACTCTGTGACATATCGTGGCCAATGTTATGAGGTGAAAGTTGCCAGCGTCCTGCTTCGAAGACTAGACTCACAAGCCTAGAATGCCACTTGCTCTCTGGTTGCTGGGAAGAGCATGCCTGGGCTAGCCTGCTGGTCCCAAGGGGAGCGTGGGAGATTCGGGGAGCAGAGCCACCCCCGCTGTGAGGTGCTCTCAAGAGCAGTTGAGAGCAGAGCCCCCAGCCCACCTTGGCAAAGACTCCCTCACAGTTAAACGGGTGCAGGCTGCCTGTGGGCGGTATGGGCAATAGCTCACTCTCTGGAAGGACTGGGCCGGGGGCAGGGGGGGCGCCTCTCAGGGATGCTGTCACAGAATGCCTCCACTGGGGAAGAGGTTGGACCATACCAGTAGTTCCAGACTTTGGGATTTTAGGTATGAAGCAAAGTTACTCTCAAGAGTTTAGAAACCAACATGGGGCTGCTAGCTTTTTGCTTTTCTGAGCAAAGGCAATATATAAAAATAACTACCACTTACTATCACCACCAATTCATAAAAGATAGAACATTTTCATACTACAATGGAGGAAAGGAGATCATCTTAGAATACGACACAGTCCTTTCCAAGCAAAGACGGTGGGCCACCCTCCGTCCATGAGCCTTTTTCTTTTCATTCTGTCACATATCAATAAAAACTTTGTCACTAAATAGCTCCAGTCTGGGGATTAGCAACTTTCCCGCATGCTTTATGATAGAACTGTCAAGAGAACATGAAATCAGTTACATAAATTATGAGACTTAAATCACGGTTCTGTTTGTTCCGTGACAATATAAAAAGTTTATTTTTTTCATCAGGATAGAAAATAAAGCTAAGAGATGAATTTGAGCACCCCTGTCGTGCCTTCTCCGCCAGCTGCAGCAAGCACTGCGGAGCCCCCAGGGGCCCCAGCCCCACCCCCTCCTCCGCAGAACTTTGGAGCTGCACTACGCAGGCGCCTAAGATGCTCCTGATGTCCTTCTGTGCTTCTAATGGATGAATGAAAAGGAAAGCAGCAATATTCTCAGGGCTACATAACTGGGAGCGAAGTGAGAAGCAGGGAATCCCCCAGGACCAGCTTGGGGGCTGTGTGCCTCAGTCACCTGTGAATGTTGACTCTTTTCTTTCTGGGCCATCAGGAGCCTCTCCATCCTACATACCCTACAGATATAGATACCTGGAGAAGGGGGCAGGCTACAAGTGGACAGCTCCCACTGAAACTCACTCATCAGGCCCTCAGGAGACCCACACACCTACGAGACCTACCAGGGCCCAGTGTGGAGAAGCGACGGCTATTCTCTGGGACTGGGAAGACTGGATCTAATCTGGCACTTGATTCCCACCTTCACCCATTCTTTAGGCATTCAGAGAAAATGAACAAGGCCTTAGTTTCACAGGCTCACGTTCAGGTAGGAGAACAGACAAAAGCAAATAACAACATAAATACCAATCGGGTGAGCACTCTTAAAGAGATGAGCATAGTGAGTTGAGAGAAACTGGCAAAGGCTTCTTTAGGTGAGGATTCAGGAAAGGCCTCTCTCAGAAGGGGATATTTGAGATGAGAAATAAGAATGCATCGTCCATGCAAAAAGCTAGGAAAAGAGCAATACCAGGCAGATTAAAAGCAGGTGCAGAGGGCCTGGGGTAGAAAAGAAAACGGCTTGTTTGAGGAAGAGGGAAAAAGCCAGAGTTGTAGAAGCAAGGTGGACAAAGAGAGAATTGTGGTATGAGGCTGAAGCAGGAAGCTGGACCCATCATCGGGGGCCTTGCAGGCCCCAGCATGGAGTTTGAAATTCATTGCAAATATAAAGGTATTAAGCAAGGGAGTGACAGGATCTGATTTATATTTAAAATATTCGCAGGATGCTATGTGAAGGATAAATTGTAGAGGGGCCAGAGTGAAACAGGCAAACCTGTGAAGACATTCCTGCATGAACTGGGTGGTGCCTCTGTGACCTTTATGACCTTGGACAGTCCCTGAAAAATGCTACATTTCAGTCATCCCACCTGTAGTATGGCTACCACCTACACTCAACAGTTCATAAACTCTTTGGGCTCCTGAAGATGGGGTTGAAGGTGCACATGGCCTTGCTTGCCCCTGCATGATTTCACTCCAGCTGCCTTTCCTAGAGCTGGAGCCACGCCCACAGCTTGCCTGTGAGGGCCTCCCCATTAGCCCTTAAGAACACAGGGTCTCTAGTGCCCATCATGGCACTGAGGGTCATGCTCTCCATCTGGATGGAACTGAGAACACATGGAGGCTGGTCAGGAAGCAGGTATGTAGTTCACATTGCAAGGGGAGACACAGGCCAAGGTGGAGGCTGGCCAAGCTCCCCAGAGGCAGGCAGAAGTGAAGCAAAGGCAGGTCAGGGTCTGATGGATGCTAACTGCAGCCGAAGAGATCCATTCTGACCAGGCGAGTCCTCAGACAAACCGGGGCTCAGTGCTGATGAGGGAGGGAAGACTCCGGGAGCAAGGCCAGCATGCAACTTATCCAGAGAAACCTGGCAGTCTGGCCAGGCTGCTGGAGAGTAAGAAATCATATGGAGCAGAGAAGAGATGTCTTGGGCAAGTCTGTCCTGGATAAAGCACCCAGGAGACCAGCCCGCTATCTGGGGACACATGAGCAAGCTCAGCTCAGATCATCTGAGCCTGGCCCATCCCAGAAGAACTGCCTAGTCGATTCAGAAATTTATGAGTAAACAATAAGTGCTTATTTGTTTTCAGCTCCTGAGTTTTGGGGTGATTTGTTATGTCACAATAGCTAACTGATACAGAAGAGGTTGATGGCCAGTAACGACTCCTATTTCACTGTAGCAAGTCTCTGCTGAAATTACAATCCTGTTTCCCGGTTTGAGTCCTCTCCAGGTTCAGATCACTGGACTGGGATCATGAGCTTGAGATATATTCTTGAACTTGACTTTACAAGGCTATCGGTGATATGATGAAAACTTTCTCCCCAATCTGGACCTGTTTCCTTATCTGAAAAATGAGGAGTTAGACACTTCCAGGGAGCCTTCTGCTTGGGTGACTCTGACCTCTTCATTCAGCTGTTCTGTCATCTAATCAACAGATATTTGTTCAGAGCCTGCTGTGTGCCTGTCTATGGCCAGGATCTGGGATGCAGGCTCAGACCACAAGATGTGGGCCCTGTCCACCAAGTGCAAGGGGAGCTCCCTGTCTTGTGAGTATAGAGAAGACGCCTCTGGATGGCCAAGGAGGCTGTGAGTGGGGGCAGTGGGCAAGATCGTGGTCATCCTTCTCCAGCAGAGAGAGGGGAATGAATGCACATTCAGAATCCCTGGCGCCTCCAGTCTCCTGGACTCCTGCTCGGAGATGTTTGCCTTGGTCCCTAAGGCCTTGATGAACGCCACTCAGCATTTCAGCTCATGCCCTGGGGAAATCAAACTCTGCCTTGAGCTCAGCACATTCAATGAGCAAACAGAGGGCAGCCATGGGACCTGTCTCCATGCCACTGTCCCCCAGGTGACCCAGGAGAGCTGATCCTTAACGCTGGGAGACTGGCCAGTCTCTGTGGGGGCAGCGCGAAAGTAGCCAAGTCCAAAGTCCTCCACTGCCCCTGATGACAACAGTCCCTCAGGACCTCCTCCCAACCCTGGAGAGAGGCAGACAGGTGGAAACTGTCTGCCCCAGGGAGCCGGAAAGCCATCCTACCATGGAACCAGGGGGCGATGGACTCAGTGTTCCTCTCAAAGCCAGCTCTGCGAGGCAGCTGCTCCTCCTTAAACCAGCGGACTATGACTTCTCTGGAGACAGGTCTCAGTGGGCGCTCCCAGGTCCTGCTGAGAAGAGAGACGGAAGTGTGGAGAGTCGGGGAGGGAGGGGAGGGGAATGGGAGGAGAGGGGAAGGGAGGGGAGGGGAAGGGAGGGGAGGGAAGGCCACTGTGAGAATGAATCAGCACAGTGCCCACACTCATGCCTGTGGAGTGAATTAAATGAGTCCAGGTGCATGAAGGCACTTTGCAGATAATAATGCACCAACTACTATTATTTTTCCCAAAAGAGCACTGTTATCGCTTGCTTCCAAAAAAGCCACACAGATGGGAATGGAAAAGAGAAGAGGAGGGGGTGTTTGAGGGAGAGAAAAGGCATTTTTTTTCCCCTCTAGAATTGCAGAGCACGAACATCAGCATCCATGAAGGAAGACCCTCGTGTACCAGGAGCGGCAGACCCACGCACCCAGAGAGGCCAGCCACCAGCCTCCCTCCCAGCGTGGCCCGTGTGTAAAATGAACGTCTACAGTGTTATTCATTAAGGGCACTGCTGGTCATAACCAAGGATTTCAAACAACTCCAATGTTCATTAACAGAGTTTTTGATAAATAATTTCTAGCACATCTGCGGAGTGAACATGATGCAGTTATAAAAAAGGAAACTAAGCCAGGGTGGCTGGCTGGCTCAGTCAGTGGAGCATGGGACGCTTGATCTCGGGAAGTGAGTTCGAGTCCCACATCAGGTGTAGAGATTACTTAAAAAGAAAATCTTAAAAAAAAAAAAAAAACTAAATAGGGAGCCTGGGTGGCTCAGTCGTTAAGCATCTGCCTTCGGCTCAGGTCATGATCCTGGGGTCCTGGGATCAAGCCCCACATCGGGCTCCCTGCTCAGCGGGAAGCCTGCTTCTCCCTCTGCCACTCCTCCTGCTTGGTTCTCTCTCTCACTGTGTCTCTATCTGTCAAAAAAAAAAAAAACTAAATAAAAATAAATGACTAGCTAAGAATTGATATGAAAAGACCTCCAAAATATAGTTAAATGGAAATAAAAGTCAAGATGCAGAGCCATGTGTATAGTATGCAACCTTTTCTAAAAAAAACAAAAAAACAAAAAAACAAAAACAAAAACAAAAACACAAGACAGGGCTACGACTTTTCAGGTCAT
This sequence comes from Callorhinus ursinus, assembly GCF_003265705.2. NCBI lineage: Eukaryota > Metazoa > Chordata > Mammalia > Carnivora > Otariidae > Callorhinus > Callorhinus ursinus. Next base: position 6,184,510 of record NW_027397093.1, read on the forward strand.
CAACTACACAAAGGAACTGGGGGGGTGGTGCACAAAAACACTGAGGACAGTGCTCCCCTACAGGGCCGGGGAGAACTAAGTAGGTGGAGGTAGGAATGGAAGGCAACCATTTTCCATATTTCTTTTTAAACTTCGTGGTTTGTGAATCATATAAATGACAAGGAAGGAAGGGAGGGAGGGAGGGAAGGAGGGAGGGAGGAAGAGAAGAAAGGAAGGAAGAAACGCAGGTATGGTCAGCCCTCTCTAGCCCGCAGGGAGAGGGAGAAGGGAGTTATGAATAATCCTAAATCCCAATTAAAGTAAAACTCAGAACGTACTCTTCTACAGGTTAACCATGGTTCAGGGACCCAGCAGGCACTCACCACGCACCCTCATGGGGCAGTAGTTACTCAGCAAGGATGGAGGTGTGGGGCACCAACCTTGGGGCTGGCCTAAGGTGGGCACAGGCGGAAAGTGGAAAGGCTCCAGGCAACCTCTTGACCTTGGGTTCTGGCAATGATGGGCAGCCACCTAAGTGCCCCTGCCAAGCCACTCCAGAGACACCAGTGTGTGTGAGGACCCTCAGGACTCAACCACGCTCATCTGCAAACCTGTTATCAGAACCAGGGATGCACCAGCACTACCTGTGGTTAGAAAAAGCAGCCAGCCCTGGTTTCCAAGCAGCTGGGCCATATTTAACCCATTTGAGGTCTTATATTACAAGTTCTTGGGGTGTGTGGACGTTTAAGAGCTTGAAATTATATGCAAACATTTTTGGGTATTTTCATATGCACATCTTGGAGGGAAGAGGGTGCACAGCTTTCTTTAGATTCTCAAAAGAATTCTAGACCCCAAAATGTTAAGACTCCCAGAACTCTGGGGCTATTAGAAATCTCCAACCAGGAGCACTGGGTGTTATGCACAAACAATGAATCATGGAACACTACATCAAAAACTAATGATGTAATGTATGGTGATTAACATAACAGTAAAAAATTTAAAAAAAAAGAAATCTCCAACCAGACTCCTCACTGCCCTGCTCTGGCCCCATTACACAGACTTGAACACTGAGGCCCACGGCGGGGAAATGACTAGCTCCAAATTTCATAGCTGTTGGAGCAGAGCAGGGACTGGATCCCCCAGCCACGCTGCATTTGCAGGGTCCCCCAGACCCACCTGACAGGTATGGCGAGGGGTGGTGGAAGCCCGGGGCCTGGGAGGTGGTGGTAGAGTCTGGCCTCCTGCTCGCGGCTCTGGCCAAGCTCTTGGAACATGGAGCTGAGGCCGGCGACCGTGCCCTTCTGGATGGCGCGGAGGGAGTGGCGCCGGTACTCGTCCCTGGCGCGCTGAGCTCGGCAGCTCCTCTCTTCGTCCGCGGCCTTGGACCTGCGCACTGGAAAGGGGTGGAGAGCATGTTCACCCAGACCCACAGCCCAGGCCATACACCCAGCAAGGCAGGACTGGGCCCGGAGACCCGGGACTCACCCAGAGTCTCATAATTCACCTGGATTCACCTACATGGGCTACATGGAGGTTCAGAGCCCAGGAATGGCAGGGCCAGCCCAGCTCCGGCCAGCAGCTCTGGGCTTGCCTGTCACCGTGGAGGTAGAGACACTCATGACAGTTGAGGGTCATCTGCCTGTTCCTGCAGCCCTGGTCCAGAACGTGCAAGCAACCTTTGGATGGAAATATACATCTCTATATGTATTTCTTTCTGGGAGTACCATGTGCCCACCTGCCAGCCTCAAGGGCACCTGGACAGGTGCCCAGCATCTCCAAATACCACTGCCATCCCCCATATTGACTCTAGGCTTTCTCTGTGCCACACCCTTGTTCCACGCTTTCCCTGCAACATCTCGTTACAGATGATTCCCCCAACCACCCAGGGTGGAGGGCCCATCACTGTTTCTACATCAGAAACTCAGTCTCCCGAAAGTTACAAAACTTGCCCCCAAATAAATAGCTAACAAGGGGCAGAGCCAGCGTTGGAAACCAAGTGTGGCTGTCTCTAAAACCTATGCAGCCATTCCTACCACCTGCACCCTACCTCTGAAGCTCCCTTCCTTTGAAATCCAGGTGTGCCTGACACCAGAGCCCCTGCTTCTTCCTACAAAAAGCCAAAAGAGCATTTAAGACCCTCCATCCAACCTCCTCATGCTGCTCATGTGGAATCTGAGGCAGGAGGAAGGACAGTAACTTGACCAGCTGGAGCAATGGCCAAGCCAAGCCTGGAGCCATCCTTCCGGCTACCACAGGCTGAGTTGTTGGAAACCCTGGTGTCCTGGTTCTGGTGCCCTTTCTCTGGTTTGCGGTGGCCCTGACACTGGGTGAGTGTGTTGGAGAGAGAGGATCCTCTGGTAGCTCTGTCACTCGCAGACCACAAACTCCAGATGCCCCTCTCTCCAGCCTTCCAGCTTTCTGTGTTTCCCAAGGCAGGGCCTGGTCTCGGCCAAGTGGCCTGGGAAAGACATCCGTGTGCTGCTGCTTCTAAAACTCAAAAGGGAGTCCTGGAACTGGGGAAATGACAAGAGAGGGAACACAACCTGTTGGAGGCAAGGTCTCGAATTAAAACCAATTCTTTTGCAGTCTGATTGCATCTCGTCAGGCCCCTATCTGCCTCTAAAATCTAATTCTTTTTGTAGAGAACTCTTGGAGCTGGACATGTTCTAACAGTGCGTGACTGGTGAGTGCGCGGGCCCGGTCCTGGAGTCAACTCTTACCCAGAGTCTGTTCCTGCTCCAGCTCCATTCCACACATGTGTCGCAAACACCTACAACCGACCAACATCAGAGAACTGCGTTCTGTCAGTGTTTGGGAGGATACAAGGTAAATAGCCCCTGTCCTGAAAGAGAGCACTTTTACCTCTCACGTTATCAAAGACCTTGTCTTATAATAGAACATTTCCCCAGATATGAGGAAGGCAGCATAAAGTCTGTCCCTCAGAAAGATTTATGGAAGTGGAGGTCACATGCAGAGCCTCCAGTAGGCTGAGCCCCCCAAGGGCAGGTGGGGGACTTGCTCTGCTTTGTTCATGGCTATATCCCAGGGCCTGCATACACAGGTGTCAGTGAACAGACAATGCCTATTCTTGGATGACTGTGCCCAATCAAGTATTTAACTCTGAGCTGGGTGCAGACATAACAAAGACCAGACCCTTCCTTCAAGGCACTCAGAGCCTGCCTGGGAAAATAAGACAAATACCTCTAACACAATGAAATCTGGGACAGATAAAAGTACTGTCAGGGTTTAGGGGCAGCAGCTCTCATATTCTGTGAGGGAGCCAACAGCCATCCCAGGAGAGGAAGCATCTGGAAAGGTCAGTAGGAGTTTTCCAGAGAAAAGAAGCCATCCCAGGGAGAAACCTAGGTTTGATGCCCAGCTGGTTCATCTGTATGTTCCAGACACTAAGAACACCGTAACGCCTGCCCTGCATTGCCATGGGAGGGTCAAAGATAAGACCAGGATTGCCCGGGCGTGAGCTCTGCTGCCACTAGCCAGCAAACTAAACATGGAAGCTGGTGACCTACAAAAGCCGGTGACCTTTGAGAGTTTACAGCCGCTGAAAGACAGTGACACTCTGACAGGTAGCAAAAGGAAGTCATAGGCAAACTAGGAAGACAGGCTGTTGGAACTCAGCCAGCTGAGGCCCTGAGCCATCAGACACACAGAGACCAAACCCAGCCTCCTAAAGGCCAGCTCTAATCTGGCCATTCTCTTCCTCAAACGCCTTCAGGGGCTCCCACTGCACACAGGATAAAGGATAGCACCCCTCTCTCCCAGACCTTAAGAAGTGTCCTGCCTGCCCCACCTTTTCCCCCAGTCCAATGGCTTCTGAGCTCCTCCCCACTCTGCCGTCTGGTTCCACCGTGCTCCCCACGCTCGGCGGACTCTCCCCTGTGCGGCTGTGCTCAGCCACCCAGACCCGCTGTGACGAGCGGGCAGCCAGGGCAGCCAGAAGGGCCAAGCACTGACGTCTCCCGGGGATGAGCAAGTGGCCGAGGCTGAGAGCAGGAAGCAAGCGGGGGCTCTGCCGTGGCCTTGGCCAAGCCTACCTGCTGCCCAGCCACACACGCGCATGCTCTTTAGCCACTTATCCCATGCAGACCCTGAGGTGGTTTCCATATCTCGGCCACTGTGAATAATGCCGCAATGCCCGTGGGAGTGCAGGTTATCTCTCCAGTAGCCTGCTTTTTTTTTTTTTTAACAATTTCAAATAATTTATTAAGGAAAAAATCTCAATTGCTTATTGATTTTCAATCCAAAGTTAAAAAAAAAACATGAAATGGTGAAAATTATTCTTGATTAGAATTTGATGGCCAGATGCCACTCCTGGCTCTGTCAAAGAGTTTTGGCCAGGTCAGTTAGCTTCCTTATGCTTTTTTTTTTTTTTTATTGTTATGTTAATCACCATACATTACATCATTAGTTTTTGATGTAGTGTTCCATGATTCATTGTTTGTGCATAACACCCAGTGCTCCACGCAGAACGTGCCCTCTTTAATACCCATCACCAGGCTAACCCATCCCCCCACCCTCCTCCCCTCTAGAACCCTCAGTTTGTTTTTCAGAGTCCATCGTCTCTCATGGTTCGTCTCCCCCTCCGATTTCCCCCCCTTCATTTTTCCCCTCCTGCTATCTTCTTTTTTTTTTCTTAACCTATATTGCATTATTTGTTTCAGAGGTACAGATCTGTGATTCAACAGTCTTGCACAATTCACAGTGCTCACCATAGCACATACCCTCCCCAGTGTCTATCACCCAGCCACCCATCCCTCCCTCCCCCCACCACTCCAGCAACCCTCAGTTTGTTTCCTGAGATTAAGAATTCCTCATATCAGTGAGGTCATATGATACATGTCTTTCTCTGATTGACTTATTTCGTCCAGTAGCCTGCTTTCATTTCCTTCGGCTAGATACTCAGAAGTGGGGTTGCTGGATCATAGGGTAGTCCTACTTTTAATTTTCTGAGGAAGCTTCATACTGTTTTCCACAGTGGCTGCACCAACTTACATTCCCACCAACAGCGCACACCGGGTCCCTTTCACGCACGTGCCTGCCACACGCCATCCAGCTTCCCTAGGAAAGTCCCTGAACGCCTCTAGGCCTCCGTTTCCACCTCGGGCAAAATGAGAATGACACAAATGTCTGCCTCACAGAGTGGTCATGAAGGGTAAATGGAAAATAAAAACATATGAAGTATTCTGGAAAGGCAGTGTCTTATTTGATCAGGCCCCTGACGTTGATCCTTTCTTCAAATGCCCCAAAGCCTGGGTCTGGAGCCCGGCTGCCTAGATTCAGATCCCAGCTCCACGTTCCAGCTGTGTGACGCTGGACAAGCTGCTTCATTACCCTGGGCCTGCATTTCCTCTTACGTAAAATGGACACAACGGTAGTCCCTACCTCATAAAGATGTCGTGAGGCTTGAGAGAGCTAATAGTGTTCACTTAAAACCATGTCAGGGACATATTAAGCACCATGGTTAAGTGTTAAAATTTTTCCTTTTTTTTTTAAACAATTTTTTTTAGGATTTTATTTATTTATTTGAGACAGACAGAGAGAGAGAGAGAGCTACAGAGAGAGAGAGAGCATGAGCAGAGGGAGAAGCAGAGACAGAGGGAGAAGCAGGCTCCCCACTGAGCCAGGAGACCGATGTGGGGCTCGATCCCAGGACGCTGGGATCATGACCTGAGCAGAAGGCAGACACTTAACCATCTGAGCCACCCAGGCGCCCCTAAAATTTTCCTTTCCATTAGCCCTGGTATTGCCAAGTCCAAACCAGAGTTCATGGCCAGTCCAGGACGAGACATCCTTGCTGGTCGATCACAGGGAATCTGCTCTGGGTCAAGCAGCTTACCCTAAATTGCAAGTTGAAATCTTAAAAGGTTGCTTTAGTTCCTTGTCAGAATCAGGGATTCAGACTGTATCCCGTGAATCTGCCGCGAAAACCCTCAGCCAAAACTCACAGGGTTTCTTCCTTCTCACCCAGTGAAAATAACCAAAACTCAGAGGAGGAGCCACATTAGGAGCAGCCACAAGCATCTATTGCCCTGAGCCACCAAGGGTCAGCCTCTCCACATGGCCCGGCGGACCCCCTGGCGGAGGTGAAGACCCACACTGAGTCACCTGCTCCCTCCCCCCGCCACACTCTGGCCCGAGATGATGCCCCACTGGCCTGTCCAGCAGACAGTGAGAGGGCCTGCACTGCACACAGGACAAAGGGTGAGCATGGCCACCCCAACTTCTGAGGCAGGATCCAGAGCCTCCTCTCTCCTGCTTGTGGGAGATTGAGACTCATCTCCCAGTAACACCATAAAGACAGCTGGGACTGCGGGAACACACTGAAGACTTCAGAAGCAAGGCTGACTTGAGAGATCCAACAGTGGACCAAGCACAGTAAGACACCACTTCACACTCATGAGGGTAGCTATTTTTTTAACTTGTTTAATTAGAAAAAATAGAGGGCGCCTGGGTGGCTCAGTCATTAAGCGTCTGCCTTCGGCTCAGGTCATGATCACAGGGTCCTGGGATCGAGTCCCACATCGGCTCCCTGCTCGGCGGGGAGCCTGCTTCTCCCTCTGCCTGTCTCTCTCTCTGTCTCTTATTAAAAAAAAAAAAAAGAAGAAGAAGAAGAAGGTATATTGGAGCAAATAATAGCAGAGACCTTCCCTAATGTGGGGAAGGAAACAGGCATCAAAATCCAGGAGGCACAGAGAACCCCTCTCAAAATCAATAAAAATAGGTCAACACCCTGACATCTAATAGTAAAACTTACGAGTCTCAGAGACAAAGAGAAAATCCTGAAAGCAGCTCGGGAAAAGAAATATGTAACCTACAATGGTAGAAACAGTAGATTGGCAACAGACCTATCCACAGATACCTGGCAGGCCAGAAAGGACTGGCATGATATCTTCACAGCACTAAACGAGAAAAATATGCAGCCAAGAATACTATATCCAGCTAGGCTGTCATTGAAAATAGAAGGAGAGATAAAAAGCTTCCAGGACAAACAAAAACTAAAGGAATTTGCAAACACAAAACCAGCCCTACAAAAAATATTGAAAGGGGTCCTCTAAGCAAAGAGAGAGCCTAAAAGCAGCATAGATCAGAAAGGAACACAGACAATATACAGTAACAGTCACCTTACAGGCAATACAATGGCACTAAATTCATATCTTTCAATAGTTACCCTGAATGTAAATGGGCTCAATGCCCCAATCAAAAGACACAGGCTATCAGATTGGATTAAAAAACAAGACCCATTGATATGCTGTCTGCAAGAGACTCATTTTGGACCCAAAGACACCCCCACCTCGAAAGTGAGGGGGTGGAAAACCATTTACCATGCTAATGGACACCAAAAGAAAGCTGGGGTGGCAATCCTTATATCAGACAAATTCGATTTTAAAACAAAGACTGTAATAAGAGATGAAGAAGGACACTATATCCTACTTAAAGGCTCTATCCAACAAGAAGATCTAACAATTGTAAATATCTATGCCCCTAACGTGGGAGCAGCCAATTATATAAGACAATTAATAACAAAAGCAAAGAAACACATTGACAACAATACAATAATAGTGGGGGACTTTAACACCCCCCTAACTGAAATGGACAGATCATCTAAGCAAAAGATCAACAAGGAAATAAAGACTTTAAATGAAACACTGGACCAAATGGGTCATAGGGTAGTTCTACTTTTAATTTTCTGAGGAAGCTTCATATTTGAAGACCAAATGGACTTCACAGACATATTCAGAACATTCCATCCCAAAGCAACGGAATACACATTCTTCTCTACTGCCCATGGAACATTCTCCAGAATTGATCACATCCTAGGTCACAAATCAGGTCTCAATCGGTACCAAAAGATTGGGATTATTCCCTGCATATTTTCAGACCACAATGCTTTGAAACTAGAACTCAATCACAAGAGGAAAGTCGGAAAGAACTCAAATACATGGAGGCTAAAGGGCATCCTCCTAAAGAATGAATGGGTCAACCAGGAAATTAAAGAAGAATTAAAAAAATTCATGGAAACCAATGAAAATGAAAACACCACTGTTCAAAATCTTTGGGATACAGCAAAGGCAGTCCTGAGAGGAAAGTATAGAGCAATATAAGCCTTTCTCAAGAAACAAGAAAGGTCTCAAATACACAACCTAACCCTACACCTAAAGGAGCTGGAGAAAGAACAGCAACTAAAGCCTAAACCCAGCAGGAGAAGAGAAATCATAAAGATCAGAGCAGAAATCAATGAACTAGAAACCAAAAGAACAGTAGAACAGATCAATGAAACGAGGAGCTGGTTCTTTGAAAGAATTAACAAGATTGATAAACCCCTGGCCAGACTGATCAAAAAGAAAAGAGAAATGACCCAAATCAACAAAATCATGAATGAAAGAGGAGAGATCACAACCAATACCAAAGAAATACAAACAATTATAAGAACATATTATGAGCAACTCTATGCCAGCAAATTAGAGAACCTGGAAGAAATGGGTGCATTCCTAGAGATGTATCAACTACCAAAATTGAACCAGGAAGAAATAGAAAACCTGAACAGACCTATAACCACTAAGGAAATTGAAACAGTCATCAAAAATCTCCCAAGAAACAAAAGCCCAGGGCCAGACGGCTTCCCGGGGGAATTCTATCAGACATTTCAAGAAGAATTAATACCTATTCTCCTGAAACTGTTCCAAAAAATAGAAATGGAAGGAAAACTTCCAAACTCATTTTATGAGGCCACCATTACCTTGATCCCAAAACCAGACAAAGACCCCATCAAAAAGGAGAATTACAGACCAATATCCTTGATGAACATGGATGCAAAAATTCTCACCAAAATCCTAGTCAATAGGGTCCAACAGTACATTAAAAGGATTATTCAACATGACCAAGCGGGATTTATCCCTGGGCTGCAAGGCTGGTTCAACATCCGCAAATCAATCAACATGATACAATACATTAACAAAAGAAAGAACAAGAATCATATGATCCTCTCAATAGATGCAGAAAAAGCATTTGACAAAGTACAACATCCTTTCTTGATCAAAACTCTTCAGAGTATAGGGATAGAGGGTACATACCTCAATATCATAAAAGCCATCTATGAAAAACCTACAGCGAGTATCATTCTCAATGGGGAAAGGCTGAGAGCCTTTCCCCTAAGGTCAGGAACGCGGCAGGGATGTCCACTCTCACCACTGCTATTCAACATAGTATTAGAAGTCCTAGCCACAGCAATCAGACAACAAAAAGAAATCAAAGGCATCCAAATCGGCAAAGAGGAAGACAAACTCTCACTCTTTGCAGATGATATGATACTGTATGTGGAAAACCCAAAAGACTCCACCCCAAAACTGCTAGAACTCATACAGGAATTCAGTCAAGTAGCAGGATATAAAATCAATGCCCAGAAATCAGTGGCATTCCTATACACCAACAACAAGACAGAAGAGAGACAAATCAAGGAGTCTATCCCATTTACAATTGCACCCAAAACCATTAGATACCTAGGAATAAATCTAACCAAAGAGGCAAAGGATCTGTACTCAGAAAACTATAAAATACTCATGAAAGAAATTGAAGAAGACACAAAGAAATGGAAAAACGTTCCATGCTCATGGATTGGGAGAATCAACATTGTGAAGATGTCAATGCTACCTAGAGCAATCTACACATTCAATGCAATCCCCATCAAAATACCATCCACTTTTTTCAAAGAAATGGAACAAATAATCCTAAAATTTGTATGGAACCAGAAGAGACCCCGAATACCCAGAGGAATATTGAAAAAGAAAAGCAAAGCTGGTGGCATCACAATTCCGGACTTCCAGCTCTATTACAAAGCTGTCATCATCAAGACAGTATGGTACTGGCACAAACACAGACACATAGATCAATGGAACAGAATCGAGAGCCCAGAAATGGACCCTCAACTCTATGGTCAACTCACCTTTGACAAAGCAAGAAAGAATGTCCAATGGAAAAAAAGACAGTCTCTTCAACAAATGGTGTTGGGAAAATTGGACAGCCACATGCAGAAGAATGAAACTGGACCATTTCCTTACACCACACACAAAAATAGACTCCAAATGGTTGAAAGACCTAAACGTGAGACAGGAGTCCATCAAAATCCTAAAGGAGAACACAGGCAGCAACCTCTTCGACCACAGCCACAGCAACTTCTTCCTAGATACATCGCCAAAGGCAAGGGAAGCCAGGGCAAAAATGAACTATTGGGATTTCATCAAGATAAAAAGCTTTTGCACAGCAAAAGAAACAGTCCACAAAACTAAAAGACAGCCGACAGAATGGGAGAAAATATTTGCAAATGACATATCAGATAAAGAGCTCGTATCCAAAATCTATAAAGAACTTATCAAACTCAACACCCAAAGAACAAATAATCCAATCAAGAAATGGGCAGAAGACATGAACAGACATTTTTCCAAAGAAGACATCCAAATGGCCAACAGACACATGAAAAAGTGCTCAACATCGCTCGGCATCAGGGAAATCCAAATCAAAACCGCAATGAGATACCACCTCACACCCGTCAGAATGGCAAAAATTAACAAGTCAGGAAACGACAGATGTTGGCGGGGATTCGGAGAAAGGCGAACCCTCTTACACTGTTGGTGGGAATGCAAGCTGGTGCAACCACTCTGGAAAACAGTATGGAGGTTCCTCAAACAGTTGAAAATAGAGCTACCATACGATCCAGCAATTGCACTACTGGGTATTTACCCCAAAGATACAAATGTAGGGACCCGAAGGGGTACGTGCACTCCAATGTTTATAGCAGCAATGTCCACAATAGCCAAACTGTGGCAAGAGCCAAGATGTCCATCGACAGATGAATGGATAAAGAAGAGGTGGTATATATACACAATTGAATATTATGCAGCCATCAAAAGGAATGAGATCTTGCCATTTGCAACGACGTGGATGGAACTGGAGGGTGTTATGCTGAGTGAAATAAGTCAATCAGAGAAAGACATGTATCACATGACCTCACTGATATGAGGAATTCTTAATCTCAGGAAACAAACTGAGTGTTACTGGAGTGGTTGGGGGTGGGAGGGATGGGGTGGCTGGGTGATAGACATTGGGGAGGGTATGTGCTACGGTGAGCGCTGTGAATTGTGCAAGACTGTTGAATCACAGATCTGTACCTCTGAAACAAATAATGCAATATATGTTAAGAAAAAAAAAGAAGAAGATAGCAGGAGGGGAAGAATGAAGGGGAGTAAGTCGGAGGGGGAGATGAATCATGAGAGACGATGGACTCTGAAAAACAAACTGAGGGTTCTAGAGGGGAGGAGGGTGGGGGGATGGGTTAGCCTGGTGATGGGTATTAAAGAGGGCACATTCTGCGTGGAGCACTGGGTGTTATGCACAAACAATGAATCATGGAACACTACATCAAAAACTAATGATGTAATGTATGGTGATTAACATAACAATAAAAAATTATTTTAAAAAAAAGAAAAAAATTAGAAAAAATAGAAAACAAGTGTTGGCAAAGGTACAGAGAAAGTGGAACACTTGTGCATTGTTGGTGGGCATGGAGCACGGCGCAGCTGCTGTGGAAAATGGGATAGCAGTTCCAGAAAAATTAAACATACGATTAGCATGTGAGCCAGCACCTCCTCTCCTGGAGATATATCCAAAAGAACTAAAAGAAGGGCTTCAGACACATTTTTGTACAGCGATATTCACAGAAGCGTGATTCACAATAGCCAAAAGGTGGAAACAACTCAAATGTCCATCAAAGGACAAATAGGTAAACACAGTAGGGTATACACACACAGTGGAATATTACCCAGCCCTAAAAGAAGGGAATTCTGGGGCGCCTGGGTGGCTCAGTTGGTTAAGCGTCTGCCTTCAGTTCAGGTCATGATCTCAGGGTCCTGGGATCGAGTCCCGCATCGGGCTCCCTGCTCAGTGGGGAGCCTGCTTCTTCCTCTCCCTCTGCTGCTCCCCCTGCTTGTGCTCTTGCTCACGCTTTCTCTCTCTCAAATAATTAAAATATTAAAAAAAAAAAAGAAGGGGATTCTGATCCCTGCTACAACACAGATGAATCTTTAAGACAGTTTGCTAAGTGAATAAGCCAGACACAAAGGACGTCATATGATCCCACTGATACTTCATGTACTGTACTTACAATAGTTAATTACACAGCAAAAAGTAGAATGGTGGTTCCAAGTAGCTAGGGACAGGGTGGATCAGGGACTTACTGTTCAATGGAGGCAGAGTTTCAGTTTGGAAAGATGAGAAAGTTCTGGAATGTACTCAATGCGACTGAGCTGTACACTTAAAAGTGGGTAAAGTGGTAAATTTTAAGTTGTGCATCTTACCACAATTTTTTTAAATGGACATTCTGTAACACTCTGGTTGGTGAGCACTGGGCTGAGAATGAAGAAGCCAGATCATAGGGGCGCCTGGGTGGCCCAGTCAGCTGGGCGTCCGACTCTTGATTTCAGCTAAGGTCATGATCTCAGGGTTGTGGCATCGAGCCCTGGGTCAAACCCTGAGTTAAGTCCCCTGTGGAGTTCTGTACTCGGCAGGGAGTCTGCTTGAGATTCTTTCCCTCTGCCCCTTCCCGTGCTCACACTCACTCTCTCTCTCAAATAAGTAAATAAATCTTGAAAAGAAGAAGAAGCCACCAGAGCATAGTTAAGCGTCATCATCGGCTAGATGTGCACCCAACTGTGTCCCCGCCTCAGCCCTCAATTCTCTCCCATGCAGGTAAGGGGGAAGGTCCCTTCCAGCTCTGCCCCCTATCTCAGGGATGTACCCACACCTGCCTGGCGTAGGGCCACCTCCCCAGAACTGAGACACCACTCTCCAGGACTGCCCAGCCTGGAACCCTCCTGCTCAAGAAGAAACCAGGAGTCCCACAGGTTTTGGAGTCCAAACTCTCCCACATCAGACCAGGAAACTTCAGCTGCCTCAAGCTCAGGGGTGTGGAGAGAGCTGGGCATTTGCTTGGCTTTACTCCTGTCTGTCTAGACTGGGACAAGTTTTCATCTCTCTGGATCTTAGTTTACCCTCCCTGGAGACAGTACCATCCTTTATCCAAGGGCTACCAAACTGCCAGGCTGGTCTGGAATCATGTCCCTATCTGTGCTCAGGATAACACTGCTCAGTTCTCCAACACCGAAGAGAAACAACAGAAGTTGGTTTCCCCCCTGGCAGAATCTGCAAGCAGTTACATTGCTTCAGACATCAAGCCACACTAGTCACTGCAAGAGGCAGAGTTCTTAACACTCTAACACAGTCGGGCAGGGTGTGCGCATTTATTCGGCACATGCGTAGTTAGTGCCCGTTCTGTGCCCACTCTGTGCTGCACAGGACCAAAGCTGCACAATGCACACCTCCAGAGAGCACAGTCCCTGCATGATCATCATAGATTTGGACACATGTAATGATCATCATAGATTTGGACACATGTAACAATTTTCTGGCAGATGGTAGTGCGGTGTCTTTTTCTAATTTTCACAAGGTCAGCATAAGAGCTGGCTGCCAAGCTGGTACTAAGAGACATGGGTACAACAATGACCAAGACATTGTCCTTGCTCTCAGAGAGCTTACCATCTAGCAGGGGGACCGCGCCAGCAAACTGTGGACCTGAGTTGGAGAAGGACATCTAAACTGATGCCTGGTGGACACGTGGGAGTCAACCAACGGAGGCCAAGGAGAGGGTCTTCTGGGCAGAGCAGGCTCAGGGGCAGAGGCCGAGGGGCAAGAGGGAGTTCAGGCCTCCCTCCCGGAATGGGTCAGGATGGCTGGAGGGCAGCTCTCTTACAGACCGGGCAAAAGGTGAGGATGCAGAAACAGAAAAGGCCATTTAGGAGACCAATAAATACTGGCTAATTAATTTTAATGCTTTACCAAAGGGTGATTGGAAGCCACTGCCATGTTTTTAGCAGGACAGTGGGATGCCGTTTCCACCTCTCGAAGATTGGATTGGCTGCAGTGTTGGGAATGAATCCGACAGGAACAAGAATAAAGGCTTGGAAAACAGAAATATATGGAGAGCCATGGGGTCAAAGTTCAGATGGTACCAGGACAATGGGGTGGGAGGGTGTAAATTCAAAAAATAGTAAGGAAGTAGAATCCTTACCACTTGGTAAGTTTGGGGATTGATAGTGAGCCAAAAGGAGAGACCAGAATGACAGCCAAGCTTCTGCCTTTGACAGCCAGCTGATAAAGCCGGTTGGGGGCAAGTGGGGGCTTGAGTTTTGGATGTGTTGAGGTGGAGGTGCCTATGGGATCCCAGGAGGACATGAGGTTCTGGAAGATCATTAGCTGCTGCTCATCATGAGACTCCTCTCTAGAGAACCTGCCCATGGTTCCTTGGGTGCTTTCTACCTCTGCCCAGATAGAAAAGAGTACTTTATAGAATTCAGATGATCCAGTTACATCCACAGAGAAACCCAATGCTTCAAAGCAATATCAATTTGTAGTAACACCTTGGGTGAATAATATATAATGTCTCCGAAAATTAGTTAATCATACATACATACGTACATGTATACATACATATATATGTATATATATATAATGAAAAAGCACCCATAAAGATTTAAATTGTTTATGTGGGCAGTTGTGTTTAACTTCTGCTCTGTTTTCTGCTCCATGTGACAATGGACAACTCGAGTTACCATATCTACACTTTATCCCCTCATCTGTAAAATAGGGACTTCAGAGGGCTGCTCTGTAAATGAGGTAATGAGATATTACACAGAAGCGTCCTGGACAGCTCTGGCACAGAGCAGAAGTTCATTAAATATCATATACTGTTGTTACCTCTGTCTTCGCTGTGACGTGAGGGGACTGGAACGCCGCCTCTAGAAAGGGCCCGTCCCACTTAAGGCAGAAAGGGGTGGAGGCAGGGAATTGGTGTAGGGGTAGGGCTGAGTAGTGTCAGGAGCTCTGGTCGGGCAAAGGGGGAAAATGAAAATTTTGTGAAACAGGGAGGTTTCCTGGCCCCGGGGGGGGGGGACAAGAGGCATTCCAGATATTGAAGGCTATGCACACAGGCCCCTGGGGACTCAACCTGCTGGAGCAGCCATCACCTGGGAAACAGGTGGGTTTTGGCACCAAGAGGATGGACCCTGAGAGATAAGCCTCAGGGAAAGAAAGTGAGGCTCCCCCACAGCTAAATGTAGCCCAAGGGAAGGAGGGCTCTCTCCTCCCTGACTCCAATGCCTCTGAGATCACCATCAACCGAGTTCCGCTAGCAATTCCTGATGGCTGCCAACAGTGACCCCCTGTGGCCACCAGGCGCAACCAGTGGAGAGGTTCCTTAAGACCAGAGTGCTCTCCGCACCCGGGTGAACCCGGGAAGGACTCCACTTTGGGACAACAGAAAGCCTCCAGAGATTCTTGAGCAATTCAAGAGGAGAGAGAAGCCCACGCAGGATACGAATCGAGCACATGGGGACTCCGGAGGGCATTAATCTGAATAGTAAAACCAAACCTACGTGGCCCTCGGAGCTGGAGATACGGCCAGTACTGGTTCTGTCCAAAGAGACACTGCACCATTTCCCAGGCCATCAGTACACAGAACAGGCCCTGCTTTGTGTCAGCTTTCCCTCCAGCCCCACATCCAGCTCTACCCCACCCCATCTCCCGACGACCCGGCATCTCCCCTTCGGGGTCTGCCTGTCTCCAGCACACGGCACTGTAGAATCACCCGCGTTAAACCCAGACTCCAGAGCACTCTCTTTTCTATGAACAAAGAGAACAGAACCAACATAGCTGGACTACATCCTGAGCAGGACTCCATCCTGAGCCTGAGCACACATTTTTCTCCCTCGGCTCTGAGCACACGGCAAAGGGTGAGACAAGCAGAGTATAGACTGTGGGGAAGGGGCCACCCCAGAATGACATGGTTCAAGGAAAGGGGGGAGGGGTTCATGAGAACACAGTTCCAGGATTCGGAAATAGTATCATCGACCAAGTCATCCAGGCTCTTCTCCAACTCTCTGGGCAACTAGACAGCACCTAACTCCACACTCCTACACGTTTGCAGCTGAGAATTAATTAAATGAATTTCTGCCTGGATTTTCAGAGCTTCTGAGAGGCCAGAGCCTGTTCTACTATTTGAACTGAAAAACGAATTTTGTATTCGAGTGATACTAAAGGAAACAATGCCTTTTTTTTTTTCTAACTCGGAGAATTTAATTTAGGTGTTTTATCAAAAACGGCTGCTCCCTGTAGATTAATGGCCCACTATAATCTTTCATATTAAATTAATTGAGTGCAGAATGGTTTTGCTGGTTTTGAATGACAGCCTCCAGAGTTTAGCTACATCATTCTTTAAGAAAGCATAAAATAAGGAACCAAAATCGTGAGGCCGGCATCATCACCTTTTCACTGTCTTTTGGAGGTTTTTCCACTTTCCATTGCCACATGGTGCATTAATTAGCAGTCAGGCAGCACTTGGGCCAGATGACCTCCAGTCTGCATCCCTAACGAAACACCTGCCTGGCCCCTAACGGTCCGCCTCATCATGTCGCTACAAAAAGAGGAACACTCTTGGGTGGCACTTCCTCCCTCCTACTATACCCTCCCAACAAGCCTCAACTCAGCATGATTACCCCCATTTTCCAAAGGAAGAAACCGAGCAGCTGAGCAAGAACTTGCTCTCGGTCACACGAGTCCGTGGCAGAGCTAGGGCAGGACTCCCAGTCCAGTGCTCCTTCTCCCACACTAGAGTGACCTCACGTGACCTCATTTTGTACTTGTTCACTATTTTTTCAGTATAGAGCTTTGTCCTGCCCTTTTTTTCACCCTATCTCTTCCATTCTGAATTTAAATGAATGAATTCTTCGTTAGCTCTTATCCATCTTGCCTTTCCCACTTTCCCCATTATTCACCATGAACCTCAGGCTGCAGCCATGGGGAAACACATCCTATGACCTTGCTTTTGCTCAGTGCTCCTCCCTCGGCTGTGATGCCCTTCCCTGCTTCTTTACTTCCCCACTTCTCCCAAACCAAATGCCATTTCCTCCACGGGGCCTTTCCAAACGCTGTATACACCATGATCACATGTGATTGATTCCTGGGATGCCAGGCTAGCCCAGCACCCACAACTCAGTAGCTATGATACGCCACATTAACAAAAAGAATAAAAATCGTATGATCGTCTCAATAGATGCAGACGACGCATTTGACAAAATTCAGCATCTTTTCATGATAAACACTCTCAACAAATCGGGTATACAAAGAATGTACCTCATAATAAAAGCTGTATATGACAAGCACACAGCTAACATCATACATAACAGCGTAAGGCTGAAAGCTTTCACTCTAAGATCAGGAGCAAGACAGGAATGCCCACTGTCACCATTTCTTTCACCATGATACTGGAAGTCTTAGCCAGAATAATTAGGTAAGAAAAAAAAAATAGTAAAAGGCAGGGTGCCTGGGTGGCTCAGTCGTTAAATGTCTGCCTTCATCTCAGGTCATGATCCCAGGGTCCTGGGATCGAGCCCCACATCAGGCTCCCTGCTCAGCGGGAAGCCTGCTTCTCCCTCTCCCACTCCCCCTGCTTGTGTTCCCTCTCTCGCCGTCTCTCTCTCTCTGTCAAATAAATAAAAATAAAATCTTTTAAAAAAATAGTAAAAGGCATCCAAATCAGAAAGGAAGAAGTAAAATTGTCTCTGTTTACAGGTGGCATGAACTTACATATAGAAAACCCTAAATATTTCACCAAAAAACTGTTAGAACCAATAAATTTGGTAAAGTTGCAGGATTAAAAATCAACATATAAACATCAGTTCTGTTTCTATGCAGTAACAATATATATCCAAAAACGAAATTAGTAAAACAATCCCACTCACAATAGCATCAGAATGGGTGAAATAGGCAATGGGTATTAAGGAGGGCACTTGTGATGAGCATTGGGTGTTATATGCAAGTGATGAGTCACTAAATTCTACAACTGAAACTAATATTACACTGTATGTTAACTAACTGGAATTTATTTTTTTCAAGATTTTATTTGTTTATTTGAGAGAATGAAAGCATGAATGGGAGGGACAGAGAGAGGAGAGAGAATCTCAAGAGACTCCATGCTGAGCATGGAGACAAACGCGGGGCTCAAGCCCAGGACCATGAGATCGTGACCTGAGCTAAAACCAAGAGTTGGACGCTTAACCAACTGTACCACCCAGGCACCCCACTAACTGGAATTTAAATAAAAACTTGGAAAGGAAAAAAATTTAATAAAATACTTAGAAATAAATTTAAATAAGGAGATGAAAGACTGGAACTAAAACTATAAGACACTGATGAAAGAAATTAAAGAAGACACAAATAAACAAAAAGATATCCTGTGTTCATAGATAGGAAGAATTAATATTGTTAAAATATACATACTACTCAAAGCAATGTACAGATTCAATGCAATCCCTATTAAATTTCCAATGGCATTTTTCACAGATAATAGAAAAAATAATAATCCTAAAATTTGTATGGAACCACAAAAGATTCTGAAGAGCTAAAGCAATCTTGAGCAAGAAGAACAAAGCTAGTAGCATCTAACTTCCTGACTTCAAATTATATTACAAAGCCATAGTAACCAAAACAGTATAGTACTTGCATAAAAACAGACACATAGACCAATGGAAAAGAATATAGGGCTCAGAAATAAACTTATGCATATACAGTCAAATAATTTTCTTTTTTTTTTAAGATTTTATTTATTTGACAGAGAGAGACACAGTGAGAGAGGGAACACAAGCAGGGGGAGTGGGAGAGGGAGAAGCAGGCTCCCCGCGGAGCAGGGAGTCCAATGCGGGGCTCTATCCCAGGACCCTGGGATCATGACCTGAGCCGAAGGCAGATGCTTAACGACTGAGCCACCCAGGCGCCCCTACAGTCAAATAATTTTCAACAAAGGCGCCAAGAATACCCAATGGGGAAAGATAGTCTTTTCAAAAAAATAGTGCTGGGAAAACTGGATATCCACAGACAAAAGAATGAAAAAGGGATTAAAGACTTAACTATAAGACCTGAAACTGTAAAACACCTGGAAGAAAACGTAAGAAAAAAGCTCCCTGACATTGGTCTTGGTGATTTTTTTTGGATTATGACACCAAAAACAAAAATAAACAGGCGGGGTTATGTCAAATTAAAAACCTTCCACACAGTAAAGGAAACATCAACAAAACGAAAAGGCAACTTGCAGAATAGGAAAAAATATTTGTAAACCACATATAGGGGTTTACAAATATCTAATAAGGGGTTAATGTCCAAAATACATAGGAATCCATACAACTCAATAGCCAAAAACAAATAACCCAATTTAAAAAAATGGGCAAAGGACCCGAATAGATATTTTTTCAAAAGGATATACAGATGGTCAATAGGTACATGAAAAAGTGCTCAACATCATTAATTATTAGGGAAATGCAAATCAAAACCACAAAGAGACATCACATCACACCTGTTAGGACGTCTATTATCAAAAAGACAAAAGATGCCAAGCATTAGCAAGGATGGGAAGAAACTGGTCATTGGCATGGAACGTAGCTAGCTTCCTTCAACCACTACGGATTTTTTTTTTTTTTTTGGTTTTGGCTTTGTTTTATGGGGGTTTTTTTGTTTGTTTTTTTAAATTAACATATAATATATTATTTGTTTCAGGGGTACAGGCCTGTGATTCATCAGTCTTGCACAACTCACAGCGCTCACCATAGCACATACCCTCCCCAGTGTCCATCCCCCAGCCACCCCGTCTGTCCAACCCCCCTCCCCTCCAGCAACCCTCAGTTTGTTCCCTGAGATTAAGAGTCTCTTCTGGGTTGTCTCTCTCTCTGGTTTCGTCTTATTTCATTTTTCCCTCCCTTCCCCTATGATCCTCTGTCTTGTTTCTCAAATTCCTCATATCAGTGAGATCATATGATACTTGTCTTTCCATGATTGACTTATTTCGCTTAGCATAACACCCTCTAGTTCCATCCATGTCATTGCAAATGGCAAGATTTCATTTTTTTATGGCTGCATAATATTCCAGTGTGTGTGTGTGTGTGTGTGTGTGTGTGTGTGTGTATGTGTGTATACAACACATCTTCTTTATCCATTCATCTGTTGATGGACATCTAGGCTCTTTCCATAGTTTGGCTATTGTGGACATTGCTGCTATAAACATTGGGGTGCACGTGCCCCTTCGGATCACTACATTTGTATCTTTGGGGTAAACATCCAGTCACTACTACGTTTTTTTGAGCTCGCACTTATGTTTTAAGAGGTGCCAGGGGTACATTTTGCACTGAAATCTAAAGATTTCACTTAAATCTTCACTTAAAAAAACACCTCACAAAAATAGTCTTTGTCACTACATTATTTACTCATGTGTTTGTACATTTCTGTTAATTTATGAGTGATTTTTTTTCAGTAAAAACACACATGTTCAAGAACCACAAAAAAAACCCCCAATGTTCACAGCAACATTATTCATAATAGCCCAAAAGTAGAAACAACCCAAAGGTCCATCAACTAATGAATGGATAAACATCATGTATAATTCTATTTATATGAGATATCGATAATGTGCAAATCCATAGGGACGGAAATTAGATTAGTGGCTCCCAGAGGTGTGGCGGGAGAAGGAAACTCCAATGGGGACAGTTTCTCTTTGTGGTGAGGAGATCTCTGGAAGTAACAGTGACGGTGGTTTGCACAAGGCGTTGAGTATCCTAAAAGCCGCTAAACTGTACACTTTAAAAGGATGAATTTTATGTTATGTGAATTGTATTTCAATTTTTTTTTCTAGTCTGTTGAATGAATCTGGCATGTGGTTGAAAAAGGCTGCGGACCAGAGGGCTGGCGAGTAGAAGTCATGCGCTCCCCCTGTCGTGGCCCTGGCCCCAGTCATCTCTCGGGGGTCCCACTGCAACAGCCTCTTCCTGTCTGTCACCCCCAAACCCACCTTTACAAGTGTCCCACTGCCCACCTGCAAGGAACCATGCCTTTTTATTTTCTCCATGTTTTGACTTCTGGGACCTTGCTGAGCCGAGAGAGACTGGCCCTCCCAGGGATGTCCAATTCCTAAAGATACTAGAGGACTCACCCGCAAGTGTGCCTTTCATTTGCAAACCAGCCAATCCAAAATACTCGGATCACTTCCTCTATCTAGTTCTGACTGTCCACCTGCCCTCCTCACCCCAGGGCCAGGCGTCAGACAACTAGAGAGCCCCTGTGCCCCAGAGCCTGCAGACATGATTCAAACCAGCCGATCCTACACCTGCTTCCCCTGCCTGGCCTTACCTGCGCCCAGCAAACCACAAGGCCAGCGCTGGGCCCTGGCTCCCTCCGCCCCCTGACGGGCCCTGGTGCTTCCCCATGAAGCCCCGCCCGGCGTGTCCCGCTCCCTGTGAGTAAAAACTTCTTGGGGCAACGTCGTCATTTCCACATTATCCATATGATCCAGGTGTTACCGTACCTGATTCAAACGAAGCCCGAGCACATACTGAAACACCACCCTTCAAATCTGCTTCCGCCTCCCTCTCCCCCCTCCCCAACTTTTCTCCCCCCGACACTCGCCAAGCTGTGTAGCCTCTGTAGCCCGCCCCATACATCTCCACCTTCCTGTGCACGTCCCATTCCCATCATCATGCCCTTACGTAGGCTCGGACCTCCGTCTGGGGCACCCTCTCCCTCACCCGCCCTTCGCCTCCGTTGTTCCTGTGCCCGCATCAAGCTTCACTTCGTCATGCTGCCTCCGGAAGCCCACCGGGATAGCCACTCTGTACTCCCAACAGGAGTGGTACTTTCTCCCTCAAAGCCGGGAGCCTGCGTGTCTTGTCTCCCGCCCGGCCCGGGAGTTCCTCCAAGATAAGCACGGTGATCCCTCAATTCTGGGTGCCCAGAGGTTAGCACAGAGCCAGTAGAGTACTGGTAACGCAATCAATATTTTTTAGTGTAAGAAATCTCCTCCATAGACATATAAATAAGCTCTCGGCGGTCGGAGCCCTCACCCTCTGGGTCCTTAGCAGGGCCCCGCGCAGAGTGTGTCCTGCGTAAAGGCCTGGGGCGGAAGGCGTGAACCGGTAGGTGGAAGGATGACGGAGCAGATAAGCAGCGGGAGGAGAGCGGGTGGGGCCACAGGCCGGTCTACTCACGCTGTTCCTCCCACTCACGCTCCTCGCTCTCGCTGGCGTGGCTCTGCAGCTGGGCCTGCTTCAGGGTCCAGTAGAGTTCCTTGGCCCTCTGCTCTTCCCGGAGGCGAATCTGCTCCTCTCCTCGCTTCCTCTCCTCTTCCTCTTTCCTCTAAAATATCATGGGGACAGAAAGACGTTAGGTTACGAGAGAGAAGTGCCCCTGTGACTCTGGGGCAGGGCTGTGCTGTGGCGGCGTGGGGTGGGCCAGGGCTGGCGGCTCAGGTGTATTCTCTGACACAGGAAATGGCCATAGTCAGGGAAGGATCCAACGGGTTAAAATCCGGGGAACAGGGGCACCTACGTGGCTCAGTCGGTTAAGCTACCAGCTCTTGGTTTCAGCTCCGGTGGTGATCTCAAGGTCGTGAGATCGAGCCCTGTGTTGGGCTCCCCACTGAGCGTGGAGTCTGTTTGAGCTTCTCTCCCTCACCGTCTCCCTCTGCCCCTCCCTCCCTAAAATAAATAAATAAATCTTAAAAAAAAAATGTGTGTGGAATAATTTGTAGACCCCAAAGCTTTCTGCAAAGATAAGAGGAGGCTGGGCCATCCTTGGCCACACTTGCATTCTGGGGAAGACGGAGGGTAGGTACCACTCCTTCTGGAGGCCAATTAAGCAGGATATGATCATGTCTTAACCTTCTGTCTGGATAAGATATTTCCAAGACAAGCAGATTTCGGGGGACCCACATCTCCAATTGTCACACTTTGAAACTCCAAAAAGCTGTGTGTGTGTGTGTGTGTGTGTATTTCCCTCTACCTTTGTTCACATCAAAGTAACCGGCAGGTGTCGAACATGCATTATATGCTATAGGCTCATTTTCAGAACCAGCAATTCTCCAGACCACGTCACCCCAAACTACCCACCCTCACCCAGTGCCCAGAGGCCACCATTCTCAGTTATTTTAGCTGTTCCTTCATGTGGTGACATCTCTGTCTGAATCACGCAGCTAATTTTTTTATTTATCAATTCTAGACATTAAACTACTGCCTTTCCTTTTTGGTACATGAGTATTTGACACTTATGTTTGCCACACAGGTACACGCCCAGACTTTTCCTCTCCTCCTCCTTAGCATGTCAACATCAAAATTTGTGGTGAAATCAATAATCGGTGTAAATACGGTTCACTGCAAAGCCAAAGTAGGGCGCTGTTTTCACCAATGATAAGAAGTACGTTTTGTAACTTTCTAACATAATGTGGGTGTGTCTCAAGACTTGCAAGTTGCCTTTTTAATAGGCAACAGTTTTTTCTTTCTTCTTAAAATGATGATTAATAAATCAATACTTAACTAATATGGCATCTTATATTCAGTAAAATATGGTAGTACGATGGCTTTTTCTTTCCTGAGTTCGTAATCGTTTTATCCTGAAGTTGCATATTGAATTTTCCCAACTTCTCTAAGATCTGTCGTAAATCTTTCTCTGTGTTTATTATTTTAACAGATAAACAGCAGTTATCTTTTTTCAGGGGTCGCCACTACCCCAGATGCCAGCCTTCCTTCTTCTCCCATCTCGGTTGGTTGTTACCTGGCTCTCCGGGTAACCACCCGGGGACCACCCACTCCGTCCATCCACCTGGGGACTCGTTTCTCAGCCCTCCTCCAGTTGAAGCTCTTGTTTCTTTGTTCCACGTTCTTTTCTGGCCACTTCGTCATTTTGCAACAACATAGCTAGCAGGACTTCTCAAGTATGGACGCACAGGGAGACACCCTGAGTCTTGTCTGAAGACATCTATATGCTGCCTTCAGATATAACTGCTAATTTGGCTGAGCATAGAATTCAATTAAAAACCACTTTCCTAAAGCAGAATTTGGAAGACTCTACCTCCCAGCATCCAATACTGCCACGTGGATTCTCAGTCTTCTGCATGAGACATTAATTTTTCTCTCTATCGCTGATGTTCTGAACATGGTTAAATGATGTGCCTTGGTGGGGATTTTCTTTCATTGATTGTGCTAGGCATGCAAGGAGCTTTCTGCCTGAAGTCTCAGATCTTTCCAGGCTGATACACCTTGGCTTAGAATTTCTTGGGTAATTTCTTCTCCTCTCATTGTTTTTCTTTCTAGAACTCCTGCTTGTCAAATTCTGGACTCCTTGACTTGATCCTCTAGGCGGCTTAGCATTTCTCTCTTATTTTCTCTTCCCTGCCTTTGCTGTT
This sequence comes from Callorhinus ursinus, assembly GCF_003265705.2. Lineage (NCBI taxonomy): Eukaryota > Metazoa > Chordata > Mammalia > Carnivora > Otariidae > Callorhinus > Callorhinus ursinus. The sequence goes on from NW_027397093.1 coordinate 6,208,826, forward strand.
CTACTTCCTGGTTGATTCACTGACTTTATTGTCTAAACCGACTACTACATTTTTTATTACAGATTGCATTTGTAATTCCTAAAGCCCTCCTTCTTATTCTTCGGTTGTTCCTTTTTGCTTCATTGCACCCTGTCCTGGTTTCAAGAGTGTAATGTTTCATCTCTGAGGACTTTAGAGCTTTCTCCCCCACTCCCCCCCATATTCTGATTTAGGTCTATTTCCTCTGTTTTTTGCTTTTTTTTCCCCTTTAAAGTATGTTTTATGTGTTGCCTGTCATTGGTGTTGGAGGCTTTTCTCAGATGTCTCATGTTTCCTGGCTGTCCATATTCAAGACAGGAAATAACGGTCCGAACGGGAGACTCAGAGGGTGTAGACAGGACTTCCCCGGGAAGTGGGCTTCACGCTAGGATGACTGGATGAGGAATCAGCCATTTCGCTGAGGAAAATACTCAATACTCCAGTGTAAGTGTAAGTATCTAGAGGTCCTTTGTCTGAGATTATTCCGTGTCTTCTCCTCTATCCTACTAGGTGGAGTCCGAGCACCAGCACACCGAAATCTGTGGGGGAGGCAGGCTGCAGGCAAGACAGCCCTGAGACCTTAGCTAACAGAACCCCTAGCTTGCGTCCCACATTTCATAGGAACACCATGCCTTGAAATGCCTTCTTTGCAAATATCCCCCTCAGGTGTCCGCCAGGAAAGGCCAGAAAGAGTCCTCCCAGGATTGGCAGGGGCAGCAGTGGTATCCAGGTAAGGTACCCTAAGTCCAGACCAGGTCCTGCATGAGCCCCAGTCCCTTGTTTCTCCCCCTCAGGGTGTTCTCTGACCCTCTCCTTCATGAAAGGGGTTAACCATATGGCCCCAGGAGCTCCAAGACACATATTTATGGAATCATCCTGAAGTCTAGTGGCCAGGCCACGTTTCCAGGGGGGTGGCCTAGCAAGCCTACAAACCCTGCCAGTAGGCACCGTATTTTTATCGCAGCATTGCATGAGATTGGGTCACCAGAAAAGACCTAACAGGCTGATTTCATGTGGCTCAAATTGATAATTTATGATAAGAAAAGACACCATGCAAAAATACTTGCCCGCCCTGTCATCCCAGAGGCAGCCCAGGCTGCAGGTTCTATGGCTCAGGTTACTCACTGCTTAAAGTAAGACCTTTCCTTAATCCTCCTGTTTCCCATGTGTCCCTTGCCTGCTCTCGCCATTCAGCCTGACACACTGAGCTCTGAGCCTCTGCCCACTCCCCATCTCCTTCAGCGCGGAGGGAGGGATGTAGTAGCCTGGATGAAAATGGGGACGTGAGGGTCCAGCCATTCCACAGAGAAACTGGTCGCCAACCTGAGCTCCCTGCTTCACAGTCCCTGGTGCCTCTAGGTCCCGAGCCCATGGGGACCCAGACTGAGCCAGCTCACCCACCCACCCCCTTCCTGCAGGAGCCCCACTGAACCTCACCACTCTGTCTTCCAGCCTTCAAACCTCAGCGAACATTTTCTTATCTGTTCCCTCTTCTCATTTTCTCTCTCCTGGTGCTTTGGAAATTTTTCAGTCCTTTCCTACTATTTAAATGGACCAACAAGAGTCGGGGTGGAGAGGAGGTAACTGAGTTTTTAATCCCTCATTTAATAAAAAAAAGACAAAGTTTTTTCTTTCTTCTGAAACAGTATAGATTAAGGATTTTTTACTAATTCAAAAATCAAAGTTTTAGTCTGAAAAAATAGGCAGAATTCCCACTTCCTAATGAGTCACTCTCAAGAGTTGGGCATGAGGACAAAAGAAGCTGAGTGGCTTCACGCGTCACTCACCAAATACTTACAGAGCACACAGAGGCTCAGGCCTGCATCGGGCTCTGGGGACACAGCAGTGGCCAGGACACATGCAGGCCCCACCTCCGCGCTTACCTTTCCAGGGGGCGAAACACACCAGACAAATAAAAATCAGGAAATATCAGAAGATAATAACCAGTGTGCAGAGAATTAAAACAGGAAAAAGAACAGAGAGAATTTAGGATGCTACTTTAGGCTGGGTGACCAGAAGTCCTCTCAGAAGGGCCGATGTGATCTGACAACTGAATAGTAAGGAAGAACGCCGATAAGTAAGTTTGGGGGAGAAGAAATTTCCAGGCAGAGAAAAGCACAAGCACAATGGACCCAGCATTGCAAATGAGCTTGGCATGTTTGAGTATAGAATCATCTACTGTGGTTGGAAGAAGAAAAGTCAAAATTCTATATTTGATGAGTTCGAGATGCCATCTGACATCCCAGAGGCCTGCCATCAGTAGCAGGATGCGGGAGCCTGGGGCTGAAGGGCAAGTTCAGCTGAAGATACTGGTTCAGAAGTCATCTGCGTAGGGATGAAGTTTCTCAGCCACAGGACCTAATGCTATCACTGAGAGAAAGAATGCAGATCCAGAGGAAACAACCAGAAATAAGGTACGGAGATGAAAGTACAGCATAGGGAATATAGTCAATAAAACCATAATAACGTTGTAGGGTGACAGATGGCGGGTGACTCCACTTACCGTGGTGAGTACTGCGTAATGCAGAGAATTGTTGAATCACTATGTTGCACACTTGAAACTCATATAACGCCGTATGTCAATTATGCTTCAACAATAACAATAAAAGAGAGAGAGAGAGAGAGAGAACAACCAGAGTGTCTTGGGCCACTCCACCATTTAAAAGTTGAGAGAAAGAGCAGGAACCAGGAAAGGAGGCTGAGAAGGAAAGCCAACAGATAAGCTAAAAACCCAGAAGGGGTGATGTCTGTTGGGGAAACCAAGAAAGAACATTTCAAGTAAAAGGGAGTGGTAAACTGAGCTGCAGGCCCTGAAACATCACAGAAGATAAGGACAGAGAAGTGACAGGACGGCAGGCAGGTCGTGGCCTCAGGACATGATGGGAGAGCTGCCCGGTGGGGTGGAGGGGCAGCCATCCAGGCGGCATGGGGGAGGGAGTGGAAATGACCGCAGACAGCCCTCTGGGGACATCTTCTGCAGACAGGAGCGGAGCTAGGGAGCGGCAGGTGGAGGGAAATGTGGGGTGAGGAGGGACATGGGCTCGGATGGGAACGGCCAGAGCTGAGAGTTGATGACAGATGCAGAATTGGAACCAAAGTCTGTCTGACCCCAAAGCAGAAGTTTTAGCTCGAAGCCATGAAGAAAACCTCACCTTCTGCAATCACCGGCATCTCAGCAGAGCAAAAATCCACCCCACCCCAGCACAGCACTGCAGTGTATGCAGCTGGTTTCCCATGCCTGCCTCCTTCACCCCAGTTCCCTCATCTCTGACCCAGGTTGTCACATTACCCAATACACGGGGCACCCACAAAGACGGCGTCCACCCCGGCTCTTCAGATCTGGCACCTGCCCAGGGCGGGGTTCCAGGCAGGAACAGGTCTCAGGGAAAACACAGTCAGCCAAGGCCTGTCCGAGCAGAGTGTCTTCAACCCCCCTGGTCCTACTTTCTGGTACAGAGGAGGAGTGTACTGGCTTGTTCAGGCTGCCATAACAAAGTAGCACAGACCAGGAGGCTGAAGCCACAGACGTTTATGAGCTATCGAGGCCATAACTCTAGAGGCAGAGTGGCTTTCTTCTGAGGCTTCTCTCCTTGCTTGGTAGACGGATCATCTTCTCTCCATGTCTCACACATTCTGTCCTCTGTGTGTACACATGTCTGTGTCCAAGTTTCCTCTTCTTCTAAGAACACCAGTCATGCTGAATCAGGACCCACCCTGAAGACTGCTTCTTAACCTTATGACCTTTCCAAAGACCTTACCTCCACATACACTTACATTCTGAGATAGTGCCGGTGAGGTCTTCAACATTAGAATTTTAGCGTGACACAGTTCAGCCCATCACAAGGAGACAGCACCCCCAGAGAAGGGTCATGACTGACACTTAGCATAATGCTCTCCAAGTGCACCCATGTTGTCACAAATGGCAGGGTTTCCTTCTCTATTAAGACTGAATAACATTCCATTATATATATATATACACACACATACACACACACACATAATACATATATAAACATTATATATACATATACATTATATATACATACATTATAATATATACATTACATTATGTATACATTATATATATACACACACATAATATATACATACCACATTTTATTTATCCATTCATTGGTCAGCAGACACTAAGGTTTTGTTTAGCAAACAAGCACAAAGTTTCAGTTGTGCAGGATGAATACATTCTGGACTTGCTGCATGGTGCCTATAGTTAATACCATACTGACTACTTGCAATTTGCTAAGAGAGTAGATCTTAAGTGTTCTTACTGCACACAAAAAAGGTCACCAGGTAAGGTGACAGATGTGTTCCTTATCTTGACTATGGTCACCATTTCGCAATGTATACCTATACTAAAACATTGTACATCTTCAATATATACAACTTTTATTTGGAAATTGTAGCTCAGTAAAGTTACGGGGGAAGGAACTACCCACAAATAAATAAATCGACAAATGGCAGAGCCACACTGTTCAGTCAATCCTCTCTGCCCGAGTGAACAGCACGCTGGGAGCCGGGAACCCGCTGCCTCCTCCATCTCCGAGGAAAATAACCAGCCACTTACTGTGACAAAGACAAGCTTCTCACAGGGCTGGGGACAACAAAAGAAAACATTTTGCAGCTACAGATAAAGAGCATTGCATCCTTCCCTCCACAGTCTTGCTGAAATGCCTCAGCCCTCACCGCTGAAATTGCCTGGAAACTTCCCCTGTTGCGGCCACTCTCACAACCCTTTGGCTCCCCTGCGAGCCCTGAGGAAAAGTCTATCTTTTCCAAAGGTGGCCAAAGACAGATGGGCAAAGGCCAACACAGCCAAAAGGCAGATGGGCAAACATGCCCTTCTTCTACCTTAGGAATCGATGCCTCTTTCTGGCGGGCCCAAAGCCCTCGGAGCCACCCGCCTTATTCAATCCCCCTTCTCCTGATAACCCATCAGTCACGCCACACCGTGGGAGCCCACGCCCCACCCCCGTGGAAACTGTCACCAAGACAGATGTTTTTCCGGAAGGCACAGTCATTTTTGTTGTGCTGGGGAGCAAGAATTCCTGTCCCCTTCAGGGGTCCTTCTAGCTGGACTAAGAATCAAATTGACATGAGACAGATTAACAGTAGAAAATCAGAGGTCATAGCATACATACGGGGAAAGCACACAGATATGGAAGACTGTCAGGCAAAATGAGGGATATGTGTCATCCTGAACTTAGGAGAAGGGGAGCTAGGGGTCTGGGATTCCCAAAGAGAGGAACGCAATTCACAGGGCAATAAAGAGAAGAGCAGGTGTTTGGTAATTCGATGTTGGCCCTGCCATACAGCTGGATCACTCAGATCAAATATATCTCTGCTAATAAACCCCCATTCTTGAAAAGATCCCCCCACTTAGATTCTTCTATGTAGTTAGAGGGTGGGACAATAGTTTCTCTTGAACGCTCGGGTCTCAATTTCCTTCAGCTCAAAATAGTCTGAGGGCCAAAGTGGCACATTCTGGAGGCAGGAGGGCTGTCCGAGCCCCTTCAGTTAGTTGTTCATCTGGCCCGAATAATACCATCATGCTTTTTGAGATGATGTACTCCAAAGGGACAGGGCCATGACTGTGTCCATCCATCTCCCATCGACAACCCCCAGCACGGAGCCTAGCAGAGAGCAGGTTCTCCATAAACGCTGACCGGATGAGTGAATGAACTAACAAACAAAAAGAAAGTAACACAGGGTTTGTGATGATCATTGAGAGGGGAAGGGTAAGCCGCATCGTGTTGTTTTGTTGAGGCCAGTGTCATCCAAGAGAAACTGGGAGCAAGCCTCCCATTTTTGAGAGAAAAGTGGAAAGTGTCCCCACCACTGATAATCCTATTGGAAATAAGGTGGGGATTGTTTCTATAGTCGTACAAGATGGCATGAAGGGCCAAGAAGAATTCCAGCCTTAATGGAGGGAAACACAAAAGAGAACGAGTGGCCTTGAATAGGAAATGGTGCAAAACCAGAGGACAACATAACTGTATCAACTGTGCGCGGTCCTTATTGGGAGCACTGGGAAGGGAGGGAGACTAAGGCAGAGGGAGAGCGCAGGATCCTTACCGACAGTGTTCTGTGGTCTTAAGCAGAGGCAGAAGCAGCCAAAAGCAGTCTTAGGAGTTAAGAAAGTGGAGAAAATACGCAAATTCTGTCTGGCCTCATGACCCCTTCTTTCTAAAGGAACACTTTCACACGCATGTAAATTGCATCCAAACGGTGCCAGACACAACAGAACGGGTTTTAAAAAAACAGGTTTCCAACTGTCTGTACCTTCTATTTTGAAGTTCCCTCTTTAACCTTACACAAGATTCTTGGATTCTCCCCCCATTTCCTCAAAGGAATTTTCACTCTTATCTTTCCTATGACCAGGAGAATTCACAGAACCTGCCTGCATCCTGGACACAGGCAACCCATCCCCCCTCCACCAGCCGGCTCCCATCCAGCTTCCTCCCCTCCTCCAGCCCCCACCCCAAAGTCCTCTTCTGGCGGCACAAAACACAAACCCCCTGGGCCCAGCTAGCACATTCCCTGCCCCCCAAGCCTACCCGCCCCCTTCCCAGCTTGCCTCTGCAACAGGGTGGCGCCCTCTCCCTACTCCTCAGCCTGGGTTCAGGTGCCTTTGCTCTTCCATCCCCTCATCCCAGCATCTAATTGACGCCAAGCCTTGCTGATTTCGCCTCCCCTATTTCTGTGTCTATCCCCCTGAATCTAGCCATCCTCAGACTCATCAGTGACCACTTCGAGGACCGCAAAAATCTCCTCACTGGCCTCTCTCTCCCTCGACGCCTTCATCACCTGCATCACACCATGGCCACCAGTCATTCTCATAGAGGTTGATCTAACCATGTCCCTCTGTATCGAGATCCTCACAGCACTGCTCTGCCCACAGACAACTGTCTGCCTCTTTATCGTAGCATCAAAGGACCCCACGGCCTACCTTGCCAGGTTCCTGTCTGGCTTCCCCCATACGTGCTTTTCTGTCTCCCCCTAGCAGACCACAGTCACCATTCCACGTATCTCCTGTCCATTTCCTGCTCTGATCACGCCCAGCCTCCTGCAGGTGCTCCTTTGCGCTCCATGTAGTCCCCCAGGCATGGTGGGGGCTGAGGGGTGCTCACAGAGTTGTCTCTCTCTCTCTCTCCTGGCACCCTGTAAGCTTGTAGAGAGTAGGGAGTTCATTACTATTACCACCACCCTCCCCCCAAACAACTTGCACTTAGGTTCTCAGGGAAAGGGGGAAAAAATGTATGAAATTAAATGAATTCTGTTGGTGCATTCCCGCATGCAAGACTCACATCAGGTTAGAATCTTGATGTTGAAAGACACAATGAAAATGATCTAAGCCAATCTCTAATCCAATGCATAAATCCCTTTGGTGAAGCTGTTCCCGTTATCTATTACCGAGTAACAAACTCCCAGAACACATAATGGCTTAAAACAACAACCATTTTGGGGCGCCTGGGTGGCTCAGTCATTGGGCGTCTGCCTTCGGCTCAGGTCACGATCCCAGTGTCCTGGGATGGAGCCCCACATCAGGCTCCCTGCTCCACAGGAAGCCTGCTTCTCCCTCTCCCACTCCCCCTGCTTGTGTTCCCTCTCTCGCTGTGTCTCTCTCTGTCAGATAAATAAATTCTTTAAAAAAAAAAAAACAACATTTTATTTGCTTGTGGTTCTGTAGGTAATAATTTGGGCAGGGCTTGGCGGGTGGCCCTTCTGCTCAACATGGTTACATCTGAGGTCAATCACTTCACCGGGGTCATTCACCACAGGAAGAACCAAGGCTTCACTCACGTGTCTGGTGCCTCAGCGTCCTCCACACAGCCCCTTTCCCTCTGCCTGGCTTGCCCAGCTTTCCTTACAGAGTGGTAGTCTAAGGCTGTAGAGTTTCTCATGGGGCAGCTTCCAAAAGGGAGCATTGCAAAAGGGGCAGAAGCTGGAAATCTCCTTTAGCCTGTCCTCAAAAGTTACACAATCATTTCTGTTGCACTCTACAGATCAAGGCTAGGCACAAGGCCAAAGCAGACTCAAGGGAAGGGAAATAAACCTACCTCTCAAAGAGAGACGTGACAAAGAATTTGCTGTCAGCCATATTTAATCCACCACAGAAACTTCTCGGATCTTGTTTCAGCCCATGCTAAGACAGTTCCTGATATGAAGAGTTCATCACAATACAAGGGCAGCCCATTTACAGAAAATATCCCAGCTCGTAAGCCTGGACCTTCCCACCCCCAAGTGCATGAGCTGACATTCCTGGCAGACACTGCCCTGATGAGGCCCACCAGGGCCTCACAGGTACTACTTGCCTGTCTGAGGCTCCTCAAAATGCAGACATACCAAATCAGAATTACTGTGAGTATTAAAGTTTAAACGTTCACATGCAGCAAATTAATTTTGAAATCAAAAACAAACATATCATTACCATAGCCTTCCTTATAAATAACACCCAAAGCCTGCATTTGGGTTCCTTGGTGAACCTCATGGCTTTATTGAGCCCCCCATGAGCCCCAATATGGAGCACCCCACAATTTATCATCTCTATCTCACTGAGGTTCTCAAGGAGATCATCAACCAGAAAATCTCTGGGAACTCAGCCCCTCTGTAATCTCCTTGTGAACTGAGCCCCAGGACACCAGCCCCATGGAGCCACCTTCCCAGCATCTGGGGCTCAGCTCACCTCCGGGGAGGGAGGAGGCCAGAGATTAGAACAGGGGATTCTTGCTGTTAGAGATACATAGAAAGCATTGCTTGACTACTGGGTATTTACCCCAAAGATACAAATGTAGTGATCTGAAGGGGCACGTACACCGCAGTGTTTATAGCAGCAATGTCCACAATAGCCAAACTATGGAAAGAGCCTAGATGTCCATCAACAGATGAATACATAAAGAATATGTGGTGTACACACACACACACACACACACACACACACACACACACACACACACACACTGGAATATTATACAGCCATCAAAATTGAAATCTTGCCATTTGCAACGACGTGGATAGAACTAGAGGGTATTACGCTAAGCGAAATAAGTCAGAGAAAGACAAGTATCATATGATCTCACTGATATGAGGAATTTGAGAAACAAGACAGAGGATCATAGGGGAAGGGAGGGAAAAAATGAAACGAGATGAAACCAGACAGGGAGAAAAACCATAAGAGACTCTTAATCTCAGGAAACAAACTGAGGGTTGCTGGAGGAGAGGGAGGTGGGAGGGATGGGGTGGCTGGGTGATGGACTTTGGGGAGGGCATGTGCTATGGTGAGTGCTGTGAATTGTGCAAGACTGTTGAATCACAGACCTGTACCCCTGAAACAAATAATACATTATATGTTAATTTAAAAAAAAAGAGAAAGTATTGCTTGTCTTCTCCAGCAGACTTAAATAATTGTATGCAAAATCCAACGATATAAACCAAACATCTCTCCACTATGGGTTGATTGGATTTTTATACTGTTATGGAATTATTGTTCATTTCAACAGGTGTGGAAATGATTGTTGTGGCTCCAGAGGGAACGGCTCTCAGTCATGGGAGATGCACACTGAAGTACGTAGGGTTTGGTCAGGAGTCGGCAAACTTAGGCTCCCAGGCCAGATCTGCCCTCTATTGTTTAAAATAAAGTCTTACGGGGGCACATGGGTGGCTCAGTTAAGAGTCTGCCTTTGGCTTAGGTCATGATCCCAGGGTCCTGGGATCCAGCCCCTGCTTCTCCTTCTCCCTCTGCCCTTCCCCATCCCGCTCATGCATTGCGCTCTCTCTCTCTCTTTCTCTCTGTCAAATGCATTTCAAAAATCTTTAAAAATTAAAATAAAGTCTTATTAAAAGATAGTCACACCCATTTGCTTACATACTATCTGAGGCCGCTTTTGTGTTGCAATGGCCTGGTGAGTAATTGTGACAGAGAGGGTGTGGCCGACAAAACCTAAAATATTAACTATCTGGACCTTTACAGAAAAGAGTTTGGTAAGCCCTGGGCTACAGTATATGGTATCTACAGCTTCCTTTCCAATTGCCTGGCAAAACAATTCAGCAGTAGCAACAGAAATATACATACGTATATATGTGTGCGTATATATCCAGAGCAGAGGAGGAAAGAGACAGTGCAAATGTGACAAGACATTAATAATTGGTGAATTTCAGGGGAGATTCTACAAGTCCTTTTTTCTTTCAATTTTGCTGCAAGTTTGAAATTACTTTAAAAAAAATGTTTGGAGAGTAAATATTGCTTCCCTTAAAAACTAAAGAGAATCTCCTAAATATATATATAGCTCAAGAGAAAATTAAATAAGATCAATAACAATATAAATATGTAACCAGCAATTGCATTAGGTTTTAAAGTAATAAGAACAATCTTATTCACAATCACAACAAAAAATATTAAACCTATGGTTAACAAGAGATGTGGAGCATTTAAGTAAAATAATAAATTTCACCAAAGTCCAAAAGATGGAAGCACAACATTATGTACAAGTTATTGTGAATGTTTGGGATTGGGTGGCCAGTGCATTTACAGGTGTTTAAAAACAAAAAAGGGCGCCTGGGTGGCTCAGATGTTAGGCGTCTGCCTTCGGCTCAGGTCATGATCCCAGGGTCCTAGGATCAAGTCCCGCATCAGGCTCCCTGCTCCTTGGGAGCTTGCTTCTCCCTCCGCTTCATGAATAAATAAATAAAATCTTTAAAAAAAATAAAAAAATAAAAATAAAAACAAAAAAAACAAAAAATAACAACAACAACAAATCACTTTACCAAAGACAAAAAAAGCTTTGAGTAACCGGGAGAACATACCATACCCTGAACAAGCAGACTGAATGATTTAGTATTGGGAAAAATGTCTATCCTCCACAAATACATCTGTAACACTGATGTAATTCCAATTAAAATCACTGTGTGGTTTTGTTGTTGCTGTTTGGGGGAGGATAGTGACATAAAGATTCAAATGTATCTCGGGTAGGAAAAAAAAATGGGCAAAATCAGCCAAGGGCATTTTGAAAATGAAGAGCAATGATAGGTTCATACCTTAGCAGATGTTAAAACTCATTTTAAAAGCTACAGTCATTAAATGACCAAATCTGGCCCAGGAATAATCAAAGAAGAAAAAACCCACGAAGAGATCCAAAGATCTGTAAGAAGAATCGGGACAGCAGGTAGAATGAGAGGGGGAGAGGACAGGTTATATAATAAACGATGATGGAACGATGTGCCCACCATGTGGAAGGAAAAAAAGTCATAGCCCTATATCGTACCACACTCCAAAGTGCAGGAAAATTAAGTACAAAGAAATAAAATCATGAACAATAGAGAAAACAATGTAGATTAATAGTAGTACAAGCTTGTGGCGGCACAGATCTTTCTTAGCATGAGACAAATCATTTTTTAAAGTTTGATATAGTTGGCTAATAAAAATTTTAATCTTCTATACACCTGAAAGCACTATAACCAAAATTAAGAAAAAAAAACAAACTGCGGGGTACCTGGGTGGCTCAGACGGTTGAGTGTCTGACTCTTGATTTCGGCTCAGGTCATGATCTCAGGGTCCTGAGATGGAGCCCTGCACTGGGCTCTGCGCTGGGTGTGGAGCCTGTTTAAGATTCTCTCTCTCCCTCTCTCTGCCCCTCCCTCTGCTCTCTCTCTCTCAAAAAAAAAAAAAAAAAAGAATCCTCTGAGATAAATATTTGCAACATAAATGATCTTAAGGGGCCACTGTCCTCACTGTCTAATCATTATAGGAAAAAATATTATTAAAACGTTTAAATGTACAAATGCTGTGATATACAATTCATAAAATAATATAATTGTTGGAATTCAGCATGGTTATTATTTTCTTTTTTTCATTTATATGTATTTTCTGAGTTTTCTACCCCCCCCCAAAAAATGTATTATTCCTATAGAAAAAAATAAATTGCAAAATAGGGACCAGAAAAAAATTTTTCTTCAGGCAACCTAAGCTTCTTACCAGAGAGCAGTAAAAAAACTCCTTTACCAGCTCCAAACTTTCCCAGAATGTGTAGGTATGCAAGGTTCCCAACAACTCCCTTTCCAGGGCCAGAAAATGTGCATTTTTCATCTCCTTGAATCTTCCAAAAATCTCAAGTCGGGTGTTGTTATTACCCTAATATTATAAACAAGAAAGTGAAGGCTCAGAGAAGCTCAACAAGCTTCCCAAGGTCACACAGGACCAACCAGAAGAATTGGAACCTGATCCCAGGCTGGTCTGACCACAAACTCAGCACTTTCTGGGCCCCTTTTCAAGCCCCTTGGGTTGGGAGGCAGAAGGTCTGAGTTCTGGGCACCTCGGTGGCTCAGTTGGTTAAGTGACTGCCTTCGGCTCAGGTCATGATCCTGGAGTCCCAGGATCGAGTCCCGCATCGGGCTCCCTGCTCAGCAGGGAGTCTGCTTCTCCCTCTGACCCTCTTCCCTCTCGTGCTCTCTATCTCTCGTTCTCTCTCTCTCAAATAAATAAATAAAATCTTAAAAAAAAAAAAGGTCTGAGGTCTGATCCTGCCTCTGTCCCCTCCTACACGATGTCCTCAGCAAGTCTCTTCCTCTAACCCTTAGTTTTCTCATCTGTCCAATGAGAAGTGGATCGGCTCAAATGGGGTGTCACATTCCTCCCTCCTCAGACATTCAAGATTTCTGTTCTCATAAAGCACTCAGTACCAACCAATGGCCAAACCAGAGATGAAAGCCCGTAGCCTGGGAGCTAGCATTGGGGGCCGCAGACGGATGCCCCATGCGCTGGCTCACCTTGAACTCCTGACGGATGCGTTCCTCCAGGACCTTGGCAGCCTTCCGGTCCTCCATCTCCACTTTCCACTTCTCTGCCAGGATCCGGGCTTTCTCATTGGCCAGAGCATCCCGGAACTTCTTGGTGATTTCTGCCTCCTTCTGTCTCCTTGCAAGAGAACACCAGCAGGTATGAGCTCATGTAGGCACATAAAAACAGGATTTCAAATAAAAACCAGGAGCAATATTTCTTGGTCTATCAGAATGGAATATATCTAAGAGCAGCAAAACTCAATGCTGGCAAAGGTGGGGGCAGAAACAGTCACTGTCCTGTAGGGTAATGTAAATCGACCGAATTTTTCTGGAAGCCAGGAAAAAAAATAGACTCAGAAATCCTTTTTCTCGCTTAAGATCACAAAGGTGTAGGTAGAAGATGTTCATCAGAGGATTTTTATCACATAACAATTGGCAAACAACCTAAATGTCCATTAACAGGACCAATAAGTTGGGTTTCTCATGTAATAGGATACCATATAATAATCCTTGTGAATCTATATTAATCAATTTGTCTGAGAAAACTCAGAAAATACATATAAATGAAAAGAAGGTGTTGCCAAATGCTCACCGTGATTATCTTAGGTAGTGGGTGTTGAGTTGTTACAATTTTACAATTAAAATATTGTCATTAAAAGCTGGGTGGGAGGGAATGTTGGAGTCAACTTATATGGATTTCCAAGTTGGGCAAAAAAAAAAAAAAAAAAAGGTTAAAAGTTGTTTATGAAAGAAGGCTGACTCCAAATCTTACCGGGGGCTCAACTATCCACATTGTATGTGAAATGCAGCTAAAAGAGAAATGAGCAGACAACAGTGAATCCAAATTCCTTTATTGTCACAGGGACAACTCAGTGAGGAATAAAAGAAATGTATGTCATTATCTCAGTGAATCCAAACTATGTCCAGATGGAAAGGGTGTTATGCCCACACCACAGATTCGAAAACTGAGACCCCAGATCAGCTCTCTACTCACTGGTGAAGCCAGGATTTGAACCCACAAGATCTACCTGATGAAGAAGACTCTGAGGTTTTGGTCGCCTAATCTTAGCTGAGGTCAGCAGGGTCAGCCAGCTGCCTGGCACCTCCTCCCTCCCACCCACCACCTGTCGTCCTTCAGCTTGGACCCAGCCTAGGCTCTGTGTTCAGATCCCACCCAAGACCCATCTGCGCCTCTCACCAGAGCTCCTCGGCCTCCCTCTGTGCCTGCAGCCTCGCCCTCTGTGCAATCAGCTCCTCAGAGATCTCTTCGTAGGGCTTGTCACCAGGACCTTCTCCCATGATCCAGACCCAGACTTCACCATCTGCCCCCAGGAGCCACCGGATGTGCTTGTCGCTCGCTGCCTCACAGCAGAAGGAGGAACAAGGAAGGAAGAAGAAACAGGTCTGAGTTCTAATTAGTCCAGGATGGGCTAGGTTGGCCAATGGTGCACCACGTTGTCTCTACAGAACGTTGTCATCTACAAAAAGCATTCCAGAGAGATAGCCTGAGTGCAGGTCCACCTCCACCTCCCCTCCCACTCCCTCCAGGGAGCAATGCAGCTGCCACGTCAGCCCGTTGAAGCAGGTGCCCAAGGCTGGAATTGGTGTCGGCGGCTGAGCGCTGTGGAGATGGACCTTCAGCAAACAGGACAGCAGGAGAACAGTGCATCTGGCCTTCTCTTCCTCCCTCCTGTCCACTGGCTGGAAACAAGGAATTGGAGATAGTGTTCCAAGATACAGAGTCTAGGCCCCTGACCCGCATCTGCCTGTAACATGAGCAAGAAATAAACCTGTGCCGTATTAAGCCACTGAGATTGCTCGGTTTGCCTGTTGCAACAGATTCCATTGATTACCAGGACGAAAATGGAAATCTATGGGGCGACTGGCTGGCGCAGTCATTAAGTGTCTGCCTTCGGCTCAGGTCATGATCCCAGGGCCCTGGGATCGAGCCCCGCACCGGGCTCCCTGCTCAGCGGGAAGCCTGCTTCTCCCTCTCCCACTCCCCCTGCTTGTGTTCCCTCTCTCGCTGTGTCTCTCTCTGTCAAATAAATACATAAAATCTTTAAAAATGAGTAAATAAAAATAAAATAAAATGGAAATCTACTCCCAAAGCAGGGTAGTGCCAGGACAGAAATAGCAGCTGTGTGTCATTGCCTGAGCCATGAGGTGGCAGTCAGCTGCAGACTGAATGAACGGCTACGGATCCATGTTAATACAAGAGCAAAACAGCTGAGAAAATTGTCAGACGCTGTAACTGGAAAGGCAGACCCTCACGCCTTCCAGAACTGCCACTCTAAGGCAAGAGATTGGAAAACAGAACATTCCAATGCCTATTGTGTTCAGCAAGGTGTTAAGAGAAAAGAAATGAGTTCCAGGAAGAATTGAGTGCTTTGCAAGTAAAAATGAAAGGGAATGGAGAGAACACAGAAATCTGGGACTTTGTAGGACTGGAAAAAACCACCTCCTTCTAGGGCCCAAATTACAGGAGAGGGGATTTTTTTTTTTTTTTTGAAGTTTGCATGATAGAGCCCAATAGAACTTCTAAGGTGAAGAAGTGACCTAAGGCACAGAACACCGTGGCGGTCATGAGAATGTGCTCCACCGACATCCAACTGCAGGGGGCAGAACCGAGCAAGCACTTCAGTTCCTACGCTCCTGTGTTTGCCCGCCACCATGCTTCCCAGAGTGGCTCCCAGCCTTTGACTCACCATCCGAAGAGCAGACTCTTCGGATGGGCAACGTCAATGACTCCTTGACTGCACAGCTTGGGCTGCATGGCTATCTAGAACACCTCCTCCCCCACCTCCCTCCCCCCTGCCCAGAACACCTCGGCCTCCCACCCTCCTTCGCTCAAGGTCAGATTTGTGTTGCAGTACAATGGCTCTCCCACACTTCTCCAGGGCTCTGCCCCTTTTCTCCCATAAGGAAAATTTTATTTCTTGAATAAAGCCCTTGTTTGTGTAACCCCATTCCTGTCTCTATTCCTCAGAGGAGTCAGGCTAACACAAGTGCATTAAGAGTACAATCTCTCGTGTTATTTTTCAAAGAGCCTGAGATAGATAGATGCCCTTCGGTTGGAAGGAGAAATAGAGGCAGAGAGGTGCAGTCAACTTGCAAAATATGTCTAGAAAAGAAATTTTAGATGTGGTTACAGGGACATGGAAACAAACAGATCAGAAGCCTCCTAAGTTTTTGAGTCTGGACTAAAAAAAGCCTTTGATTGTTCGAGATGTCAGCCACCCTTGGATACCCAATCTCGATGAATGAACAGGAGGCAGGTTTCAAAGGCTGTACTGGTCAGGAGGGCGTGGTCCTCAACACTCACTTCAGATGAGGCTAAGGGGAATGATGAACAAAGAGAAGGCTCCTCAAGGGCACGGTCCTACCCTTACTGAAGGCTGTCCCTTCACTGCCAGGGCAGGAGAACTGCAGAGCCTGACCGGTGGGACTGCAGGAATGCTATCAGCTAGTGACTGAGTGGGGCTCACATTCTCCCCTTTTCCATAGTGGACATTCTCAACCCCCGCTCTACCACTGTGTAGTATGTTGTAAAGGTGGGGGGTGTTTAGATGACATGCCTTTTCAAGCCACATCCAGACATTAGAGAGATCAATGCAGAACCCATGCAGACTGTGGACTTTGGGCTGGAGGCAGTGACTGCATGGGACTTGAGGGTATCCCGCTTAAGGAGGTCGTGAGTGCACTTATATGGAAGAGGAGAACATAATGTGGGAGGGACCAGAATGACAATCTGTGACCGCCACCATGCTGTCTGGCACCCCATTTCCCCTCCCTGAGCCCACCAGATGACGACTCTCCTCAGTTCCACGTGGCCATGTGAATGAATTCTAGACTATGGATGATGTCAGAGGAGGCTATTTATACCTTTTCAGGCTGTGACTGTTGCGGTTGGTGTGACTTTTCCATATTCTGTCCCTCACCCACCCATCTCATCCAAGATGGTGGGACTGCAAGGAAAAAGCAGCCTGATCCATGAGTCAGTGTTTGAAAGCCAGTGACACAGAAGAGCCACCCAATCCACATCAAGAAATAAACCTTCTTTATATTAATCCACTGAAATTTCAGGGCTTATCCATTGCCCAAAGCAGCATTAATTCCCTAATATAGGACGATACTGTTACTTTTTTGCATGGTAAAAGCAACACAGGCTTAGTTATGACTGGTAAAACACTATTAAGATTATAAAACTTCCAGAGTAATAGTGGGGGGAAATAAATGATAAGAGGTTTACCAATCTTGCAAAAATCTGTAAAAGGCAAGAGAAAACAAACACGATGCAGTTATTAGAGCAGACGATGTCGGTGCCCAGCCGCCACCCCTCCACCCCACCTTCCTCCCTTATGGGAAAACCCTGATCTGCCCAGGGTGTATAGAGATCTTGCAGCATCAGGAAAGGCAAGTTTCTATGCCAGCCTCAAAGGACAAGCAGAATTAGTGAGGGATCAATCTAGGAAAAACCTAAAGTCTCCATTTCTGACAAAGATGTAAGCAGAAGTCCAAATAAAGAGCTTTCCCCTCTGAACGGAAGGGGAAGACTCCTTAGGAAAAACCCCTGCATGCTTCCTCTTTTATTTCCTCCTTCCTCCTCCCTGAAATGAAGACATGAAGCCTGGAATTGCTGGAAGACTTTTGCCACCATGAGGAAGAAAGCCGCAACTAAGGGCAAGGAAGCAGAAAGAGAGAAGGAGGTGGGGCCCTGATGGTTTTCCTGAGCAGCTACACCAGTGTTACCCAAGCAGTAACCTCCAGTGGCCTCGCCGTTTGAGACAAATAACGACCTTCAAAGAATACAGTTGTATCATTATCAAATGAAATATGATAATATTAATTTGAAATGCTGATTTAATTAAGCAACTATTTGCCAGATATTCCATTATGTAAGGTCAAGCACATCCCTAACTGATTTAGATAACAAACACAAAATAACACCAAAGCCCTAAACCCTAAGTATATTCACTAACACAGAAACATGAACAGAATTAATTCCCCCATTAAAACTCTGAGGCTGTCAAATGTGATTAAAAATAAAATCTAGGGGCGCCTGGGTGGTACAGTCGGTTAAGCACTCGACTCTGGTTGTGATCTCAGGGTCATGAGATCAAGCCCCGCATCAGGCTCTATGCTCAGCATGGAGTCTGCTTAGGATTCTCTCTCCCTCTCCCTCTGCCCCTCCCCCCTTCTCTCTCTCAAACGAATAAATAAATCTTTAAAATAAATAAGTAAAACCTAACTGTGCATTATTTAAATAAAACATACATTTTTGCGGGTGCCTGGGTGGCTCAGTCAGTTGAGCATCTGACTCTTGATTTCAGTTCAGGTCATGATCTCAGGATCCTGGGATTAAGCCCGTCATCAGGCTTCCTGCTCAGCGGGGAGTCTGCTCCTCCCTCCCCCTCTGCTCCTCCCCCTTCTCGTGCTCTTGCACATGCACTCTCTCTCTTTCTAAAATAAATAAATAAATATTTTTTTAAAAAACATACTTTTTTTTTTACAAGATAAAGGTTAAAAGTAAAGAGCTAGGCAGCAGTGGACCATGAAAAGGTGAGCAAAAAGAAAGCAGGAGTGACAATGCAAGGACAAATGTGCTTAAAAAAAAAAAAGACAAAGAAGGGGTGCCTGGGTGGCTCAGTTGTTAAGTGTCTGCTTTTGGCTCAGGTCATGGTCCCAGGGTCCTGGGATGGAGCCCTGCGTCGGGCTCCCTGCTCCGCGGGAAGCCTGCTTCTCCCTCTCCCACTCCCCCTGCTTGTGTTCCTTCTCTCGCTGTGTTTCTCTCTGTCAAATAAATAAAATCTTAAAAAAAAAGAAGAAGAAGAATATTGTGTGATAATAAAAGATGCACCCCACAAAGAAAATATAAAAGTCATAAAACTTGATACAACATACAACACAGCAGACAACTGCATCAAAGAAAAACTCCTAATGATGCAAGGAGAATTTGAAAGTGTATCTATGGTGGGTAGTTTTATTATATTTATTTCAGAAGTTGGTGGATCATGTAGATTTTAAAAATTAATAATACAGAAGATTTGAATAATATGGTCAAAAAAATTTTATTTAACAATTACAGAACTTCATTCCTTAAGCTTTGAGATTGTACTTTTTTTCCTTTTGAGCTTACAATCGTGAGAAAAAAATGTATAGGCCATAATCTCTAATAATAATATAAAAATTAGAAATTGATGGGAAAAATAGCCATTTTTAAAAGCCATTAATAAATTAATAATTAAGAAAATATCTTCTAGTGGGCACCTGGGTGACTCAGTGGGTTAAGGGTCCGACTCTTGGTTTCAGCTCAGGTCACTATCTCAGGGTGGTGGGATCAGGCCCTGCATCAGGCTCCATGCTTAGCATAGAGCCTGCTTAAGATTCTCTTAAGATTGTCTCCCTTCTCCCTCTCCCCTAAGTTCCTTCCCCACCCCGCTTGTGCTCTCTCACAAAAAGAAAAAAAAAAAGGAAGGAAGGAAGAAAGAAAGAAAAGAAAAGAAAATATCTCCTAGGTAACCTAAGAATCTTAGAAAAAATCAAAATTGCAATCACATTTTATGTAAGGGGAAAATGTAGCCAAAAAATATAGGTACACATAACAGTGAGCTCAAAAGTATAGGCATAAACACTTTTCTTTTGGATGCCCTGGTGAAGATGTACATCTCTTCTCCAAACACATAACAATAATAGATACAAAATAGCAAGACAAAATGCATAGGAATACAAGAAACACCTCCAAGGAATCTATACCAAACAGGAATGTGAAGCAGAGAGCAGGGCTGAAGCCTTAGACTCCACTTGGTCCTGAAGCATCAGCGGTCACCGGGAATGTGACTCCTACTGGTGAAGGGGAACAAAGGTTCTCTGGGCAAGGCAGGGGTCTGAATAAGCTCGTTACTGAAGCCAGGTGCTGGTGATGTGCTTGGTGAGTTCAAGGAACAGCATGGAGGCCACTGTGGCTGCAGTCAAGGGGGGCAAGGAGAGTGGGAGGGAAGGTGGAGAGGGGCAGCAGCCCCAACCATGGTGGAGGAGGCACAAAGTGGTTAAGATTTAGGACATACTCTGAGGGAAAAGCAAAATTTGCCTAAATTCTGGATATGAATTGTGAAAGAAAGAGAACGAGAAAAGTCCAACATTCCAAGCTTAAACATCAGAATGAATGGGCTGGCACCATGAAGAAACAACTTGCAGAAATAAATGATTCTGTCTGGGCCAAATTAAGTTTGAGATGCTTATTAGACGTCCAAGAGTCAGTTGAATAAAACAGAGTTGAGAGGAGAGGCTAGAATTAAGATATACATTTTTGGAGTCATCAGTGTATAGATATTTAAGCCACAAAATTGGATGAGAACAAAGAGAGCATGAAGATAGATGGAAAAGAGAAGAAGTCGAAAGTTGGAGGTCCAGGACACTTCAACACTGAGGAGGAGGACCCCCAAAGGAGGCAAGGACAAAGAAGCCTATGAGCCGGAGAATAACCCTAAAAGAGCGATATCCCAGAAGCCAAGGAGAGAAAGAATTTCAGGAATTAAGGAAGCACCAATTGCGTCGAAAGCTGCCCATGGGTCAACAGAATGAAGACCGAGGACCGACCACAGCATTTGGCACCATGGAGGTCATGGTTATCTTGACAAGAGTGGTTTCATGAATTGGTGAAAAGGAATACTAGGAAACTTGGAAATTTTTAGAGGGAAATATAAAAGCACATCATTATAACTTTGGGGAAGGGAAGAATTTCTTCTACAAGAAATAAAAAGAATAAACTATGAGAGACAATGTTGATAAATTTGAATACAGATCAAGGCTTAAAATTTCTACACAAAAAGGCACACCATAAAGACAATTAAAAATCAGACCACCAGGACACCTGGGTGGCTCAGTTGGTTAAGCAACTGCCTTTGACTCAGGTCATGATCCTGGAGTCCTGGGATCGAGTCCCGCATCAGGCTCCCTGCTCAGCAAGGAACCTGCTTCTCCCTCTGGCCCTCCCCCCTCTCATGTGTGCTCTCTCTCTCTCTCGCTCTCGCTCTCTCGCTCTCATTCTCACTCTCTCAAAATAAATAAATAAATCTTTAAAAAAAAAATCAGACCACCAGCGGAGAGAAGATATTTGAATACACATAACTGTCAAATGATTGCAACAATTAATTAAAGCAATAATAACAGCTCACATCTACAGAGGGCTTATCTGTTAATCACGGTTCAACATATTTTACATCTATTAACTTATTAATGTCTAGAACAAGCTTCCCCTCCTGAGGTCCTGTGAGAAAAATAAGCCCTATAAAACATAACTTGAATGATGATTTTTAAAGATGGTACATAGATAGTACTAGCCTTGATGCATTGTAGAAAAGTTAACCCATTACCTACAATGGATCCTTTAAGAAAGCTGTTCTCAAATAATTTGCTCTCAGGACCCCTTTACATTCTTTAAAAATACTAAATATCTTAAATGCTGTTATTTATTTGAGTCATATCTACCAATATTTACCATATTCAAAACTAAAACCAGAAAAAAATTTAATCCTTATTAAAAATAATGACAAATCCATTACATACTAACATACATGGCATTTTTATGAAAAATGGCTATATGTTCTAGCACAAAAATATTTAATAGGAAGAGAGGCCTTGTTCCACATTTTTGCAAATCTATTTGATGTCCAGCTTAAGAGAAAGCAGCTGGATTCTCATATCTGCTTCTACATTCACTCTGTTGCAATATGTAATTTTAGTTGAAATATATAAAAAATTTTTACCTCACACAGATACATAGAAAAGAGAAGAAAGGAGAAAACTTGATAGTTTTTCAGAGAGTTTTTGATAATCTTTGATACTACGGTGAAACTCAAACAAATGGTAGTTCTTTTTTTTTTAAGATTTTATTTATTTATTTGAGAGAGAGAATGAGAGAGAGAGAAAGCACATGAGACGGGGGGAGGGTCAGAGGGAGAAGCAGACTCCCTGCCGAGCAGGGAGCCCGATGTGGGACTCGATCCAGGGACTCCAGGATCATGACCTGAGCCGAAGGCAGTCGCTTAACCAACTGAGCCACGCAGGCGCCCAAACAAATGGTAGTTCTTAAAAGTTAATTGTGATGTGGAACCTGAAAAAATATCCATGAATTTATTGCACTTTGTTATCTTAGGACTCATTGGTCATCTTATTTTCTTAGTTTTGATCAATGGACCAAGGTAACATAAGATGTTACCATTCAGGGAAGCTGGGTGAAGGCTACATGGGAATTCTCTGAATCACTGTGCAACTCTTCCCTAAGTCTAAAGTTGTTTCAAAATAAAAAGTTTAAAATTTTAAAAAGCAAAATAAAATAGAAATCCATTGGTTTATTTTGTGCTTCAAATGAATCATGCACTAATGCATGATCTTCCAAAGTTATCCATTGGTCCTTTGGAAAATATTGGTTTACTGAGTCAAGCAGATATTCCAAATGTGGATGCATTTTATTTTATAATATCAGAAAATCATGTTTGTTAATATCACTATGAATCTCATGAGAAAAGCCTTTATGTATTGGGAATTTAATAAATTGTTGGTGACAGAAGTTTTCCCAAAATTCTAATTTTTTCTTGAAAGCTGGGATTTTATCGTTGGCATAAATTCTATCAGTTGTTTTTCTTGAAGTGACAGATTCACTTTATTCATTTTCAAATACCCAAGTCTTACAAAAGATGTAGCTTGTCTGTCAGTCTTCCTTCAAGTAAAAATGGCATTCTAGGAAAAAAGAGGATAGTGTAGCACGTGACTTAAGAAATCCCACAGTGCTTTTCCTGAAGACACTCATCGTACTTGAATATGCAATGGAAATATTTTATGCATACTTCCCATTTTGTCACATGATAAAATGAATAAGGTTTACTGTTTCATCAAGGAGTGAAACCATTATTAACTTTACTGTAAGTGTGTGATGGTGAAAAAATACAATGACTATTGCTCCTAAGATACCAGCACATTTACCCACTCTTGGTTTTGCATCATTAGTACAAGCATAAACATTGTGAGTAGCATCAGAGAACACCTCAGTATTATTGTGAGAACAGTTTTAACCTTGTTGACATGGTGAGTCTCACACCTCCAGGAATCCAGGGACCACACTTCAAGAATCACTGCTAAAATATAGAGGCATAATTTTTTTCACAGAATCTTGACTGGAAAAAAAAAAACTATCTGGAATAGGGGCACCTGGGTGGCTCAGTTAAGTGTCTGACTCTTGGTTTCAGCTCTGGGTTCATTGGTGAGTCTGCTTGAGATTCTTTCTCCCCCTCTGCCCCTCCCCCTACTTGTGCTCCCTCACACTCTCACTCTCTCAAATAAATAAATAAATAAATAAATAAATAAATAAATAAATAAGTAAAATCTTAAAAATAATATTTATCTGGAATATACAAAGAATACTTATAAACTAATAAGAAAATGATAAACAACCCCACAGAAGAAAGGGCAACAAATATTGTCCCAAATGCCTTCAGTTACCTACCAGTTACCCCTCAACCCTCCTTCTGTTGCTTCCTTGCTTTTAGTATGCAGAGTTTAATCAAAAGAGCAATAGATTTGATTAAAATTCTCATTTTCTGTCTCCCTTCCAGGGAATGGCGGCCATGTGACAAAGTCCTGGCCAATTATTATAAGTAGACACCCAGTCTTTCTTCCCCCTATTCTGCACGTGATGCTAAAAACCACAAGAGCCACCTGAAGACACAAAATACTAAGCCACCATCTAAGATCATGAAAGAAGAACCAGCAACATTAATAACATCACAGGACCAATAACCCAGTTCAGGTTTGCCTATTTCTAGATTTTTTTTGCTTGGGTAGAAAACAAACCCTACCTAGGAAAGTCCCTGGTGATTGGATTTTCCGTTGCTTCCAGCTTAACACATTGCTGTCAGGTTATTGATATGAACAGACATTTCACGAGAGAGGAAACATAAAGAGTAAACGAACATATTAAAGAGACTTAACTTTATCACTAATTAGGCACAAGCATATAAAAACAAGAATGAACAGTCATTTCACTCCTACAAGATTAGAAAGAATCTTGTAAAAAGTCTGATGAGCCAAGTGTTGGAAAGGATATGGAGCAACAATAGTTGTTACAAAAATTGCTGATGGTGCAAGGTACTGATACAACCACTTGAAAGATCTTTGGTAACATTAAGTTAAGTTGAAAATGTTATACATCATCACTAAGGAATAACACTTTAGGTGCATAACTTACAGATTCTCTTTCACATGTGCTTGGAGAAAACTGAACAAGAAAATATTATTCAAATTTAACACTGTTCAAAATTTGAAAAATTAGAAACAACGTAAATACCCAATAAACAGACAAATCATGATATGTTTTGATAATGTAATACTCTACAGCAAGAAAAATAAATATATTTGAACAATATAAATATATGCCTTTTAAAAATGCAGAACCACAAATTGAATTCAGGTTGCATATAGTATAATGTCATTCATATAATGATTAAGTAACATAGTGCCTACAAAATATATATCACAGTCTGGCAAGGATATAAGTATGATATGCATTGAATTTAATAAGGGTTGCATATTGGGAGAGAGATGGGGAGTAAAATTTTAGGAAGGCGTTAACGTAGGTCTCTACTCTATATGAAGTATTTAAATAAAAACAAAGAAGGCACTAATGTCAACATTTAATAAAGATATTATGGGTCCAAACACAAGAAACAACAAGTGTTGGAGAGGATGTGGAGAAATAGGAGCCCTTATGCCTTTTTGGTGGGAATGCAAACTGGTGCAGCCACTGTGGAAAACTATATGGAGAATCCTCAAAAAGTTAAAAATAGAACTACCTTATGATCCACTAATTGCACTCCTGGGTATTTACCCAAAGAAAACAAGAACACTAATTCAAAGGGATACATGCAGCCCTATGTTTATAGCAGCATTATTTATAATAGCCAAATTATGGAAACAGCCATGTGTCCATCAATAGATGAATGGATAAAGAAAAGAGGTGGGGAGGAGGAATGTTATTCAACCATTATTCTTTTTAATTTTTTTTAAAGATTGTATTTATTCATTTGAGAGAGAAAGAGAGAGCAGGAGCAGAGGGGAGAGGCAGAGGGAGAGGGAGAAGCAGAGTCCCCACTGAGCCGGAGACCGACATGGAGCTCAATCCCAGGGCAAGATCATGACCTGAGCCAAAAGCAGATGCTTAACCATTGGAGCCACCCAGGCACCCCATTATTTAACCATTAAAAAAAGAACAAAATCTTGCCATTTGCAACAACATGGATGGAGCTAGACAATATAAGGCTAAGCAAAATAAGTCAGTCACAGAAAGACAAATATTGTATGATTTCACTCATATGTGGAATTTAAGAAACAAAAAAATGAGCAAAGGAAGAAAAAAAAGGAAAGAGAGACAAACCAAGAAACAGACTCTTTACTATACAGAACAAACTGATGGTTACCAGAGGGAGGTGCATGGGGGGATGGGTGAAATAGGTGATGGGGAGTAAGGAGGGCACTTCTCCCGATGAGCACAGGGTATTGTATGGAAGTGTCGAATCACTATATTGCACATCTGAAACTAATATAACCCTGTATGTTAACTACACCGGAACTTAAAAAAAAAAAGATATTATAGGTCTATGAGTATTTATTATATTATTTTCTATTTTGCCTGTATGTTCGAAAATTTATAATAAGAAAATGTTAAACCTTTATTTTTAAAAGATGTAAAATGAGGGGCATCTGGGTGGCTCAATCAGTTAAACGGCCAACTCTTGGTTCCGGCTCAGGTCATGATCTCAGGTTCGTGAGATCTAGCCCCGCATCAGGCTCCAGGCTTAGCTCAGAGTGTGCTCAGGACTCTCTCTCCCTCTCCTTCTGCCCCTCCCCCCTACAGTTGTGTGCACACACTCTCTCTCTCTCCCTCTCCCTCTAAAATAAATAAATAAATCTTTAAAAAAAAGAGGTGTAACACGAACAAACTAAGTGTTCAATCTAAAACATTTTTTAAATAAAATAAGATAAAAGAAAGTAAGGGGAAAGAATTAATGAAGAAAAAAGCTAATATTAGTGCAATGCAAAGCATATATAAGTCCAAACATTTGTTATTTGAAAAATGTAATAAAATAGGAAATCACAGCATGCCTAATTAAGTAAAAAAGAAATAAAACAAAAAATACCATTAGGAATTATAAAGATAACATAAAACAAGGAGTGATTACAAGAGAATACCATGTGCTATTCTGTGTCAATAAATTTGAAAATAGATACAGATATATAGGCACAAATCTTCATCACCTTAATTTAGACAATGATTTCTTAGATATGACACCAAAAGCACAAACAACAAATATATATATATATATATATATACATATATATATATATATATATATGCAGACTTTGCTGAAATTTAAGACATTTGTATTTCAAAGGACACCACCAAGAAAGTAAAAAGGCAGAGCACCTGGGTGACTCAGTCAGTTAAGCATCTGGCTCTTGGTTTTGGCTCAGGCCATGATCTCAGGGTTGTGAAATCGAGCCCAAGGTGGGCTCTGTGGAATCTGTTGGAGATTCTTTTCCCCTCCCCCTCCCTCCCCCTTTGCTCCTCTGTCCCCCCTCTCCTGCACTTGCACACACACGCACAAGTGCTCTCTCTCTGAAAGAAAGAAAGAAAGAAAGAAAGAAAGAAAGAAAGAAAGAAAGAAAGAAAGAAAGAAAGAAAGAAAGGCAACCCAAAGACAGGGAGAAAATATTTGCAAATCATATATCCGATAAGGTACATGTACGTAGAGCATATAAAGACCCTTACAACTCAATAGTAAAAGACAATCCAGTCAAAAAATGTGCAAAGGATCTAAATAAATGTTACTCCAAAGAAGATATACAGGTGGTCAATAAGCACAAGAAAAAATGCTCAACATCATTACTCATCAAAGAAATGAAAATCAAAATCACAATGACCTAACACTTCGCATCCACCAGGATGGTTTTAATCAAAACCATAGATAATAGCAAAGGTTGGGGAGGATGTGGAGGAACTGGAATTCTCATACTGCTGGTGGGAGGGTAAAATGGTGCAACTATTTTGGAAAACAGTCTGGTAGTTCCTCAAGTGATTAAACATAAGGTTACCAAATGACCCAGCAATTCCACTCCTAGGTACACACCCAGGAGAAATGAAGACATATGTGCACACAAAAACTTGTACATTCAAGGTTTAGAGAAGCATTATTCATAATAGCAAAAAGGTGAAAACAACCCAAATGTCCATTACGAGATGAACAGATAAAAAAATGTACATCTGTACAATGGAATATCATTTAGCCATAAAAAGGAATGCAACAGTATGGATGGACCTTGAAAACATTACGCTAAGTGCAAGAAGCCAGTCACAGAAGTCCACATATTTACAAGATTTCCTCCATATCAAAGTCCACAATAGAGAAATTATAGAGACATAAAGTAGATGAGTGGTTGCTAAAGACTGGGGAAGGGAAAAGGGGTTCTAGGGGAGTGACAGTTAAAGTGTATGGGGTTTTCTTGAGTTGATGAAAATATTCTAAAATTGACTGTGGTGATGGTTGCACATTTTGGTGAATTTACTAAAAATTAACTGTACAACTTTATATAACTGACTTACATGGGGGATGAATTCTATCTCAATAAAATTTTTTAAGGGGGGGCCGAGAAAGATGGCGGAGGAGTAGGAGACCTGGATTTCGTCTGGTCTCAGGAATTCAGCTGAATAGGAATCAAACCATTCTGAACACCTACGAACTCAAAAGGAGACCGAAGAAGAGAGTAGCAACAACTCTCTGAACAGAGAAGCGACCACTTACTGGAAGGTAGGACGTGCGGAGAAGTGAATCCAAGGTGATATTCGGGAGGATAGACGGTGGGGGAGGTGGCCTCTGACGGCCGCTTCTGGCAAGTGATAGAGCCGCGGAGCACAAAATCGGACCTTTTAGAAGCCGGCTCCGCTGAGGGACGTCGCTCCAGTGGCTAAGCGGGGGGTGGAACCCTCACGGGACAGTGTGGTCTCAGGACCCTCGGGGTCACAGGAAGACCGGGGGTGCCTGAGTGTGGCACAGCTCCTGGTATTGGAGCAGGGCAGCCGGCTGCAGAGACGGAGCCGAGGCGCGGGCTCTCAGCTCGGGGTGGCCATAAACTGTGATCCGCGGCCCAGTCGGGCCACTGCTCCTCCAGCAGGGACCCAACAAGCGGCAGATCCGGGGAGACTCCCCTTTCTCCCCCTGGGAGGAGCAGCGCGGGAGTGCACCGCAGGGATCTGCTGGGTTTGGAGACTCCACACGGAGTCAGGAGCCAGAGATAGCAACGCTCGGTCACAGGCTGGGTGAGCACTGAGTGTGGCCGGAGACTGGGGAGACGGAAGTGACTGCTTTTCTCTGGGGGCGCACTGAGGAGCAGGGCCCCGAGTTCTCGGCTCCTCCGGGCGGAGATTGGGAGGCCACCATTTTCACCCTGGTCCTCCAAAGCTGTACCGAGAGCTTCCAGGGAACAAAAGCTCCCGAAAGCAAACCCGAGCAGATTGCTTAGCCCAGACCAACAAGGGCGGGGCAATTCCGCCCCCGCAAAGACATTTGGGAACCGCGGCAACAGGCCCCTCCCCCAGAAGATCAGCAGGAACAGCTAGCAAGCCAAGACCAAGTTTACCGATCAAGGAGAACGGCAGAACTCCAGCGCTAGGGGAATACTGCACATAGAATTCATGGCTTTTGTACCATGATTCATTAGTTTTTCAAAGTTAATTTTTTAACTGTTTTTTTTGAATTTTTCTTTTTCCCTTTTTCAACCAACATCTTATCAATCCTTTTTTTTAAAAAAATATTTTTTATTTTTCTTTTTTAGAGTCATATTTTATCAATTCATATTAGTTATACTTTTTTTTTATATATATATATATATATATATATATATATATATATAAGTTGTTCTCTCTTTAAAATTGTGAGATACAGTTTCTTCTAACATATCAAAATATACCCTAATCACTAGTGTATGGCTTTGTTCTAGTATCCTGCCTGATCACATTCTCTCCCTTTTTTTTTAATCTTTTTTCTTTTTTCAAACAACTTATCTTATCAATTCCTTTTATAACATCTTTTATAATTTTCATCTTTACAGTCATCTTCCATCCCTTCATTGTATCAACCCTTATTTTGTACATATATAAGTCTTTCTTCCTTTAAAATTTTAGGAGGCACTTTCTTCTAACAGACCAAAATACGCCCAAAATCCAGTGTGTGTGGCACTGATCTATGCACTAGCCTGATCATATTTGATCATATTCTGTTTTTTTGTTTTGTTCTGTTTTTGTTTGTTTTTATCTTTTCTTTTTCTTTTTTTTTTTCTCCTCTTTCTTTTTTCTTTCTGTCCCTTTCTAATCCCCTGGTTTCAGGTCTTTTCTGATTTGTATAGAGTATATTTGCTGGGGATGTTGTTAACCTGTTAGCATTTTGTTCTCTCATTCATCTATTCTCTGGACAAAATGACAAGATGAGAAAAAACACCTCAGCAAAAAGAACAAGAGGTAGTACCGACTGCCAGGGACCTACTCAATACGGACATTAGTACAATGTCGGACCTAGAGTTCAGAATCATGACTTTAAAGATACTAGCTGGGCTTGAAAAAAGCGTGGAAGTTATTAGAGAAACGCTTTCTGGAGAAATAAAAGAACTAAAATCTAACCAAGTCGAAATCAAAAAAGCTATTAATGAGGTGCAATCAAAAATGGGGGCGCTAACTACTAGGATAAATGAGGCAGAAGAGAGAATCGGCGATATAGAAGAACAAATGATGGAAAATAAAGAGGCTGAGAAAGAGAGAGAGAAACAACTACAGGATCACGAGGGCAGAATTCGAGAGATAAGTGATACGATAAGACGAAACAACATTAGAATAATTGGGATCCCAGAAGAAGAAGAAAGAGAGAGGGGGGCAGAAGGTATATTGGAGCAAATTATAGCAGAGAACTTCCCTAATGTGGGGAAGGAAACAGGCATCAAAATCCAGGAGGCACAGAGAACCCCTCTCAAAAATCAATAAAAATAGGTCAACACCCCGACATCTAATAGTAAAACTTACAAGTCTCAGAGACAAAGAGAAAATCCTGAAAGCAGCTCGGGAGAAGAGATATGTAAACTACAATGGTAGAAACATTAGACTGGCAACAGACCTATCCACAGAGACCTGGCAGGCCAGAAAGGACTGGCATGATATCTTCACAGCACTAAACGAGAAAAATATGCAGCCAAGAATACTATATCCAGCTAGGCTGTCATTGAAAAGAGAAGGAGAGATCAAAAGCTTCCAGGACAAACAAAAACTAAAGGAATTTGCAAACACGAAACCAGCCCTCCAAGAAATATTGAAAGGGGTCCTCTAAGCAAACAGAGAGCCTAAAAGCAGCATAGATCAGAAAGGAACCCAGACAATATACAGTCACAGTCACCTTACAGGCAATACAATGGTACTAAATTCATATCTTTCAATAGTTACTCTGAATGTAAATGGGCTAAATGACCCAATCAAAAGACACAGGCTATCAGATTGGATTAAAAAACCAGACCCATCGATATGCTGTCTGCAAGAGACTCATTTTAGACTCAAAGACACCCCCAGATTGAAAGTGAGGGGGTGGAAAACCATTTACCATGCTAATGGACACCAAAAGAAAGCTGGGGTGGCAATCCTTATATCAGACAAATTAGATTTTAAAACAAAGACTGTAATAAGAGATGAGAAAGGACGCTATATCCTACTTAAAGGGTCTATCCAACAAGAAGATCTAACAATTGTAAATATCTATGCCCCTAACGTGGGAGCAGCCAATTTTATAAGGAAATTAATAACAAAATCGAAGAAACACATTGACAACAATACAATAACAGTGGGGAACTTTAACACCCCCCTGACTGAAACGGACAGATCATCAAAGCAAAAGATCAACAAGGAAATAAAGACTTTACATGACACACTGGACCAATGGACTTCACAGACATATTCAGAACATTCCATCCCAAAGAAACAGAATACACATTCTTCTCTAGTGCCCATGGAACATTCTCCAGAATTGATCACATCCTAGGTCACAAATCAGGTCTCAACCGGTACCAAAAGATTGGCATTATTCCCTGCCTATTTTCAGACCACAATGTTTTGAAACTAGAACTCAATCACAAGAGGAAAGTCGGAAAGAACTCAAATATATGGAGGCTAAAGAGCATCCTCCTAAAGAATGAATGGGTCAACCAGGAAATTAAAGAAGAATTTAAAAAATTCATGGAAACCAATGAAAATGAAAACACAACTGTTCCAAATCTTTGGGATACAGCAAAGGCAGTCCTGAGAGGAAAGTATATAGCAATACAAGCCTTTCTCAAGAAACAAGAAAGGTCTCAAATACATAACCTAACCCTACACCTAAAGGAGCTGGGAAAGAACAGCAATTTAAGCCCACACCTAGCAGGAGAAGAGAAATATTCAAGATCAGAGCAGAAATCAATGAAATAGAAACCAAAAGAACAGTAGAAGAGATCAACGAAACTAGGAGCTGGTTCTTTGAAAGAATTAACAAGATTGATAAACCCCTGGCCAGACTGATCAAAAAGAAAAGAGAAATGACCCAAATCAACAAAATCATGAATGAAAGAGGAGAGATCACAACCAACACCAAAGAAATACAAACAATTATAAGAACATATTATGAGCAACTCTATGCCAGCAAATTAGATAACCTGGAAGAAATGGATGCATTCCTAGAAATGTATCAACTACCAAAATTGAACCAGGAAGAAATAGAAAACCTGAACAGACCTATGACCACTAAGGAAATTGAAGCAGTCATCAAAAATCTCCCAAGAAACAAAAGCCCGGGGCCAGATGGCTTCCCAGGGGAATTCTACCAAACATTTAAAGAAGAATTAATACCTATTCTCCTGAAACTGTTCCAAAAAATAGAAATGGAAGGAAAATTTCCAAACTCATTTTATGAGGCCAGCATTACCTTGATCCCAAAACCAGACAAAGACCCCATCAAAAAGGAGAATTACAGACCAATATCCTTGATGAACATGGATGCAAAAATTCTCACCAAAATCCTAGCCAATAGGGTCCAACAGCACATTAAAAGGATTATTCACCATGACCAAGTGGGATTTATCCCTGGGCTGCAAGGCTGGTTCAACATCCACAAATCAATCAACGTGATACAATATATTAACAAAAGAAAGAACAAGAATCATATGATCCTCTCAATAGATGCAGAAAAAGCATTTGACAAAGTACCGCATTCTTTCTTGATCAAAACTCTTCAGAATATAGTGATAGAGGGTACATACCTCAATATCATAAAAGCCATTTATGAAAAACCTACAGCGAATATCATTCTCAATGGGGAAAAGCTGAGAGCTTTTCCCCTAAGGTCAGGATCGCGGCAGGGATGTCCACTCTCACCACTGCTATTCAACATAGTATTAGAAGTCCTGGCCACAGCAATCAGACAACAAAAAGAAATCAAAGGCATCCAAATCGGCAAAGAGGAAGTCAAACTCTCACTCTTTGCAGATGATATGATACTGTATGTGGAAAACCCAAAAGACTCCACCCCAAAACTGCTAGAACTCATACAGGAATTCAGTAAAGTAGCATGATATAAAATCAGTGCACAGAAATCAGTGGCATTCCTATACACCAACAAGACAGAAGCGAGACAAATTAAGGAGTTGATCCCATTTACAATTGCACCCAAAATCATAAGATACCTTGGAATAAATTTAACCAAAGAGGCAAAGGATCTGTACTCAGAAAACTATAATACTCATGAAAGAAATTGAAGAAGACACAAAGAAATGGAAAAACGTTCCATGCTCATGGATTGGGAGAACAAACATTGTGAAGATGTCAATGCTACCTAGTGCAATCTACAAATTCAGTGCAATCCCCATCAAAATACCATCCACTTTTTTCAAAGAAATGGAACAAATAATCCTAAAATTTGTATGGAACCAGAAGAGACCCCGAATACCCAGAGGAATATTGAAAAAGAAAAGCAAAGCCGGTGGCATCACAATTCCGGACTTCCAGCTCTATTACAAAGCTGTCATCATCAAGACAGTATGGTACTGGCACAAACACAGACACATAGATCAATGGAACAGAATAGAGAGCCCAGAAATGGACCCTCAACTCTATGGTCAACTCATCTTTGACAAAGCAGGAAAGAATGTCCAATGGAAAAAAAGACAGTCTCTTCAACAAATGGTGTTGGGAAGATTGGACAGCCACATGCAGAAGAATGAAACTGGACCATTTCCTTACACCACACACAAAAATAGACTCCAAATGGTTGAAAGACCTAAACGTGAGACAGGAGTCCAT
>NW_027397093.1:6247048-6249010 GCF_003265705.2 Callorhinus ursinus
AAATCTTTGGGATACAGCAAAGGCAGTCCTGAGAGGAAAGTATATAGCAATACAAGCCTTTCTCAAGAAACAAGAAAGGTCTCAAATACATAACCTAACCCTACACCTAAAGGAGCTGGGAAAGAACAGCAATTTAAGCCCACACCTAGCAGGAGAAGAGAAATATTCAAGATCAGAGCAGAAATCAATGAAATAGAAACCAAAAGAACAGTAGAAGAGATCAACGAAACTAGGAGCTGGTTCTTTGAAAGAATTAACAAGATTGATAAACCCCTGGCCAGACTTATCAAAAAGAAAAGAGAAATGACCCAAATCAACAAAATGATGAATGAAAGAGGAGAGATCACAACCAACACCAAAGAAATACAAACAATTATAAGAACATATTATGAGCAACTCTATGCCAGCAAATTAGATAACCTGGAAGAAATGGATGCATTCCTAGAAATGTATCAACTACCAAAATTGAACCAGGAAGAAATAGAAAACCTGAACAGACCTATGACCACTAAGGAAATTGAAGCAGTCATCAAAAATCTCCCAAGAAACAAAAGCCCGGGGCCAGATGGCTTCCCAGGGGAATTCTACCAAACATTTAAAGAAGAATTAATACCTATTCTCCTGAAACTGTTCCAAAAAATAGAAATGGAAGGAAAATTTCCAAACTCATTTTATGAGGCCAGCATTACCTTGATCCCAAAACCAGACAAAGACCCCATCAAAAAGGAGAATTACAGACCAATATCCTTGATGAACATGGATGCAAAAATTCTCACCAAAATCCTAGCCAATAGGGTCCAACAGCACATTAAAAGGATTATTCACCATGACCAAGTGGGATTTATCCCTGGGCTGCAAGGCTGGTTCAACATCCACAAATCAATCAACGTGATACAATATATTAACAAAAGAAAGAACAAGAATCATATGATCCTCTCAATAGATGCAGAAAAAGCATTTGACAAAGTACCGCATTCTTTCTTGATCAAAACTCTTCAGAATATAGTGATAGAGGGTACATACCTCAATATCATAAAAGCCATTTATGAAAAACCTACAGCGAATATCATTCTCAATGGGGAAAAGCTGAGAGCTTTTCCCCTAAGGTCAGGATCGCGGCAGGGATGTCCACTCTCACCACTGCTATTCAACATAGTATTAGAAGTCCTGGCCACAGCAATCAGACAACAAAAAGAAATCAAAGGCATCCAAATCGGCAAAGAGGAAGTCAAACTCTCACTCTTTGCAGATGATATGATACTGTATGTGGAAAACCCAAAAGACTCCACCCCAAAACTGCTAGAACTCATACAGGAATTCAGTAAAGTAGCATGATATAAAATCAGTGCACAGAAATCAGTGGCATTCCTATACACCAACAAGACAGAAGCGAGACAAATTAAGGAGTTGATCCCATTTACAATTGCACCCAAAATCATAAGATACCTTGGAATAAATTTAACCAAAGAGGCAAAGGATCTGTACTCAGAAAACTATAATACTCATGAAAGAAATTGAAGAAGACACAAAGAAATGGAAAAACGTTCCATGCTCATGGATTGGGAGAACAAACATTGTGAAGATGTCAATGCTACCTAGTGCAATCTACAAATTCAGTGCAATCCCCATCAAAATACCATCCACTTTTTTCAAAGAAATGGAACAAATAATCCTAAAATTTGTATGGAACCAGAAGAGACCCCGAATACCCAGAGGAATATTGAAAAAGAAAAGCAAAGCCGGTGGCATCACAATTCCGGACTTCCAGCTCTATTACAAAGCTGTCATCATCAAGACAGTATGGTACTGGCACAAACACAGACACATAGATCAATGGAACAGAATAGAGAGCCCAGAAATGGACCCTCAACTCTATGGTCAACTCATCTTTGACAAAGCAGGAAAGAATGTCCAATGGAAAAAAAGACAGTCTCTTCAACACCATTTGTTGAAGAGACTGTC
>NW_027397093.1:6249110-6318964 GCF_003265705.2 Callorhinus ursinus
GAGGAATATTGAAAAAGAAAAGCAAAGCTGGTGGCATCACAATTCCGGACTTCCAGCTCTATTACAAAGCTGTCATCATCAAGACAGTATGGTACTGGCACAAACACAGACACATAGATCAATGGAACAGAATAGAGAGCCCAGAAATGGACCCTCAACTCTATGGTCAACTCATCTTTGACAAAGCAGGAAAGAATGTCCAATGGAAAAAAAGACAGTCTCTTCAACAAATGGTGTTGGGAAGATTGGACAGCCACATGCAGAAGAATGAAACTGGACCATTTCCTTACACCACACACAAAAATAGACTCCAAATGGTTGAAAGACCTAAACGTGAGACAGGAGTCCATCAAAATCCTAAAGGAGAACACAGGCAGCAACCTCTTCGACCTCAGCAACAGCAACTTCTTCCTAGAAACATCACCAAAGGCAAGGGAAGCCAGGGCAAAAATGAACTATTGGGATTTCATCAAGATAAAAAGCTTTTGCACAGCAATAGAAACAGTCCACAAAACCAAAAGACAACCGACAGAATGGGAGAAAATATTTGGAAATGACATATCAGATAAAGGGCTAGTATCCAAAATCTATAAAGAACTTATCAAACTCAACACCCAAAGAACAAATAATCCAATCAAGAAATGGGCAGAAGACATGAACAGACATTTTTCCAAAGAAGACATCCAAATGGCCAACAGACACATGAAAATGTGCTCAACATCGCTCGGCATCAGGGAAATCCAAATCAAAACCGCAATGAGATACCACCTCACACCCGTCAGAATGGCTAAAATTAACAAGTCAGGAAACGACAGATGTTGGCGGGGATGCGGAGAAAGGGGAACCCTCCTACACTGTTGGTGGGAATGCAAGCTGGTGCAGCCACTCTGGAAAACAGTATGGAGGTTCCTCAAACAGTTGAAAATAGAACTAACATACAATCCCGCAATTGCACTACTGGGTATTTACCACAAAGATACAAATGTAGGGATCCGAAGGGGTACGTGCACCCCAATGTTTATAGCAGCAATGTGCACAATAGCCAAACTGTGGAAAGAGTCAAGATGTCCATCAACAGATGAATGGATAAGGAATATGTGGTATATAAACCCAATGGAATATTATGCAGCCATCCAAAGGAATGAGATCTTGCCATTTGCAACGATATGGATGGAACTGGAGGGTGTTATGCTGAGTGAAATAAGTCAATCAGAGAAAGACATGTATCATATGACCTCACTGATATGAGGAATTCTTAATCTCAGGAAACAAACTGAAGGTTGCTGGAGTGGTGGGGGGTGGGAGGGAGGGGGTGGCTGGGTGATAGACACTGGGGAGGGTATGTGCTATGGTGAGTGCTGTGAAGTGTGCAAGACTGTTGAATCACAGATCTGTACCTCTGAAACAAATAATGCAATATAGGTTAAGGAAAAAAAAAGAAGAAGATAGCAGGAGGGGAAGAATGAAGGGGAGTAAGTTGAAGGGGGAGACGAACCATGAGAGACGATGGACTCTGAAGAACAAACTGAGGGTTCTAGAGGGGAAGAGGGTGGGGTGGTGGGTTAACCTGGTGATGGGTATTAAAGAGGGCACATTCTGCGTGGAGCTCTGGGTGTTATGCACAAACAATGAATCATGGAACACTACATCAAAAGCTAATGATGTAATGTATGGTGATTAACATAACAATAAAAAAATTAAAAAAATTTTAAGAAAAAAATCACTCCTGGTAATTCATAAGATAAGTAGAGGAAAAAATCAGTTAGGGTATAAGAGGTCGTTAAACAACACTGTCAACCAACTTAACCTAATTGACATTTATAGAACACTTCACACTGCAGCAGAACTCTTTCAAGTGCACACAGAACGTTCACCAAAGATAGGTCATATTCTCAGCCATTAAAAAAAAAAAACAAATTTAAAAGTTTGAAATCATCTATGGTATAACACTGACCACAGTGGAATCAATCTAGAAATCAATGACAGAAGGATGTCCGGAAAAAATCCCTTCAAGTATTCAGAAATAAAACAATACAATTCTAAACAGCTCATGGATAAAAGAAGAAATCTCAAGGTGAATTAGAAATTTTTTTAATTGAAGAAAGATGAAAATACAACATGTAAAACCCATGGGATGTTATTAAGCAGTGCTATAAGAGAAATGTAGAATGCTTATATTTTTTTAAAAGAGAAGCATCTCGAATCAGTGGTCTAAGCTTCCACATTATGAAACTAGAAAATAAAGAACAAATTAAATCCAAAAATAAAAAAAGAAATAATAGAGATTACAGAAGTCAAGAAAACAAAAACAGAAAAAAGTCCGTGAAATAAAAATTGGTTCTTTGAAACCACTAGTAAAATTAATAAATTTTTTCACCAGACTGACTGATCAAAATAGCAAGAAAAGACACAACTTACCAATATCAGGCATGAAAGAGGGTCCTTCGCTGCAGATCCCACAGACACAGGAATTTACAAAGAACTTAATGCCAATAATCTGGTAATTTAGATTAAATAAACGAATTCTTTGAAAGACATACCAAAGTTCACTCCAGAAGAAATACACAACCTGCGTAGCTTTGTGTCCATTAAAGAATTTGAATTTGTACTTTAAAATCTGCCCACAACAAAAGCGTGGGCCCAGGAGACATTACTGGTGAATTCTACCAGATATTTAAGGAAGAAATAAACCAATTCTACACAAATGCTTCCAGAAAATGAAGAGAAGAGAGTATTTTCCAACTCATTTTTATGAGGTCAATATTATCTTGATATTAAACTAAAGACATCTCAAGAAAACTATAGACCAATATCCCTCACAAACACAGATTTTAAAAATTTTTAATAAAGTATTAGCAAACTGAATTCAGAAATATATAAAAAGGATAATGTATCATTACCATACAGGGTTTATCCCAGGAATTCAAGGTTGATTCAAATTCAAAAATCAATCAAAGTAATTTGTCATATGATCAGACTAAAAAAGAAACAACTATAATCAACTCAACAGATGCAAAAAAAACTTTTGAAGTATCCAATGTCCATTCCTAATAAAAATTCTCAGCAAAACAGTAATAATGGAGAAGTTCCTCACCCTGATAAACTACGTCTAGGAAAAATCTTTGGTTAGCATTATGGTTAATGACCAAAGATTGAGATTTCACCCCTAAGATTGGGAACAAGACAAGGTTGTCTGCTCTCACCACATTTATTCAACATTGTACTGAAGATCCTAACCAGTGCAATAGGCAAGAAAAAGAAATTTACAATGTACAGGTATTGGAAAGGAAGAAATAAAATGCTCTCTATTTGCATATTGTATGATCACCGTGTATAAAATCTTAAAGAATCTACCAAAAAGACTATTTGAACTAATAAGTGATTTTAGGAAAGTTGCAGAAAACAAGGTAATCAAAACACAAAAATAAATTATATTTCTATATTTTATCAGCAAACAGGTAAAAATTAAAATTTAAAAAACCATTTACAATAGCATTGAAAAACATGAAATAGAATAGAAATAGAAAATAGAAAAACATGAAATAGAGATAAATTTAACAAAAGGTGTTCTCTAATCCATAAAACATTGTTGAGAGAAATAGAAGACCTAAATAAATGGAACATCATACCTTTTTCATGGATTGGAAAACTCAACTGTATCAATATGTCAACTCACCCCAAATTGGTCTACAGGTTCAATGCAATCTCAAATTCCTAGCAAGATTTTTATAGAAATTGACAAGCTGATTCTAAAATTTCTGTGGAGAAGCAGAAGTCCTAGATTAGCCAAAACAATGCTGGAAAAGAACAAAGTGTGACTCAGACAATTCAGCTTCAAGATTTACTACGAAGCTGTAGTTTTAAGATTTATTATGAAGCTACAGGCAGTGTGGTATTTGTGTAAGGGTAGGTATATGCATCAGTGAAAAAGAACAATGAAACAGAACAGAGTCCAGAAATAGACCCACACATATATGGTTAAATGCTTTTCAACAAGAGTGCCACAGTAATTCAATGGAGAAAGGATATTTTTCTCCAGCAAACAGAATCTGGACCCTTACTTTACCTCATGTATATGTCCATGTTCTACCTGTCAACGAGTGGGAAAGGTAATAGCATCCCCCTTTATCTTACAGTTTCTCTCCAAATAGAAAGGGTGTGCCAGAGATAGGATGACCAAGAGTCCCAGTTTGCCTGGAACTGAGGAGATTCCCAAGGTGCAGAAATTTCACTTTGGGTTGACCAAGACAAGAAGGTTTACCCTAAGCAGATATATTACCAGTTTACCCATCACATCCAACTCCCCTTCTAGTTCTGCCTTCCATAGCTCATAACTCTGAAAATCAGCAGCCTTACCTTCTCCATGACCCCGGCTCCTTTGCTCATAGAGGTGAACCAATCAGCTGGGCCAATCAGACACCCACTGAATGGAATCTAAACTGAGGGACAAAAAGGGTGGGGTGATAACGGATCTTGGAAATGGAAGGCCACCTAGATTCAGATCTGGGGCAGTATTAGCAGGGCTATGTCTGCAGATGAATAGCACTGGGAGCTGGCCTGAAGGAGCAAGTGTGCCTAGAGAAACACCAACAGGAAACCAGGAGAAAAATCTCTGGCTGCGACTCTCTGATTCCAGATTATACTTGCCGTTCTTGGATTCTGGGAGGTAGCTTGGAAGAATCCTCCTTTACCCGGCACGTCCTTACCAAAGTGTCTGGCCACCCAAGCCAGATAGAGGACTTCTAGCATCTCTCCCAGTAGATGCACACAGTAGGTGCTTACTCCCTGTGAGTAGAATCAGTTATGAACTGTGATGGTCAATTTTATATGTCAACATGACTAGGCCATGTGCCCAATTGTTCAGTCAAATACTAGTCTAGATGTTGCTGTGAAGATGTTTTGTAGATATGATTATCATTTACAGTTGGTAGACTTCAGTAAAGCAGATTACTCTCCATAATGTGGGTGGGCCTCACCCAATCAGTTAAAAGACTTAAGAGTCTCCCCAAGAAGAAGGAATTCCGCCTCAAGACTGGAACAGAAATCCTGCCTGAGTTTCCAGTCTGCGGCTGTGCCCTACAGATTACAGACTTGCCAGTCCCCATGATCATGTGAGCCAATTCCTTAAAATAAATATAGACAGACAGACAGACAGATAGCTATCTCCTAAGGGGAGGGCCACTTCTGATGAAATGGTGCCTTTCAACAATCCTGCAGGGAAGTGGCTGCCCCAATGGCTGGTGTGTTCTCTTAATATAAGTGCTTTTTGTTCTAAGTTGTGAACTTTAATTTTCTGGGAAAAACAAACAAACAGAAAAGAACTCCTCTAGGTGAGAAATGTGCTCTTGCTCATGTTTATCAGGTACTTAAACATACCAGGCTCGACTGGGAGCATCTCGTTTAATCTTGCCCACAGATCTGGGAGAGAGGTCCTATTGCCATCATCCCCAATGTACGTAAAAAGAAACTGAGGCTCAGGAAGCCTTGAGCAATTTGCTAAGGTCAAATTAATACATGGAAGACACCTACAGCTAGGGAGTGGTCAGAGCCAAAACTTGAACCCAGGGCCCTCGGACCAATCACTGCATAAGCCACCACTGGGGCAAACAATGTGAAGCTTGGCACGGTGTGGCCATAAGGTACACAGTCAACAAGGCCAGGCTGTTTTATGTTGTATTCAGAACTGTCCTTGCTGTGGGTCAGCGACAGACTTGGGGTCAGCTCACACTAAACCACCCTCCCCCAACACTTGCTTTAACCTTGTGAATGTAAAATGGCTCCTCACCTGGCTCCCCACACTCCGTGCCACATCCTCTCAGAAGGCTTGCCCTCTCCTGAGAAAATAAGGGACAAATCTGAAATCTGCCACCAAGACCATAATGCCCCATGTATGTTGGGACTTGGTGTCATTATCACTGGGAAATCCGCAATACTCCACCTTCGACCTCACCTCCCCTCAGTTCAGGCACAGCCCAATCAAAGTACCAGTGAGATCTCTGGACCCCAGTGTCACTGGTGTTAGCCCAGTATGTTTATCTGGATCAACATCTGAGGCACAAAATAACTTAATCTGTAAAATGAAGGGGTACACATGTACCGGGGACACGGACCGACTTCCTAAATCTTTAGCATCTCACAGAGTCTGACTGTGAGAACCCAACTGTGGTGGCCAGAAAATGAACATATCAGTGAAATGATAGGATAAAAATAAATGACCCCAGGGGCGACCGGGTGGCTCAATCGGTTAAGCATCCGACTCTTGGTTTCAGCTCGGGTCGTGATCTCAGGGTTGTGAGGTTGAGCCCCACAGAGGGCTCCAGACTCAGCAGGGAGTCTGCTTTGAGATTCTCTCTCCCTCTCCCTCTGCCCCTCCCCCCAAAATAAATAAATCTTTAAACATAAATAAATTAAATAAAATAAATGCCCCTGAAGCCTAAATTCATGTAATTTTGCAAGAACATGGGAGAAGTCGGTGTGAAAATGCTCCCCACCAAAGAATTTAGACCCAGCAGTCAAATGCAAAATATGGTTCCAAATGGGAAAACCCTAAGAAGCATTGCTAATTTTTACGTGCGAAAACCCTGGAAAGCAGTAATGCCAGCCACTCGGAGAGATGAGCTGAGGGACAGGCAGCCGTCTGCAACCTATTACTTCAACACACCCTGAGCCAGAGCTGAGACCTGGGGTCGGGTTACAGGGAGTCAGGAGATAACCAGCTGGTGGCCTTTCTCAGAAACTGCCCCCTGCTGACCTCCAACCTGGAATGGCAAGCAGAGAGGTGGAGAGGGGAGAAGCAGGGAAGTGGCAGGCATGGTCACCCCTGTGGCAAGGGGGCAGAAATTAAACCTGAGCACAGCTCACCAGGCATCCCCCTTGCAATAGCAATGAGAAGGGCTTTCCTCCATCCAGAGCTGAGCAAAACTCATCCGCCCAAAGTCCTTGAGCTTTGGCAGCAGTGAGGAGAGGACAGGGTACTACCCAGAAAGTCAAGTTCTCGGCTGGGCCACTGACCCCTAGCCAGCTTGTGTGCCTCCAGGCACCGGCCTTTGCTACCTGCCCAATCCCAGTGGGCCCAGGCTCTTCGGGAACCTGCAGGAATACTGGAAAAAGACAAGTACTCTGCCCCTCTTTCTATGTCCCCCTCGGCTGTGTAGGAGAGAATATCTCTTTCTCTGGATCATCATCAACATGACTACCCTCAAACTTCTTTGACATTTGCCTATCTTCCTGTTATAATTTGCCCTGTTGTGATTTACTAGTGATGCTGGGCTTTTCACTTTCAAAAGTGCTGGCACCGGACACGGGGAGCCATGGACCCCGGCGCCCTTGGCCAGGCGGAGCTGCCTCTTCACTGAGGCGCCATACCGCTGGGCTTGGCGAAGGCAGGGAGGAAAAGGGGCCAAGGCGGTGGGCTGCAAAGGAACCAGCCGCCCCCACAGCCAGTGCTATGCAGGCAGCATGGGCTTGGAACTTGGCACAGTGGCTCCTACATCCTCACTACCACTCCGAAATCCCTCCCCCATTGCAGATGAGGAAGGGAGCTGCAAGGAAGCAGAGTGACATCACCCCCAGGAGCTCATTGGCCAGCACAGCCATCCCACCCTGCTGTCTGCCACGTGGGGGCAGAACATGATGCTAGCAAACCAGAAAGTAGGGCCCCAAAGTCAAGTCCACAAAGCTGGGTAGAGCACTTACTGGTGGAA
The DNA here is from genome assembly GCF_003265705.2 of Callorhinus ursinus. NCBI lineage: Eukaryota > Metazoa > Chordata > Mammalia > Carnivora > Otariidae > Callorhinus > Callorhinus ursinus. Next base: position 6,256,814 of record NW_027397093.1, read on the forward strand.
GGCTCACGTTGGGTCTCACAGTCCAGGCAGGTGGAACGGGGGGTCTGGCCCCAGCCCCCACCTCTATGCCCCAAAGTACCAGCAAAACGCATACCACACACACACACACACACACACACACACACACACACACACACACACACACACACACACACACACACACACACACACACACACACACACACACACATACACACACACACACACACACACACACACACACACACACACACACACACACACACACACACATACACACACACATACACACACACACACACACACACACGGCTCTCAGAGACCACTCGCCTTTATTCCAGTGCCTTGCCCAGGACTAGGCCCCACACCCAGCCACACAGTCACAAACAGGGTGGTCCCAGGCCACACAATGCCGTGCCTCCAACAACCTGCAGATCACAGCAATTCCCCATAGATTAGTCCTGCACTCCCTGTATCACATCTTTGCCCAATCCATAGGAAAGGTGTCTATCAGAGTAGCCTTTTAGTGAAATAACTGAATTTCCTCCCAATTTATCCTAAAAAATAAGCCACACAAGGAGTGATTTGACAGACACAAGTAAGACCCCCTTATGGCTGAGGCTCCAGAAAAACTGAGGTTGGCCAGGCCATGAGGAGGCTGGCCCCCCAGCCGCCCCAGGTCTAGTGGGGGAGCTCTCAGGAAGAGGCTGAGCCAGTCCCCAGACGATCTGCCACCAGAGTCGGGGGGAAGCGGGAGGAGAGGAATAGAACTTGGCTCTTAAGTGCCCCTCACGCAGCAGGAGCTTTTCCCACTTGCTGAAGAAGCTTTATGAATCCTCCCAATGACTGTTGAGAAAGGGTGGTTATTCCCATTGCACAGGTGACTTTCAAAGGTCAAAACGGAACCAAGATGAAAATCAGGAGACCTGGTTCCATTCCACCATGCTAGAGGCATTTTGAAAATAGCATCGACCCAACCAAAGGGTAAAGAATTGATCGGTGACTGTTATTTCCCTTCCCTGAGCCCCTCAGAAAATGAGCTAATAGAGTATCCCTTCGGGTGTGAAAATCTAGAAGAATGAACGTGGTCTGCCTGTCCCCAAATATACCCCATGAGCTGCAGGCACCTATCTCCAAGTCATGGGTGCTGAACACCTCTCTGGGCTCAGGTAGACAGCCCTGTGTCACCACAGATACACTTCTCATGATGTTCTTCTTGCCTGACTTCCGGGTTCCCATTAGGAAGCTGGTTGCTCCCCCACTGCTCTTCTGCTACCCTAACTGACCCCTTAGACCCACACTCAGCCCCAATTTACCAGCCAGGCACCCCCTAAAATAAGTTTTTAAAACAGCATATGCTCTTTAATATGGCACCAAAAAGCCGGAATTAAAAAAAGGTCAAGGCAAATATACATTAAGAAGGGGCACCTGGGTGGCTCAGTTGGTTAAGTGTCTGTCTGCCTTCCACTCCGATCATGATCCTGGGGTCCTGGGATCGAGCCCCGGGTCGGGGTCCCTGCTCAGAGGGGAGTCGGCTTCTCCCTCCCCTCCCTGCTTGTGCTCTCTCTCTCGAATAAATAAATAAAATCTTTAAATATATATATATATGTGTGCGTGTGTGTGTATATATATATATATATATATATACTAAGAAGATGTAAGGGAGGGACACCTGGTGGCTCAGTGGATTAAACATCTGCCTTCGGTGTGGGTCATGGTCTCAGGGTCCTGGGATCAAGCCTTGCACGGAGCCTGCATCAGGCTCTGCGTTCATTGGCGAGTCTTGTTTCTCCCTCTCCTTTTTCCCTCTTTCAAATAAATAAATATGTTTTTTTAAAAAGACGCACGGGGGAAAATGTTGTATTGGTCAAACTCACATCCAAGTCAAAAATCCGAAAACGAGGAAGGAAGCTGAAATGAGGTATAAGTCTGAGTGAAAAGGTGACAGAATCTCTGTGACTTATGTGTTGTTATACGTTGTAGTTCAGCTTCTATAACCCATCTACCAACACAACTATATTGGGCCTTTGATACTTTCGATGCAGATTTTCAGGGTCTAGAGGAGGGGTCATGCTGCAGAGCGCACAACCATTCACTCAGTAGAAACCCTTTACTACTCGTCCCTTCCCCTTCGGGCCAGCTCCTGTGACACAGCACGTGTGTGCAAGCTGCGCACCCACGCCCACGCCCCCACCCTCACCCCGCATCCAGACATCCAGATGCTGGCACAGAAGCCAGCGATTGCTCCCCGCTCCAGGCCTCGCAGCACTTTCAGGCTAATGGAGGAGACAGACAACAAACAAGCAAACAGATACATTAAAAAAAAAAAAAAAGAGGCAGCAAATCCATAGAGAACACAGACGGGCGCGGTTGCCAAGGTCTGAGGGTGAGGGGGGGGGCGGGCGGGGGGAGGGATGGGGAGTGAGTGATTAATGGGTAAAATGTTTCCCTTCTGGGCTGAAAATGTTCTGGAACTAGATGATGGTGGTGGTTGCGACACTTTTTTTTTTTTTTTTTTTTTTTAAGCGAGAGCGCGCCCGTGAGCTGGGGAGGGGCAGAGGGAGAAAGAGAGCGTCAAGCCGATTGGAGCTGAGTACGAGCTGGAGTCCTCCATGGGGCTGGGTCTCAAGACCCTGAGATCATGACCTGAGCAGAAACCAAGAGTCGGACACTTCACCGACTGAGCCACCCAGGTACCCCCTGCACAACATTTTGAATGTACTGTCACTGAAATGAACACTGTAAAGTGGCTAAAATGGTAAATTTTATGTTGTGTGTATCTCACCACAATTTTGTTAAAAAGATACTTGTGGTCATGGAAGGTTCTGTAAGGAAAGTTCAGCAGGGTATGGGTAAGAGAGAGATGGGGACGGGACCCGTGGAGAGTGGGCGGTCCGGGAAGACCTCAGCCCTGTGAGGATCTGGGGAGAGAGCATTCCCCGCAGAGGGACACAAATGGGTGGAGAGTAGGCTGGAGGGGGGACACAGGCCAACAAGAAGCATCTTATCTCCTCTGAAGACAGTGGAAGCCACTGAGGCAGGGACATGAAGGAGCTAATCGGCACGTTACAAAGTTTCTTTGGCTGCTGTGTGAAGAAAGGGTTGCAGGGAGTGAAGCATGAGGCAGGGGACGGGGCCCCACTAGGAAAGTCTGCAGGCAAGTACAGGCATGGCTGGTGATCAAGGTCAACCCTTCCTTGCGAGGGCGGGGAGGGAGGACGTTGACGCTAGGAGGGCCCCTGGCCCAACAGGCAAGATTGCCATGGTTACTGGATGGTTCCCAGGAAACACAGAGAAGGCAGATGCCCCATGAAAAGGAACATGTCACACAGCCGTCATTGGGGCATGGGCCGGGCCCACCTGTGGCACCTCAGCCAGGCCAGATATGCAGCAGGAGGGGCTGAATTCTGAGTCACCTGAGAGGATGCTAAGGAGCGCGTCTGAGGGCTGCTTCTGGTCACTGCCCAGGCTAAGCCAACAGAGAGAGGTGGGCCTTGGATGATCCCAGCCGTGGGGGGTGGAGGCAGAGGGGGCCGGAGCCCAGCTGGACTTGAGCACTCCCCAGGCTGGAACTAAGGGGCAGGCATGGAGGAACCACTTTAACACTGACAGAAATTGTGGGTCATAGCAGAATGGACGGGTCCAGGTGGGGAAGCTTCCCGGGGCTGGCGGCAGGGTGAACATGTCTCCTGAGTCCTCGTCCCAGACGACACCTAGGTCTACCCTCAAGAAACAGGGATGGCTGAGCAAGCACTGAAGGGCGAGAGGTTGTGAGGCTCCACAGCTCCTGACGTGTGGTGTGGGTTTTTGTGGAGAAAGGACACTTAACCGGGGAAGAGAGTGTGAAGGTCATGGTCATGTTGGAGGGGCTTGGCTTCAATCTAACAGGAACACAATGTTAGAGTATGCCTTCCCAGAGCCTCAACATAACAGCACCAATTCTTGTCAGACATTGAATCTTAGAAATGTGACAAAACAGCAAGCATGATGGTAGATGGGAAAACACAGCTGAGAGTCTGTATCTTCCACAGCAGGGTAGGACATCAGAAGGTGCTCACCAAAGCATAAGGTGAAAACAAAATAGACATGCCCGCGTGGTCAGAGGAGTGATGCGTGCCCAGCCATGACCATCATCTTTACCCCAGCTCATTTCTGCGTAGACCCCAAAGGTGTGTTCAAGGATCCATAAAGCCCCTGAGTTGCTGTAAACTAGAATGATCCGTATCACCAATGTTCACTACTACCCTCTCCAGGAACGACTGGATAGCAGGAAAGTTCTCACAGACAAGGCACACCTTGCCCTGCCCCGTCCTACAGGGGCCCTCGGAACCACAAGGTCAGATCTGCTAGGAGCTGGGAAATGTCCCCAGAAAAGAGACAGTGGGAGAGAGGCCTTGAGGGACAAGACAGGACGGGGGAATGGGCAGGAGGAGGCAAAGCATCATTCCAGGCTCACCAGGACTGAGTAAGTTGTGCTCGGGGACCCCAAGGGGCTGGCACACACCTCAGCAAAGCATAGCAGATCTTCCTTCCAGACATAGTGGGAATGGGATGGGGGTGGCGAAGGCAAGGAAGAGAGAGGATCCAGCCAGTAGAGTATGTCCCCACTTACTCCTGCCCTGAGCCACCATGCAGCTGCTATGCGCCAGGCCCTGCTGCTGGCACTCCAGTCGGCTGTGGCCCCTGTGATCTGTCTACCCAGTCTCAAGGGCCAAAGCTCTGTCCAGTTCACCAAAGTCTGCACTTAGCAATGTTGCGCACGGGAAGGAATAAGTGAAGAAATGAACAAGCGAATGCACGCACAGATCATTTGTGGAATTCAAGTCTGAGTTCAGAAGTGAATGAAGAGAAAAACATTAGTCACCAGATCTAAGGTCAAAGTCATGAGCTGTGCTTCCCGACTCCAGTTCTTAGCATTTAGGTGACTTTAGGCGGATTGAGTCACTTCGTGGCCCACGGCTTCTCGTCTGAAACAGGGTCTCAGCATACGGTGCATCCCAGACCCTGCAGCAAAAGCTCTGCTAAGCCAGACGCCCCCTCCAAAGGCTTCCCCATGGTCCACCCAGACGTTTCCACAGGCCGGGCTGAAGCCAAGAGCTGAGATTTGAACGAGATCCTGACCTGAAATGCACACATTCCTCAGTGTGTTTCCTCTCTTCCATTCTTTATAAATCAGAAAATTAATTACCTGGAAAAGAATCTTCTGCATCAGAAACCCAAATGAGTTTAATGTATAATTTACACATGAAAATGTAGACGTCAATGTGTGACAAATTGCCATAAAAATGTTTTTGCCGTTAAATTTTTGGGCATCTGTCTTCCTCCCAGAAGAGCCACCGTACAGACCGTGTGAGGCCCCAGGGCGGAGGTCAGGCAGGGCTGGAAAGGCAGCCTGTCATTTTCACCAACTAGGGAGGCCCCAGCCTGGACACCAGCCACACCCAGCCAAGTCAGAGCGCTCCCCCTTGGGGTCCTGTTGTGGGTCTCATTCAAAACACAGATTTAACCGTGTGCCAGCTCTGTGCTAGACCAAAGGATGGAAGACAGGATGGAGTATGGTCTCATGCTCCAATGGCTTTGAGACCCCTGGGAGAGCCAGGCAAGCAGATGATAAATGATGGGGGAGGGGAGAGGCAAGGAAGAGAGAGGATGGGATGGGGGTGGCGAAGGCAAGGAAGAGAGAGGATCCAGCCAGTAGAGCATGTCCCCACTTACTCCTGCCCCCAGAGGGGGGCACTACATGCCAAGCACCTGTAGAGGAGTGAGTTCTTCCCTGCACCAGGAGCACCCACCAAAGACTCCAGGGGGCAGGGACTAGTCCTGGGGGAGTTTGTCAGGGGGAGGAGGCAAGGGGGCATTCCCCATAGGAAGAACCACTCGTGCTAAGACAGAGGCTAGGTACAGCAAGCATGTCCAGATGGGTGTGAGTGTGGCCAGGACAGTCCAGCAGGGAGCCTGGAGGGGGGAAGGAGCTAGGTCACCAGGGGGCCTGCATGCCCAGTCCAGACATAGGACTTTGTCCTGGATTGAAACTTTAAAGAGATCAAGTCTATACTTCACTCTGCTGAACCATATGGAGGCCAAGAGGAGGGTTGTTGGGGGGAATGAATGAGGGAGAAGATTAATGGACTGCATACTGTCAAGTGCAGGAGCCACAGAAAGTACCATTCCTCGCAGGACCCGGAGTCCTCCAGCAGGTCCTGACTACTTCAGCGTTATCTTCATCCCGGGCGCATCAGCCAGCGGGCACAGGACTGCATATAAACCACCCGAAACGTAAAACAGGGGCCGGACCCCTGCTTTTTCTCTGCACCTGCTACTGCCATTAAGGGCTGGGCATTCTCTGTGCAGGACATTCCCTGACACCCTCTCTCCAGATGCCTGGCAAGGCTCCAGCCACAGCCCCAGGCTTCCTTTCACACGCAAATTGAGAGGAGCAGCAGGGTGCTCTGTGCTGACCCTAGCTGAGGACCACTGTGCTGGCACGCACAAGGGAGGGAGGAACTGCATGTCCTCCTTACACGCTGGCCCTCCATCCTAGAACCACTGGTGAAGGTCAAGAATACGCCCTCTCCCTCACCAAGGGATCATCACCTGTGTTGGAGCCCAATCGGAGATCCCAACGGAGTCTTCCCAGAATTTGGGTCTCCCACAAGGCCAAGCGAGTCCCCCCATTCCCTCACCCCATCAGGAGCCCCCTCTGCTGCCTTGGAGCCTCACAGACCTGATCAAAACATAGAGGCCGGGCTAGTGGGGCCAGACCCTCCCAGAACAAGGGTTTCGAGTCCCCAGCCCTCATCACACTTGGGCTCCTTTTAAAGAAGACAGCCTGGCATCAATAACTTTTCTACCTCCTGGGAGCCCAGGGGCCAACCCCTTGGTGACTCCCAGCCACATACCTTGCTTGACTTTCGGGGGCCTGAGGCCCTCTGCCTGGGCCACGACCTCCCAAGCCTCGCGCTCCCTCCAGCGCCTCAGCTGCTCCTCTCGCATTTTGTAGAAGAGAATGTGCTTCTGCACATCACTGAGCTCAGCGAGGAGTTCGGGGTCGATGTACATGTCGTGCAGGATCTGCTGCAGCATGATGTCAGCTGGGGTGCACCCACCAGAAGGGCAGCCAGCCAAGAAGCCCTGCCAGATGGGACACCCCGGGCTACTCCTCACCCCCGGCTCCTCACTGCAGCGTCACTTGGGGTGTCCCTTTGTGTAGCATCGTCACGCTGCCTCAGCACCCAGCCAGGGACAAACGCATCTCCTCTGCCCAGGACAGCAACAGGGACCAGGCAGCAGGAAGCAAAGAGGCAGCTGGGCCCCGGCAAGGGGTGGGGGGCAGGCATCAGGAGCAATCTAGTCCTGTTGGGTCACCAACTGCCACATCCCAGCAGTGCCTGTGTCCTGGCCTCCCCTGGGGTTCAAGGACAATGGGGAGGATCAAAGCCTCCAGCTCTGCAGGGCAATGTGCGGACCCGACCCGGCCTGGGCCGACAGGTGTCGAGTGATCTGTTAGTGGAAGGTAACGATGACACCAGCCGTATCGATGACACTGCCCGGGCCAGCCAGGAACTGATCTCTCCTCCGCAGGTAAGAGGAGGAAAAGGCAGTTCTGCCTACGCATTCCATGAGTTCTGAGCCAACTTCAAACTGGCCAGAGGAGCCAGCCAGCAGTTCCTAGGCTCCTCAGCCTCTCCCTCTACCTGCTCCCATCTTGCCAGCCTTCTTCTTTTCCAGGACATTTGGCATCCTGAGGTAATGCTTTTAAAACTCTGCCTCTCACTGTGTTAGCGCCCAGAAAGGAAACACGATAGAATGAGTAAGGACCAGGAAGGGGCATTACCATGGATGGAATTCAAGGACACACAGGTGGCCGACTTCCTCTCTCCATTCCCTATTCTGAGCTCCGAAAGCCGAGCATGTCCTGACAGATTAATCCTCCAGGGCTCAGTTTTGGTTGTTGCAGTTGATTTTTTTGTGGTGGTTGTTTGCAGGTGTCTGGAGATCACCAAGCAGAATGATATGGTTTCTCTGTGCCCTGAATCAGAAGCACCTGGGACAGAGTGGGATGCTGCTCTCAGGTGGATAGGACCGGGCAAACAGGTGCTCACAGCTACTCACAGCTGCCCCTGTATTCCCACAAGGCAACTGGGCTCCAGAAGGTAAGTAACCTGCCTATTGCTACCCAATCCCTAAGTTGCCACCTTGCGACTCTACTTTCAAATCCGACATCCACTGGCAACTGTGAATCTTTTGATGGTTTAAAACTGTAACCCGACCAGGAGAAAAACAACAGCGGGTGCAGGTCTGGCACTGTGGTGTGGTAGGATTGGTGATCTTCATGTCCCCTTCCCTCCCCATGAGGGCCAAAGGTGGATCAGACACCCGAGGGTGAGGGACCACAGGTGTGATTGGGTTCTCTTCTCCGGCTGCTGGGTTAGCACACAACAGGAGAATAATGAAGCTGTTGGGATGAGTGTCAAGCCACAGGGTCAAAAACAAGTGTGGAGGGCCAGGCTGCCCCTCGCCTAGGCCTAGCTGGCTTGCTGCCCCGCGACCCAGACCTTGCAGCCTCCACACTGAGGCTCGACCATCCGCAGCCGCGGCCCCGGACTCGCCACGCCCTTCTCTTCTCTGTCCTCCCAGCTCAGATATTCCAGTGACTCCCCTACTTGTGTGCCGGTTCCCGGTTTCTTACAGCGAGGGCTTCCCTTGCCTCCGGCACAGCTCTCCGCGCCCTAACTGGGGCTGGGTGGGAGAACGGTGTCCAGAGCAGAGGCAACAGGGGCACGAGGGGAGTCCGGCCTCCGGCTGGCCCCCTCCTCCTTCTTTCTTTGGGCGGGGAGAGACGCCTGCAGGGAGAACGGCCGGAGGGGACGGAGAGCAGGAATGGGCAGGCTGCACGCGCGCCTCGGGCGGGGGTGATGCCGATGGCACCCATGTGGTGGCCACTCTGCCGGGAAAGGGTGGGTGGGCAATCCCAGGTCGGTGGGGCGGGAGGCCGAGCCTCCAGCCGAACGCAGCCCGGGCGCCACCGGATCCGCTTTCCGGAAAGACGCGCTCGCCGGGCACGGGTTGTTGCCGCTCTGCCCGCTCGGCGCCGCCTCCCGCCCGCCCTGCCCTGCGGAGGAGGCCGCTCGGCCCGGCCTGGGGCGCCCCCTGGCGGCCGGTGTGGGCGCCTCGGGGAGCCCGGGAGCCCGCCTGCCCGGAGCCCCGGGGCACCAGGCGCGGAGAGGTGGATCCGCGCGGAGAGGAGACCACCAAACAGTGCGTCGGGGACACTGTGGCCCTCAATGGCCGCGAACGCAGGGGCAGGGGCCGCGCAGACGACAGGAATACCGGCGACTAAAAACGAGGCGAGGGGGCCCCTGGGTCTGCAGATGGTTGTCTGCCGCTTTTCAATGCCCTTGTTTTGTTTTCATTTGTCATTGGCCGCGTGATTTGTTTAATTCTGCACGCTAACGCAATTGCTTCTGGAGCGGGAGTACACGCAAAGGGACTGGAGACCACCTGAACGTCCCTCTGTGGGATGGGGGGGCTGCTCAGTCCCGAACATTACACCCGTCACAAAGGATGGGTGGAACTGTCTGCTTTGGCAAGGGAAGATATCCACGGCAGATAAAAGGAAAAGGTGACCCACAGAATACTGTGTGCAGTGTAATTCATTATTTGAATTTGTATCATTACTTTTGTGTAGACAAAGGACAAATACGGAGCACACGTGGCTTTTTTTTTTTTTTTAGATTTTATTTATTTATTTGACAGAGAGATAGAGAGCACAAGTAGGCAGAGAGGCAAGCAAGGGAGAGGGAGAAGCAGACTCCCTGCTGAGCAGGGAGCACGACTCAGGGCTCCATCCCAGGACCCTGGAATCATGACCTGAGCCACCCAGGCACCCCCACACATGGCTTCTTGCTTTCTTCTTGGAAGGGGAAGGGCGACCACTATAGGCAATTCTGCATTGTTTTATACAGTAAGATATAGAATACATACAACTGAAGCAAAATGTCTTTCGAAAGTCCTTAAATGTGATTCCAAATAATGGGCCTCCACACCAGCACCCACCACCGGGAGGAAGGGAGATGCAGGCAAAGCCAGAGCTCCCTGGCCAGGAAGGTTAGAGTGTCGGGATGAATGAACTGCTCATGTCATCAGAAGTTCCTAAACCAGAGAAGGGCTTGGAGGCATTTCTCAGCTCTGGCGCTGGTGCCAAGAGGAGGCTGGAAGAGCAGGAGGCAGGCAAAGCCGGCCGACTTTGGCCAAAGTCTAGGAGAGAGGTGATAAGGACTGTATGGGAGCTACCAGTGGGGACCAAGGAGGGGAGACTTGGGAGACATTTCTTATCCCAGAGCCTCCTATCAGGTTCTCTCTGCATCTACTTAAAATCTTTTTTTTTAAGATTTTATTTATTTATTTTACAGGGAGAGACACAGCGAGAGAGGGAACACAAGCAGGGGAGTGGGAGAGGGAGAAGCAGGCTTCCCACTGAGCAGGGAGCCCGATGTGGGGCTCGATCCCAGGACGCTGGGATCGTGACCTGAGCCGAAGGCAGACGCTTAACGACTGAGCCACCCAGGCGCCCTACTTAAAATCCTTTTAAAACTTAAATCAGATCATGGCATTCTCTGCTCAAAACTTTGCCATGGCCCCCATTTTACTCAGAGTCAAAGCCCACGTCCTCATAGGGGCCCACAAGGCACTCCAGGATCTGCCTCTCTCCACCCTCACCCCCTCAGATAAGCCCTCCCAGCCCTCTCCCTCCACCTGTGCCCCAGCCTGCTGGCCTCCTTGGCTTTCCACAAACACACCAGGCATGCTCCCTCCGCAGGGCCTCCCCGGGATCTTCCCTCCATCTGGAACCTCACCTCCTTCAAGTCTTTGCTCTAACTTTTAACTCCTCCGTACTCCTGATCCTCTCCTACTCTGCTTGATTTTTTTTCCTTATTACTTGCTTTGTAAAACACCATTTTACTTATTGTGTGTTTCTCTCTCTCTCTCCCTATTAGATAGCAAGCAGTGCTTCACTGATGTTCTCTGTGCCTGCCACACTGCTTAGGCTGCAGCAGGTGCTATTAGATAAATATCTATTGGAAGAGAATGAATGAAGGAACTTGCAAGGGGGAATTGATTGGAGCCCATGCAAATGCTGGGGAGGCATCCAGAACAGGACTCTGAAGTGAGGTTGCTGGAGACTTGGATGTAGGAGTCATGAGGCGATAAGCTAAATCTCTGGGGTATTAGACTGATGGCCCTGCTGTAGGGCCCCTGCCCTGCCCCACCCCCGCCGCACCCCCATGCCCTCACCACATGGTCTCATTCACAGTCAGAAAGATCTAACGCCAGAAAATGTCTAATCCATCTATCTTCGTGGGCATCCAACGTGGCTCCCCGTGATTCCTGGTATTCGTGACCCCCCTCCCCCGTGTGTCAGGGCTGCTCTGCGCCATCAATAGAAAATGCTAGAATGGTGATCTGTCACTTTTGAGGTTAGGGCGTAAAAGGCATTCTGCTTCTCCTTTGGGTTCTCTTTCTCTCATCTCTTTGGGGAAGCCATGTGAGCCCCACGTGGTAAGGAGCTGACGTCTCCTGCCAACAGTCACGTGAGTGAAGTGGGCAGAGATCTGGTCAGGTAAGGCTGCAGCCCTGGGCTGGCAGTTGCACTGTAACCTCCCCAGAATCATCCAGCTAAGTCATTCCTAGATTCCTGACCCTCAGAGAAGGTATAAGATATATATATGTTGTTTTAAGCTGTCAGACTTCGGGGTAATTTGTTATGCAGCAATGCATAACTAATACAATATCAAATTAATGTATACATTTAGTAAAATTTCAGGCCAAACCTGGAAATTAATTGGGAAGTGGGGGAAAAGCTTGATAAAAAGATTGCCAAGTTCAACCAAAAAAAAAAAAATGAATAGATGAGAACAGCCTAGAAAACATACAGAAGTACAGAAACTCTGTACTGCCCAATTCAAACTTATAAAGCAAACATTTCAGTCCTGACACAAGAACAGGCAGACTAAAGTGAGAAAGCCCAGACACAGATCCAGACGTATACGTAATTATTTAGTACATGGTCAAAATGGCAATTAATAATAGGGGGGGAAAGAATGAACATTCAATAAACAGACCAGAAATAGTTAGCTAGATCCTTGTCTGTCACCTGTGATCCTACCAGGACATCCTTACCAGTGGCCGGGAACTCTGGAGTCTGTGCAGTATTAGTCATGAGAGCGAACATTTCAAAGTAACTGATGCGTTCAATATATGAGGTATAGATTAGTAAATCATGGCAGGTCTATAGGATAAAATGCTCTACAGCCATTAGAATTGCTGTTGAGAAGAATATTTGTTGACATAAAAGGGTGCCCATTATGTATTGCTAAGACAGAAAGCAGGTTGTAAAATATTATGTGTAGTAAGGTCTCCGCTGTATGAATGAGGAAAAGAATATTTTAACCCCTACTGCCTTTGAAGGAGACTAAGTAGGTCCAATTAAAAGGAAAACCCTAGGGGTGCCTGTGTGGCTCAGTTGGTTAAGCACCTACCTTTGGCTCAGATCATGATCCCAGGGTCCTGGGATCAAGCCCTGCTTGATCGGGCTCCCTGCTCCGCGGGGGGGAGCCTGCTTCTCCCTCTCCTCCCTGTTCCTACTCTCTCTCAAATAAATAAAGTCTTTTTTAAAATAAATAAATAACAAGAAAGGCCTGTGATCTGGAAACCTTGCTAGGTCTGGATGTGCCCATTTGGGAGGCCACGCTGGGGTGAACTGAGCAGCTCCATGGAACCCAGCCTGGACATCAGGTTCCAGAGTGGCAGAGATAGCAGGGGAAGGAGAGAGAGAAATGACAGATGACCACACAACCCAAGGCTGTTCCAAATCTTCATCAAAATGATTTAGTTCTCAAAAGGTTTGCTATGAGGAGATTTCTTATTTACGGGAAAAACAAAAAACAAACAAAAAACCACCCTTAACCTTTATCCAATTCTGCCAGGACAGAGGAGGGACAAAACAGAGACCACGAAGGGGCACAGGAGTCGGAGGCCCATGGGAGCGTGGGTCCCTGGAATGAGTGGAAATCGTGGGAAGGGCTTGGGGCTCTCCCCACCATGGAATTGGTGGGATCCAAGGACCTCTGAACGGCAAGGACACCCACACTGACATTTGCAGACACAACCGCGCATTTATGATAATGGCGGCAGAGCCCAGGCCTGCAGCCGACCGGCCCTGACATTTCCATGACTCGATCTTCCTCTTCTGTACGTGCAGAAGTAATCGTGGCACACACGGGGCTTCTGTCAGCATTAAACAGGTAAGGTAAGTTATGTCAGTCAGCCAGGCACATAGTAGGTGCCAGGGTGAGCTGTTTCTCTGCTCCTCAGTCTGGGACCTGGTTCCTCACTAACTGGGTGAATCAAAATATGAGGTGGGGGTGGTGAGCTGCGGCAGCTAATTCTGTCTGCCCAGAGAGCCTCCCCGGACACCCGTGTGACTCAGGCCTGAGACGGACATGCCCTCACGGGGAGGAAATTGGCAGATGTTCTACTACAGTTCTAACTGCTGCTGACCCTCCTGTTTCCCCACAGGGGAGAAGGTCTCTGGTGTGCAGCAGGAGAGAACAGGGCCGACATGCAGAGAGAAGCAGAGACACTGATGGAGGGAACACCCCAGTGGTGTGAGGTCCCCTCCCAAAGCCCTGCTCCCTCTCTGTCTAGGAGTGTCCCACTGTCCCCCCCCTGCCCTAGGAACTGATAACCTTGCTTGAGTTAAGGTCACCGCCAACCATGCATCCTGACCACCCCAGTGGCTTGGCTCTCTCTCTATTTGTCTTGCCACAGATGCTTCAGAGGTGGACAGCACTCCAGGAAGGCGAGGCACCTGGGGCAGAGCCTCTCGACGGGCTCTTCCTGAGGGTCCATTTCTCACAGGAAGTCCTCCCAGACCCCAGGTCTCTCTCTGAACGCAGCCGTCCCACCTCCTTGCTGCCCCGTCCCACTCCCTCCGTCTCCCTCCAGGAAGCCAGGAACACAGCAAAGGAAGAGCAGTTTCTAGAGGAGGAGAGCCCTTCGTGCCTGAACACAGCTAGTGGACAAGGAAGCTCTGGGTCCTCGGGGTGGAGGAAGTTTTGAGCCAGTTGCCACCTCCCCACCCACCATGTGACACAGACAGATGACTGACCCTTGCCCGCGCTCCTGCCCCCCAAATCTCCCCTAGAGCCCTAGTCCTGCTAATTAGAAAACACTCTACTCCACGCAAATTCCCCCGGAACAAGGCCACTGAGCATGGACAGAACAGATTGGCTAAGTCTCAGCCCAGGACTGACTCTTATTAACTCAGAGGGCAGGAGGCAACTCTGGAGCCCCAGATGGCAAACAGGCTTACACCACAGGCAACTGCCCACAAAGTCCCCCCTGCCCCAGGTCCCCTGGTACCTGCTGAGGACCACACAGCCCGTGAGCCGAGCCTGTGGCACCTCGCAGCTGCAGACACGGTCACATCCAAACCGCAGGCCCATCCCCGCCAGGCCCCGAGACCGTCCTGACCCCTAGAGAGAAGCAGTGCCCTCGCCTTACAAGCAGCTCAGAACTCAAGTGAGCCCAGACCCCGCAGGCCAGGTTCTCAGGCACCAGGGGAACCCTGAGCCCCCATCCCCTGTCCTCCTCCTCCGAGCAAGCAGGGAAGAGCTGCCACTATCTCTTACACACCCACCGTGTGCAGTGGGCATTGTGCCAAGGGTGTTCTTCCTCTATCTCACTTAATTCTCAGAACAAGATTATGAAGCAAGAGATTCTATTATCCCAAGGCCTTATTGTCAAGGCCAAACAGCTGCTAAGGGATCCAGGGCTTAAACCCATCATGCTGAGCTGGAACAGGTCCCTCCCCCCCCCCCCCCCCCCAGCCTAACCTCCCCCCCACCCCCCCCCCCCCTACTCGTGTTCTGAGTTGGACAGTCCTTCCAGGGCCATGGAGCTGTGCCCACACCTCCCCAGTGGCCAACCTGAAAGGCATTGAGAGGAGTTCCGTGTACCACGTGCCCCCTGATCTGCTCGCAGACCACATCCCTGGCCCTGTGGAGTGCGCAGCCCTGCCCAGCACGGTGAGGTGCCCAGCGCCTCCAGCCACTCTGTGGAGCCATGACGTGGCTGAACAGAGACCGTAAGCCAGCCCTGCGCAGACGGTGCCCTCCGTTCCTTGCAGAGGGAGATTCTGGAAGACAGTAAATCCAGTTCCGGTCTTCATTTCCCTAAACTATGGGACTTGGGGCACAGACCACTGGTGTCCTCCAAGATCAGACCTCTCCTCTTCTTCCTAGGCATGCAGCTAGACCTTTGCCAGGCCCTTGTGATTCAGTGTAGCATCTGTGTTCTGGCCAATGGAATGGGAGCACGAGTAGTGTGCCCGCCACCCAGGCTTCATTCTTTTTTTTTTTTTTTTTTTTTTCCCAGGCTTCATTCTTAAAGACTTCCCCTCCTCCCCCTTCTTCCCCAACCACCAGCAGACTAGAAATGACTCCAAAGACCTATAATTATTTTTCAAAGCCACTCAAGTGTAAGGGATGCTTGCTATAGTGGCTAGTCTATTCTGACAGTACCCTCATGCAGTGGTCCTCACACTAGAGCATGCATTAGAATCTAACGACTGGTTAAAGAGATGACTGGGCTCCATGCCCGAGTTTCTGACTCCAGAGGTCTGGAGCGGGACCACAGAACGTGCACGTTTGACAAGTTCTCAGGTGATGCTGCAGCGGCTGGTCTAGGGACCACAGCTTGAGAACCTCAGCGCTACCACCTAAGCTGTGGGTTGGAAGAACTATCCCCATTTTACTGAGGAAACGGCACCAGATACCTGGCTCTTTTCTTGAGTGCTGTGTTGCGAGCACGGACCCACAACAGAGCGTCCATCACAGAGTCTCTTTCTTATGGGAGAACACCACTGAAAGCCGTCCCCACCCCCCCCACCCCCGCAGCTTCCAGGAGTCACTTGGCAATCCACGGGGAGGGGAGGTAAACTCACTTCGAAATGCAATTATGCTTGAAAAGAGACTCAAATGCACACGTTACAAACCAGGGGAGTCCCAGGAATCGTGCAGCAGGACGAAAGGAAGAAGGACACCACAATCTGTCATGTTGCTTGTCCCAGGGAGTGAAGCGTTAAGGATCTCCCGATCTCCCCAACAGATGAGACACTTCTTTGAGAGCGGATGTCCTGGCATTCTGTTGACCACGGAGGAGCTGACGGCATGCTCAGAACCCAGATGATGCCCACCCTCCTGGATTTGGCTGCTGCGTGGATGGCGGGGCCCTCAGCTGAGATGGGAGAAAATGGAGAGGAACGGTTTGGGGTGTGGGCGGGATTTGGTACTGGGGGAAGAGAAGACAAATTCAGTTTTGAATGTGGCTCCTGATGGGTCTGCAGGGGTGGCCATGGGACTAAAGCAGCTTGGCTGACACCCAGGCTCTCAACACAGCAGACACAGCCTGAGGACCTAAGGCATCCGTCCATTGCTAAGGGGGCAGCCGGTGCCCCCAGGACGCCTCCAACAGGGGCTGACCTTTACTTAGGGCACCTGGGAGATATGCTAACCCCCAGACTCCATTTTTCAGTAAGAGATTGGCTCCTTTGGATTCCCTGCTTGGGTCCTATTTATTAAAATTAAGCTGTGGGGCGCCTGGGTGGCTCAGTCGGTTAAGCGTCTGCCTTCGGCTCAGGTCATGATCCCAGGGTCCCGGGATGGAGTCCCGCATTGGGCTCCTTGCTCAGTGGAAAGACTGCCTCTTCCTCTGCCACTCCCCATGCTTGTGTTCCCTCTCTCGCTGTGAAAGAGCAAGATTTCCTTCCACCTCTCTCTCGGCCAAAAAGACGAGAGGTGGAAGGAAATCTTTTTTGGAATAAGCAGAAAAGATTCTGGGTGTCTCTGGTGGAAAACAATGCATTGTTTAGAGCACACTCTTCCAATGATCTGATTCTAGGCTTTCATTACCTTTGAGTGGCTTTACAACTAAGTTGTAGAGTTAATGCCAAATATTTCTTGTCTATGGACGTGCCTAACTGTACATATCTGAATGAAGCCCAACTACCCCCTCGTCCCCTGAAGAAAAAGCCAGTCTTCACATTCCCTTACTCCATATAGATTTATGTGATTTCTCCTTCAAACTGACTGTTAATCTTACCAGCTCCCTCACTTAATTAATGAGTTAAATAAAATTTTTGACACATGCATATGTAATATTACATAAGTAATGCTTTTTGGGGGGGACATAATCTCTAACAAAAGGCACACTAAAGACCACTGCCTGTCAGAGATGGGAAGGAAGACTGTCCATGGTCCATGCAGCGCAAACCGGCTCCCAGCCCCACCTGTATCACCCCCACCAGGAGATGGCGAGCCTGGGCTTGCATACCTCCAGAGATGGGGTGCTCAGTCCCTCCCAGAGGCTGCTCCAACTCTGTCCAGATAGGCCCACAGTGGTGCTCATTTTATAAAACAGGAAAAAGAAAAATAGGTCTAAAAATAAAAGAAAACACCAGGCCTGGGCCCAGTTCCTGCAGACAGATGAATGCATCCAAACAATCACCTACAAACAGGGCCCGCAACCCTGGGCTCTTTGCAAAGGCACAGCTAGGCTGAATGGGCTGGGCAGGGAGGGCGAGAGGGAGAACCACCAGCAAGACGGAAGCAGTGAGTACACAGGTGAGACCACTGGATTCACACTGCCTTAGAACCTCGACCCGGCAACCTTCCTGACCCTGGGGGCTCCCGCAGGGTTTTAGACACAAAGATTTTCTCCTGGGAGCAAGCACAGTGAGGGCCCATGCACCTGTCTTACACACACACACACACACACACACACACACACACACACTCGTCTCCCTGGCTCCTGGCTTCTGTCCTGCTAAGGCTGCCCCACCACCTGGAAGGACACCCTCACCCGTCAGCAGTGGAAAGGACACAGAAGGCCTCCTGGCCTCGGCCTCCACTCAGGCCTCGGCGGGTCCTGGCACTTCCCTGCGCATCTGTGCTCCTGACCAGAGTGGCACCAGATGGGGTCCACCCTGTCCAAATGTGATGTCCTGCCGCGTCTGGGGCTTTGTCTCCTGCAGCACCTAGTTCCCATCCCGAGCTCCTCGAACCCCTTTCTCCCCACGTCATCCCTCCTGAGCCCCTTGAAGGCAGGCTGTGCCGCTACGCTGGTTCCCGTGGGCTGGCCTCTGCGGACAGCCCCCGTCCCCTAGGAGGGCGAGAACCACTCTGTTTCCTCCAGGGGCTCCAGAGACTTCTGGGGTTGTGCTGGTTTCTGGCAGGACCCAAACTCCAGGCGAGAAGCGACACCCACTCCTGCCTCCCCACCTCTATGACACAGAAAGCAAACAGACCTTGAACTCCAAATGCCTGCTGAGTCTCCCTACAGACCTCTGAGCCTTGTTCCTGAACAGACAGAGAAGTGGGGCGTTTGGCTGGGCTCCTGAGCTGTGACTTGGAACCCAGTCTGGTCGCCACCACCAGCTGCTCTTCCCTAATTTATCGGCAGTAATTCGGGAGGCACAGACTAAGTGATGGGTAAACCACCTCAGCTCATGTAATCCACAAGACAACCCCATGTGGGGCCCTTATTGTCCCCATTTTACAAAGAGGGCTCAAGGAGCTCAAGTAACTTGCTAAAAGCCACACGGTTAGTGAGGAGTAGGTGGCTGGGGAGTCATGGCTCCCCGTGTTCTTTCATCTCCACTAATGAACGGAATATTCCTGGGCACTTTGTGAAAGAAAGATAATTAAAATGAACAAACTGAGGTACTAATTTTTTTTTTTTTTTTTTGAGCCCAAACTCCAGCTCAGGCTCAGGCTTCTTCCCACCACAGCACAGGTCCTAACCCAATCGAATCTGGGTCCAGACTCCCTCCCCTCTCACATAATGACTCTGGTTTCCACAGCCTGGTGCTGCAGGGGAGCGGAAGAGGCCGCCACAACCCATCCCCGTCTCCACGGGGGCTGCACCCCCACGGAGCCAAGACCTCCTCCTCTCCCTTCCCAGCTTCTCTTCTCACATGTACCCGCCTCTCTGGGGAAGTGGCCCTGCGGGCAGGCGGAGCCCAGCGTGGGCACCTCCCTTCTCCAGGAGCGCCCAGCCGCCAGGGGGCGCAATCAGGCCGTGTGAGCTTGTCTGCACCCCAGAGCCCCATCGCAAGGAACCAGGGCCTGCGGGGAGATGGGGCGGCTCCTTGACTTCACAAGTGTCGCATCCTAGAGCTTCAGCCAGGCTGGCAGGGGCCAGGCTTGTACCTGCCCAGACTCTGCATCTCCCTCCCTATGCAACCTCAGGGGCAGCACTGGGTCTTGAGTGCTTGTCCTCACTGATAAACAAGGATGCCACCCAACACTGTTCCCATGGGCTAGGGCTCCCCTGCCCATCATGCTCAGCCTCTCTGTGGAAGCTGTGCTGTTAGAGGGCCACAGGCTAGTGGGAGGGGTCCTTGGAGAGACATCGCCCCCCACCCATCTACCCCCTTGTCCCAGAACCAGCCCACACTTCCATCACAGATGCTCATGCTCACAGCACCCTCACCACACCAGCTATGGGCTGGCAGCAATAGGCATGCCCCAGCCCCAACTACCCGATCATTACAGTGTCAGTCCACCGCCTTGGAGAACTCCTTTAAAAACAGGTTTTCCTTGCAAACCCCTCTAGAAGTCATTCTGACAACAAGATACCATGGAGTTTTTATAAGCCCTTGTAACAACAAAACACCACACCAACTAAAACATCCACCCACAAAATCATCATGAGGGTTGTTGGCAGCCTCCTCGATGTTCACCCCCTTCCACAGGGGTCTGTCGCCCTGACGTGTGGTCTGAGTGGGAAGGACGAGCGCAGGGGGTTCTGGGGTGGGGGTGGCGGGGAGCTTCCCTCACTGGCTTCACTACGATGCCATTCCCATCACAGTAAGGCCCCAGCTTGTCCGTGATGGGTCTGCCCTCCCTCTGCCCTGGCCCATGGGGACACTATGGAAGGCAGAGCACAGAGAATAAAAGAAACCAGATCCTGCTGGCGTCGCTGAGCCACTTGGATCAAACTAACCCCGAAGCTCACCCCACCTCCGGACTTTCCAGTTTCAGGAGCCAAAAACCTCCCCTCATTGTATAAACCAGTTTGAACTGAGTTTTCTGTTACCCGCAACTGTAAACATACTCCCCTGAATAGAGCAAGGTTCATTCACTGGCTGGCCGGTCCTGCCGTGGGCAGTGTGACTGTGAAAATGCACCATGGATGGGTATGCACTCATGCAGAAAGATTTCTGAGATATACTAAGTAAAATTAATTGTTGACTACTATGTAAAACATGATCCTCATTTGTGTGAAAAAGATATTTGAATATGCATCCACATTTTCTGGAAGGGTACTTAGTACCGGTTGCCTCTGGGGAACGGGAACCGTACTTTTCCCCATTATACTAGCCCACGTTTAGATTGCTTATACATATAAAATGACTAGTTTTAAAGTTGTTTGAGGTGATAAAAGGTGATAATTTACTTTGGTAGTTATTAAACCATGCCTCCGAAGCCCCCGCTGAAGTATGAGACGTGGGGCATGGGAAGAAGGCGGAAGAAAGAATGAATGGTCTCTGACCTTCCTGAAGAATACTTCATTTCCTCCTCCTCCAAAGCTGGGCTCTCTGAAATCGGTCACTTCACCAGAAGAACAGCATCCGCTTGAATGTAGGCTTGGCTTTTTCCTCCTGTCAAAGTCACTCCCCAGTCCTTATTCCACAGCGCCCACGGCAGGTTTTCTGGAAGCACCTGGAGACCCCAACGGCATTCTGAGAATGAACATACCTTTTTACTGCCGTCTAGAGGAGGAAAAGCCAGGTCTTGCTGGGTTGGCAGAGAGCTAAAACAGCACTAAAGGTATACGGTTCTCTGGATTTTCGGAGTGTCCTGTCGGCCCTGGCAGGCCAGGCAGCAACCTCTTGAGTAACAAACACAAGCTTGCGGAAGCCTCTTTACCAAGATCCATCATTTGGGACAAGTTACCACAGTTTAGGGGCAGACAACCAAAAAATCCTGTGGCCCATGGACAGACACCATGACCCTTGAACTAGAAATGCCCACCTATGAAGGTCATACAGTCATTCTACTCACCTCGTACTGCTAAAGGCACCGCGCCTCTGGGTGGCAGGCCTGAGCACTTGACACCTGGGCAGGACCTTCCGAGGATGCTGGGACCACTGCAATAGCCCCTCGCCTTTCTCTGTGCCTCTGCAGTCCGTGCTCTGAGGCTGCTGACCAAGAGCGGTCAGGTGGCCCCTGCTACCGAGACTGAGGTTTTTCCTTCTCTGCTGGTCTCCTCTTCGGGGGAGCTCTCCACTCGGGGTCCCTAAGATTGCAGAGGCCCACACTCAGATGAGTGCCCATTACCATCCCGGTGGCAGTCCCCTAGATAGTATCCCCTGGAGAGAAGGCCATGTCCAATTCCTCACCACCCGGTGCAGAAAGACCTCTGTGGGCTTGCTGGGTGGAGAGCAGCTCTGGCCTTGCAGGGGAGTGAGCCTGCTGCCCAAACCCAGGGCCTCAGGGGCAAGGCTGAGCACTGTGATGATCTGAGTGCCTTGAGGAAGGCTGAGAACCATATTCTCCCAAATCCAGGTCCAGAGGCAGGAGTGAGCACTCCCCTGCCTTCTCCAAATGCCTGTCGATCTGCCACAGAGCCCATTAGCTGGACAATCTTCAGAAAACTGCTTCTCCCCAGGCTTGCCCTTGATGTGGTTTTGCTCAGCAGGAGGAGCCAGGCCTATTTTAATAGGTAAAGGTTCTGGGACTGGCTTCCAGAGTTTGAATCTAGATCTTCCCAATCCTCAACAGGAGCTCCCCTTTCTTTGAGTCTCACATTTGGGCATGAAAATGGCTTCCTCTGAGCTCTTCTGGTGACTACGTTTAACTGTTAAGTACCCAGAGCACCTCCTATGTTCCAGGAGGTTCTGTAGCCAATTCATTTTTATTGTTACTCGTGCGGGGGAGATCTAGCACAGGCTTCCCATGCACCAGCACAGGTGGTCTTCCTGCCCAGCTCACAGCCTTGCCCTTCAGGCAGGGGGCACCCCCGGAGACGGGTGAGCTGGGCAGTGGCAGGCGTAGCTGGAAGCATGACAAGGACGGGTGGGCGAGCGCCAGAGACCTGGCGAGCCTGGGCCACAGGAGCAGAAGACAGTCCAGAGTGTTGGGAGCTGCAGAGGCCAACGGGGCTTGGTGAGGGGGTGAGCAGCTTTCAGTCAGGGAGGGGAGTGGTGGGCTGTGGCAGGACGGGGAACAGAAACCCAGACAATGAGCCTCCCCGGGAAGGGAAGGAAGGCAGGCGAGGGGGCCGAGGCAAGCTTTCGGAGATGGGGAAAGATGTAATGGTGTGAGTGGGAGAGGACATGGGAAAACAACGATGCAGCCGAGTCCTTCGAGGAGGGGGCAGGAGGGGCGCGGGAAGGACAAGGGAAGAGCCAGACACGCTACAGTAAGCATATGTGGGGGCGAGGAGGGGACGTGCACAGGTCACACTGGCCTCCACCCGGTCTGGGAGGGCAGGGAGTACGGGGGCTGCGCAGGGAAGGGCCGGGACGGCTGCACTGTGACTCCGTACGGAGGCGGGTTCACTGGAGACGGCCACACGTGCACCACTTCCGCTGGGCCTCCTCTCTATTCTCCAGCCGCTCAGAGTCAGAGGGGATGGCTCCAATGGCCAGAGTTTTGGAAACTAATTGAAAAACAAACTCAACTTCGAAAAAGTCATAGCTAGTCTTCACCCAGAGCTGGACTGTGAGCTGTCAAGAGACTTGCAAGGGGTCCGGCCACCCGGTCGACCTCAAGAGATGGGCCAGCAGGAGCGGTGCCGGAAGCTAAGCTGTTGGGTGTCCACGCACCAGCAGCGCTGGGTCCGGAGCCACCATCTCCCCCAGGGCAGGATGGGTCAGAGGCACACTAACCCTTTACAGCTGGGCCAGCAGGTCCACACATACCCGTGTGGCAGCTGTGCCCAGATCCCCACCCAGGGTCCCCAAGCTCTCTTGCCTGGATCGTACTGCCCGGGGCTGGACAGAGGTAGCCTAACGCACTCCCTCCCGGCCTGCAGAGTCAACGTTCTGCCTCATGCTTCTAGCTGGGCATAACCAAGCCACAAGCCCGCTTGTTCCAGCTGTAACCGCCACACAAAGGATAACTGAAAGTGGCATACAGAATCTAAAACGAATCACTTGATGAAAGTTATTCTGGATTATGCCATGATTGCCGTTACCCTCCACTGTCCTGTTGTGTCGAGTCACACCCAGTCCCCCTGGTTCCCTGGGCAGGTGAGTTTACCCCTGCAATGCTTAATGCCATCTTGATATCACTCAAAATAAAAACCACCAGGACAACAGCATTAATATAAAGATATATTCCATAAAAGAGTTTGGCAGTCAAAGAAAAGCATCACACTTCCTGAAAACACAAGCATTCTTCTTCCTCTAGTCTACAGAGAAAATTGTAAAGAAAAAAAAAAACAAGAACAAAAACAAAAATCATACCATCATTAACAAACACCCACCAGTATACACCACACTAGCATGTACACTTCGGCAAGTCAGTGAAGGTAGCACTCAATCCCTGAACGATGAGGACAGAACTGGTACAAGACCCAGAGAAGCGTTAGGAGCCCAGCCAAAGACGCACAAACCACTCGGTACATAAGACAGACTTCATTTCCAAGAGCAAGCCCCAGGACAGCCCTGCCAGGGAGGGTGGACATGATCACCACAGATATCCTGATTGGGGACAGTGGAGGGGGGTCATCACAAAAGTTAGCCAAAAAAAAGAACCATCCCGAGCTGCTTCTACACAGCTGCAGGCCGAGGTCTCCAGCTCCACAGAGGGGCCCGGCCACAGGTCCGCTCTCCAGGGAGAGGCAAATGCCAGGCCGACCAGCGGCCCTTAGCACGTGGCCTCGAGAGGAGCCCTGGTCACAGGTTCTGGGCTGCCGCCTCTGGCTGGGGCTCCCTGGCCCTTGCCTGGGGGCAGGCGGCGGAGGGGGGGGGGGTCAGGATTCAAGTTCCGGGTGGCGGTTTTAGTAGCACCAAGACCAGAAGCCAGTGAGGCCAAGCTGGGGAGGGGAGTGGGTGCATGTGAGCTGGGGGTGCAGAGAGGAAGAGGGAGCACACGTGTGCACCTGGGCTGTGAGGCATGGAAAGGAGAAGTGATGGGGTTGGTTCTTGAGACACTCGAGGGAACTGAGAGGGATGGCTTCAGTCCCAGACACCATGTAAGGCTGCTTGGAGGGAATGCCAGAGGAAATGAAGAAACGGTGTGAGAACATTCTTATCCCTATAAATAAACTATTTACACACTTTCAGAGAGGGAGAGCCGACTCAGAGGAGAACGCTGCCCACGCCCCCCTACCCCCCGTGCCATCGGGCACACCTCTGTGAGACTGGAGGCGGGTCTTGCCCTGGCAGGGGCAGCGGAGGGGGTGCTCCGTGGCACCCGTCCACACATGGCTCAGGCTTACTTGGACACGGCTGAGGATCCCGCAAACATCCCCCAACTTGTGCAGACAGCACAGGCTCTGCTGGCACGGTCCACTTGTGCCCCGAGCCCTCCCCAGGTCCTTCTGCTGCTGGGAGAAGCCTCGTCCGTGCCTGCTGGGCCCACCCCCCCCGCCCCCATGTCCCACCCGCAGCAGATGAGGCTGCCCTCCAGGCCAGCACCGGTGACACGAGTTGGGAGGCCAGGGTGCCCTGCAGACACGCTTAGTCTCCAGGAGAACCAAGTCAAGCCCTTTTCACAGCCACGGGAGCCTTCTGTCCCTCAGAGTCACCACCCCCACTTAAAGACATTTTCTCTGTCTCTGGGTAGACCCCGAGTCGGGGGGGGGGGTCTCCGTCCCAAGTCCGTGCAGGTCAGAGGGGCCCCTCGGTCTTCAGCACCAGCAAACAGAAACAGGGAGGTCGCAGCACGGTGATGCCGAAGACAGGGTGCTGGCTCTGGCTGGGTGCGTCCACTTCTCTCCCTCTGGATGTCGAGTTGACAAGAGTGAAGGGCTCTGGCCTCCACAGCGTGGCTCAGCTCTGCTTGCTCACCTCTCTTCCTCAGAAGTGATGGCCTGCCTTCACCGCCTCAATGTCCGAGATCAAGGTCTTCGCCAGGAAGATGCCAAAAATCTGAAACCAAAGCCAGACAGGCTGTCAGTGTTGGGGCCTGACGGCAAGGTGCACGGGGAAGCCTGCACTGCACACCAGCCCCAGGCCTGCTCTGCACACTGAGGATGCGGCACACAGAAAAACAACCAGGCCTGTGGCAAAACAAGACCCACCCACCAGTAAAAAGTGAGACCTGGGATCTGTTTTGCTATATCCCTGGGGCCTAGAAGTTTGGGGCACATGGCAGGCAGCACAGAAAGCCTGCCTCCGACAGGGCCATGCACGTCACATACCATGAGCTGGGGCATACTTTGCACCCAGAGTTAAACCAAAAATAACAGAGTCACCTGACTGGTTCTGACGCAAAATAATAAATCTTGATGTTTCCTGTAAACCTGGATTCCACAATAAAAACAAGGTTCTCCCTGATTTTAGCAGTGCTGCCATCTGACCTTGGTGACCAGCATCGTCATGTGGGAAGACAGTTTTTCTACCAGAAACAGACCAACATGAACTCGGAAATCTTGGAATTTTACTTCCCCTTTAAATTCTTGTTGTGGTTTACATTTGATGAGCCAGTCCTTCTGAAGTCTGACTGCTTTGCCCGTTTGGCAAGTAAATTTGTTCTTTCCTTTTCTAGGTACTTCTGCGTCTGAGCTTCCCTCAGAGATCATTCAACACACATTCGCGGGGTGAAGGAGGAAGGAGTGTGTGGACGGGGAGCAGGCCCCGGGCCGCGTCAGACACCCTCTTCACGGCACCACGTGGGAGGTGAACGACGAGCTTTCCCCACGGCGGTGGCAGCCGTCCCGGAGGCTGCTTGGGGGCTGCGGGCTTCTCCTCCCAAGCCCCGGGCACCCCGGAGAACTCCTGGTTTCTCTGATGCGCAGAGCTCTTGCCTCCCCTCCCCCTCCTCGTTCTCTCGGCCACCAGTCTTCCCACGTGCGATCTGGCTCAAATGAACAGGTGCGACCCGCAAGGACGAAGGAAGCCACAAAGGGCAGGGGAAACGAACCTGTAGCAGGGAGATGGCGATGAAGACCCCGGCCACGATGTAAATATTGCGCGGGAGCCAGCCCTCCAGTGCCTGGATGCAGCCTTTTGTGAAGATGGACTCGTCCCACTTGCTCTTCAGCTGCAGGGAAACACCACAGTGACCTGAGCCCAAGACATGTGGGGCGTCCCCACCCCGGCTCCCCAGAGGGTTCCCGCAGTGGGCAGGGTGAGGCTCGGTGGGAGCCAGGGTGCTGGAAGGTGAGTGCCAAGGATGGACAGAACTCTCCAGGAGAACTGCATCCACCTGCCCCAGTCTCTGCCCTCTCCCATCTCCCCAGGCAGTCTGCATCTTCTACTCTGCCCCAACAAAGGCTCCCTGGCGGCTGTCTTCACCCAGTCCTGGTGGGGCCTCCCCAGACTGAAAGAGGGACACAGCTCCAGAGCCCACATCTGAAGGACAGGGAGGGAGGGGCCTCAGGGCTCAAGAAGAAAGATGTGCCTTTAAAGAGAGAAACTAGAAGGGCCTTCAGCATCTTCTAAGTCAGAGAAGTTGGCCGGGGAAGGAGAGGACAGTGGTTTCCCAGAGTGTGTCCCCCACCCAGTTAAGCTTGGCTCCAGGAGCCAGGGTCACAGGAACGGTCATAAGCCCACAGGCTCCTTCCAATCCTGACCCTTAGTGGAGACTCAGTAGGCACACAGGAGGTGCCCTCAGCACACACAGCCCACCTTCACCCGCATGCAGCCTCACCCATGGCAATACTGATGGATTAGTAATCCATTTCAGTGGGGTGAGGGGCTGAACTGTGTGAACTGTGTCCCCCTAAAACTCAGACGTTGAAGTCCTAACCCCCAATTCCTCAGAATGTGATTGCATTTGGAGGCAGGTGTTTAAAGAGGTAATATAACCCATAACCCTAACCCTAACGCTAAACTGAACCCTCTGGAGAGATCTCTCAACAGCAGGATACCAGGCACATACCCATACCCTCACCCTAGCCCCTAACCCCTAACCCTAATGATAACCCTAACTCTAAAGTTATCCCTCCACAGAGGTCTCTGAACTGCAGGATAATAGGCAGATACCTTCACACTGTCCCCAACCCTAACACCTTAACCATTACGCTGGCCCTAAACCGAACCCAAACTCTAGATCTGAGGGAAAAACAGATGTGTTACATATATACAATGGATTATTACTCAGCCATAAAAAAAGAATAAAATCTTGCCATTTGCAACAACG
Organism: Callorhinus ursinus; assembly: GCF_003265705.2. Classification (NCBI taxonomy): domain Eukaryota; kingdom Metazoa; phylum Chordata; class Mammalia; order Carnivora; family Otariidae; genus Callorhinus; species Callorhinus ursinus. The sequence goes on from NW_027397093.1 coordinate 6,284,173, forward strand.
TGGATGCAGCTAGAGAGTATTATGCTAAGCGAAATAAATCAGAGAAAGAGAAAGACTATATGAAAAAAAAAGAGATAAATTAAAATGAGGTTATCAGGGTAGGCCCTAATCCAATATGACTGGTGTCCTTATAAAAAGTGATCAGGGGCGCCTGGGTGGCTCAGTCGGTTAAGCGACTGCCTTCGGCTCAGGTCATGATCGTGGAGTCCCGGGATCGAGTCCCGCATCGGGCTCCCTGCTCAGCGGGGAGTCTGCTTCTCTCTCTGGCCCTCCCCCCTCTCATGGTCTCTCTCTCTCTCATTCTCTATCAAATAAATAAATAAAATCTTTAAAAAAAAGCAATCAGGACACCAAAAGACACAGAGGGAGGACGAGGTGGGCACACACACAGGAGAAGGCAGCCACCCACAAGGCCAGGAGAGAGGCCTCAGACCAACCCTGCCAACACCCTAATGTCGGACTTCTGACCGCGAGTTCTGAGGAGAGAAGTTTCTGTTGTATCAGCCACAGTCTGGGCTACTTGTTATGACAGCCCTAGAATCTAATGCAAGTGGCAATGAGAGGACAATGCTGGTACAGGCCCATCCTGTCCAACGGACAGAGATCTCTGCAGAAGGGCTTCGGGCCTCCCAAACCGGAGGCACACATCCCTGATGCCCCAAGTTCCCCAAGTTCCGCGGATTCCCCAAGTTCCCTCCTTCAGAACATCAGTCACTCATACCACCAAAGGCCACAGAGCAGTGCCAGCAGGGAGGGGGACACTCACTTCTCTTCATCCCCACACCCCCTGTGGCCTGAAGAAAGCCCTGGAGGACTGAGCCTTTCTCCCGCCCCAAGACCCATCTCCCTGCTCATTGTCACCCCCGCCTCAGTATGGCAGCTAAACCAAGCCACGCGCTCCTACAGCTTCATCCTGAACTCCTAGAGAACAGACACCTCCTGGGACTCCAAGGAGTCATTAAAAATATAGCCTTTGTTCCCGAAACTTTCATCTGACCTCTTCCCGCTAATGCAGCAACTGCTAGATTTTGTGACTGCAGTTCACAGGGCTGGGAATCACCCCCCTCACTGTTCCCGGGAGTCTTGCCACCAGCGGCTCCTACCCAGCTCGCTCCCAGCTTAGATGGCACCTCCCCAAGTCTCACCCACTCCAGTATGCATTTGTGCTAAATCAGGATGCTGGACCACAGGGAATAAACCTGACGAACTCAAAGTTGCATGCATCAGGTGCTCACCTGGGTCCTGACATCATATCCACACTGTGTGTTCACAACTTTTTGCTGTAAGAAAAGCAGGAAGAAATTGGTCATTTTTGTTCTCTTGGGAAGCCAGTGGTGGAAGGCTCTAGAAAAGTCCCAAACAAACATCAGCAAACACCTTTACAAATTCCATTATAGCTCACATCCTTTAATCCCGATGCCAACTAACCTTTCATACTAGGACAAAGGTTGGCCAGCTGTGTGTGTGAGGGAGACCTGTCTACATAGCAACTATTCAACTCTGCTCACAGAGCATGAAGGAAGACATGGATGATACATAACAAATGCACATGGCCATATTTCAGCAAAACTTAACTTATGGACACTGAAATTCAAATTTCATATAATTTTCACCTATCACAAAATATTATCCTTCCTTTCATTTATTGTCAACCATTTAAAAATGGGTGAAACTGTTCTTGGCTCAAAGATCCTACACAAAGGAGGCTGGATCCGGTCCACGGGTCATAGTTTGCTAGTGTCTGCGCTGGGAGATGCAAGTTCCGCTCGCTCGGTATTTCACGGGCACAGTGGAGATCTCAGGCCCTAGCTGTGTGGCCGCAGCAGACCCGAGCCTCTCCTAGGCTGGGGAGCGGGCCTGCTTGGAGCCCCGGGGCCCAGTACCACAGCTGTAAAGGGTTCACAGTTCCAGCAAACATTCACTGCCCCTTCGCAGGTCACCCCAAGAGCCCCGTTTCTGGAACCCAGGGACCCAGGCCATGGGCTGGGAGTGAGACCAGGTGAAGAAAGGCGAGAATCCTCCACCACCCCCAGACGGTGAGTACCCCCACTGCCCGGGCATTCTCTCCAGAGGACAGTGAAGAGGGCGGCCCAGGGCTCACCGCGTTTCTAGCATTTCATCCAGGCGCCCTGCGTGAGAGCCCCTCGAGGGGGGGACACGACTGGTTTTCTCCCGCTTCACCCAGAACACTAGGGCAAGGGTAGGTCATGCAAAACCGTTGCTGGGATGTACACACAGAGAACTTGGGCGCTGCAGGAGCCAGGCGGCGGTGTGCGGAGGGAGCACAGGGTGGTCCGAAGAGGAGCAGCCCGGAGCCTCCAGAGCCCGGAACTGCTCTCCACGTGCCCCGGGGCAGGCCAACTCACCGCAGGGTCCGGCACGCAGCAGGAGAAGGGCACCCCACACTTCTCGCGACTGTAGCTGGCGCCGCTGCAGTTAAAATAGACGTTGAGGTCCCAGTCTTCAGGTCCATATGCCCCACAGCACTGGTTCTGGGATCACAAAAGCCGAGAGCTGTTAGGGGCTCCGGCTCTGAGCCAGAGCTGTGACCACCCAGAGGGGAGCGGGGACACGACAGGAAGCGCCCCCCATTGACCTCCTGCATGCACAGAGATGCATGACCTGGGCAGCCTTTTAAGAAGGAAACCAGGAAACTCGGCCATGAGCCGCCACCACCACCACCACCCCCCCCCCCGCCCCCGCCCGGGCCCGCAAGGCAGACCTGGCCCCGCAGTGCCCCCTGGCCTCCGCTGGGACACGGCACTCTGGTCCAGACCTTCCTCCCCCTGGAGCTTCCCCTTCCTCCCCTCCCCTCAACCCAGAGCAGATTCCTCACCCTCCTCGGAGGCCACTCAGTACCTCTGATGCAGTTCTCTCGTGCCCCTGAGAACCCCACCTTGTGGGCTGTGAGTGCAGCTCCCTCCCAGAGAAATTTCCAAGCTGGCCTTACTTCCCTTAGGTGCCTCCTTACAAAACACAGCTGCTGGACGTCTGACTCCTAAGGCCAGAATTGTGAGCGGGGTGGACAGTGACACAATCATAGCTCTGTCCCCCATAACCTGGGGTCTCTGCACACCCCCATTATCTGGTGTAGTCACCAAGAGAATCGCCATCTAAAACTTGTAAAACAGCCAAACACCGACAATAGCACGGTGATGTCAAGGTCGTCCCAGAGCAGGAGCAGACTCCGTTTTCACACTTGTCCTGACTGCTAACATGGCTGTGGCCGTGATCACAACAAACACGGGACCAGGATTCCCGGCTGTCTTCTTTCACTTCTAAGAGAAAATCCCATCCCCCCCTTTACCCTGCCCTGTTCCAGCTGCTTTCATGGTTCCCGAGTATCTCAGCATGAGGAATCTCCACAATTTACTGAGTGCCTCTGGAGAACGTACTTTCGAGGGGAAAGGCGGCACTGAAGAAGAGCGCCCTGGCTTCGAGGCAGGTGCGGGCAGGAGCGCCCGGGCACAGCGAGGTGCTGGGACAACGGGAACCGCGGGCGGGCTCAGTGAGGGGCGGGAGGAAGGGGCTGCGATGGGGTTGTCGCAGACGAGTGCCAGTCACTATTACGACACAGGGTCTCTGGTCACATAAGTGGGTTTGGCTGGATCCCCAGATACACGACATAAGGGTAAACAAGTTTTCGTGAACATGAGAGTGGACCAGAGTTATTTTTAATGCTTGCTTGCTTATTTTCTTCTCAGAACCCAAGCATTCCACATGAAGTCCCTGAGGAAGCGAGGTTTTCCGGCAGCGCACAGACAGATCACACGATGGCCTTGCCCCAGCCGGTGGTGGGGAGTGGGCCCCCCTAGGGCGGGGATGGCTGTGGTCCAAGCCTCCAGGTGCAGACGCACACAGGGGAGACAGGGGCCAGATGGAGTCAAGGCCCAGGCCTGGGATGGCTGAGACAGCCCCCTGGGGACATATTCCGGGGAGGTCACATTCCTCCCCATCTGGGGAAGCTTCCTCCAGGCTGCTCTGCCCTGTCGAACAGGAAGGGGAAAAGGTCCCAGGGAGGAAGGAGACAGGAATAGCCTCAGACGGTGAGTCACGCACTGGGGGGAGGAGACGCTCCGCCCCTGGGTACCCACAGCACCCGGGGACCTGCGGCCGCCTGCATGGCCGGGACTGGAGAGACCTGGGCCCCAGGGGGAGGGAGGCCGCGGGGGCAGCTAGACTGCCTGCCCCATGCAAATGGTGGAAGACACACTGTGAACACGCCCACACATCCAGGCAACCACGGGCAGGCAAAGCTAAACTGACCAGAGGCGGGAGCGGCACCTCCCACAGCCTCCCCGCTACCTGCCGGGCTGAGGATGGATGCCCAGGGTTCCCCACTAGCCGAGGCCGGAAGCACCGTCCCCAGCCATGGAAGCCCACACTCTACCCGGAGGCCAGCGCCGGCAGTGCTTACGGCTTTCTGAAGGGAGTCAATGAGGTTCTGTAGGTCAATGTCGTCCCGGTAGGATCTGATGTTGCTCTCGAAGAACTCGCGGAACCGGTCTCTCACCCAGTCCTGGAAGAGGAAGGCCAGCACGGCCACAGCCAGCTCCAGGAAGAAGATGAGCACGATGGTACCGCAGAACTGCGTGGGGCAAGCACGGGACCGAGGGTCATCATGGTACCGCAGAACTGCGTGGGGCAACGGGGCAAGCACGGGACCGAGGGTCATCATGGTACCGCAGAACTGCGTGGGGCAAGCACGGGACCGAGGGTCATCATGGTACCGCAGAACTGCGTGGGGCAAGCACGGGACCGAGGGTCATCATGGTGCCACAGAACTGCGTGGGGCAAGCACGGGACCGAGGGTCATCATGGTACTGCAGAACTCCGTGGGGCAAGCACGGGACCGAGGGTCATCACGCCTCCGGCCGGGCCGAACCTCATCTAACCCGGGATCGGTGCCTGCCACAGAGTGTGGGCTCCACACCCAAGAGCCCAGTGCCGGAGCCCCCGGGTATCTCATGTTACCGACTGGCAGCCCCACCCCATCTGTAAATGCAGATGTGCACCCCCACCCACATCACAGCATCATTGGTAAGAAATGAGTGAAAGGACGAGAAAGCTCCAAGCCACCGTGTCACCCATTTCCTGTGAGGTAGCCTCCCCCAACAAGCCCCATTCCGGGAATCAATGGTAACCTACCCCACCAGGCCATCAGCTCCTTTAAGGGCAAAGCCTGGGGCCCAGACACAGTATCTACCACTCTCCTCACACACACAACCATCCAAGTTGCTAGAAATCTACTGTCGCCCACACTTTAGGGACAAGGAAACCACTCAGGCATGTCACTCGCTTGAGGTCACGCAGCTCATGCAGGACGTCTGAGTCCCTCTGTACGTGTCAAGACCTCTGTAGAAGCACAGCGCCCCTGGCCACCACAGTGGTGGCCTTCTCCAAGGCCCCCCACAGCTGCACCTCTCCCATCCGGCAGACGTCCGGCCAGCAGTGAGTGAGTTCTCCTGGCCATTACCACCACTGGTCACCCTGCGCTCCAAGCAGCGAGGCCACGGCAGGCAAAGGTCTCAGAATAAGACAAGGGGAAACACCCGCATACACACACAAACAAACATACGCACAAAGCCCTCCAAAACGCAACCTCCGTTCACACAGAAGATAGTACATACATTTTTAAGAGGAAAAAAAAAATGAGAAAAACAACAACAACAACAACACATGTTTCGCTTTTTAAATTAAGCCTGGGGAAGAGAAGGCTTGATCTAATAAATTCAACAAATAATATATTGCAAAACACGATTATGTGTTTTCCCCACCAGGTGCTATTTAATTTTAACTGAATGCATTTCAACGTGAATTTGTATCTAAATATACAACCAAATTCTTCGTAACTGGCAGTTCTGCCAGGAAATTAAGGATTCTGCATTGCACATCCCAACACATTCACACACCCTGGAGGAGGAAATGGTTTCCTAACTTTCCTGGCAACATCTTTTGATCTTAGCCAAGAAGGGCAAAGGTGAGTAGCAAACAAACAATTCCTTTAGAACTTCTGAGGGAAATAAGAGGCAAGGGAGGGGGAGAGGAGCTGGCTGCTTAGCCATCTCTTCCCTCCAGGAGCTGAAAACTAGAGGGGCCCAACTTTTCCAGGGATGAGGAGCTGGTTCAGCTGATTGTTTCCTGAAATCTTACTGTTTGGTGGGCAGTCTCCTCCCCGCACTGCTGGGGCCCGGTGGGGGGGCGGGGGGCGGGGACTGTAAGAGCTGCCACCCTCTCCGGCCAGATAAGGGGTAAGCCTGCCCCGCAGAGCCCACACCCCTCCCGCCCCTGTATCTGCGGCTACTCACAAACTTGAGCAGGCAGATGTTCTCCCGCAGGGCCCCCACGCAGCCAGCGAACCCCAGCGTGAACATCACCACGCCCACCATCAGGACCAGCACCACAGGGTCGATTCCATGCAGCCGGGTCACTTTGGTGAGGTCAGACAGCACTCCCTGGAAGAGGCAGAGAAAGCATCAGCCTCATGGAGTCGAGGGTGCCTTGGCGGGGGGGGGCTAGGTTGTGTCCAGAGCTAAAATAAGGACAGGGACCTGTCTTCTGAGGCTCAGCCCTCTCATTAACAGTCAGGCCAGAACACAGAGCATGGCCCCTGCCCACCTGCCCTCTTAGGGGCCGCTCCAACCCCGCCTCAGCTCCTAGGGCCCTCGCACGCAGCAATCCTGGGCTGCACCTCGGCTGTGAGCCCCTCCCAGGCAGAACCCACACTCTTTCTGGAGACTGCAAGATCCCTATGCCAGGCCTGGAGTGGAGGGCACCTTAGGGCCAGAGCCTCACCCTGACCTCTGGCCATGTGGCAGCTTACTCTGCACTCAGTTCGTGGAGAACCCCACTATCCTGAGCTGAAAGCAGCTTCAGTATGCACACCCTGGTGGAAAACAGCCACGGAGACGAAGGCAGCACTGTCCCAAATGGTACCCACTGGCCCCATTACTATTGAGCACCTGAGGGCAATGAAAAGCTGAATTTTAACTCATGTTTCATTTTAACTAATTTAAATACATACAGTCACATGTGGCTAGTGAGAACCAAAACCGACTGAGGAGTTCTACAGGATGCAAAGGAGGAAGGAGAAAGGAGCCACCAGCCCAGCACCCAGCGGCCCCCAGGCTCCCAGGTAGCCAGGCCTCTGCTCAGGGCCCAGCCGGAGCTGCTGCCGTTCAGGAGATGGCCACACGGTGGCGATATGAGTCACGGTTTGCAGGGGCTTGCAGGGTTTGTCCGCAGGACAAAGTGACATTGCACTTCAGCTCCTGCCCTTTAGGGGTTCACAGGCTACCTTGAAGATGCCTAAACCCCAAGGCGAGCCTTATTCACCTCCTAAGGCCATGGCAAGAAAGCCCATGGATCTAAGCTCTCCCGCCTCCTTCTCCTGGAACCAAAGGGAGCTTCCACTGAAGGGATAAGAGAGGATCCCAGGCCTGAGGCTTGAAGATGCTTTAGTTCCCACTGTTGCCTGCCTGGCCCAGGGCACCTTGTTCGGCCTTGCTCCTTCTCTCTCCCCTCTTCTGCCTGCCCTGTAGCGAGGGTCCTATTCAGCTCTACGTCCCTGGCATGCACCCACCAGCAGAGCAGAAGCTGGCACCGCAGCTCACGCGTCCAGTCCCCTCCTCAGAGCCTCCACTGCCCCTTGTCCTTCTGGACAGGAAGAGCCCAGTCTCCCCACCTCCCCTCTCCTGCACAGGCTGGGCAAGGAGGTTCACAGGTGTGTAAGGAAGGGCACCCAGGGGGCGTGTAACACAGCCCTGCTCCGGATCTCAGAAGGGCAAGAACTTCAGGAATAAACACAACTGTGTTCAAGGAGGTGCTCGCTCCCAGAGGCACAGACAGGAACAGAAGGCGGCCCCAGGACTGCCCCAGACACAACGGCAGACAAGCCCCCAGGCCGTCTGAGGCTTCTGGGAACAGCAAAGAGGGCTCTCCTCACTCACGGAGCTCAAAAACCCAACCAGCCCAGCCCAGCCCAGCCCAGCCATGGCCTCTAGCAGTGACCCCCTCCACAGGGAAGCAGAGCCAGTCCCAGGGCCCCAGGAGGTCTCACGACAAGCTCAGTAACTATTTCCCAGAGCTGGCTCTGTGACAACCCATGGCTACAAACCATTACCCCGTGCAAGAATGCTTGTCAGAGAGGAGTCTGGAAGGAGCAATTAAAGCTGAACACACCTGCTCCAGGCGACCTGATGCTTCCACAGTGCTGGTAACAGTAACACCTACCTTTTCGCTCCATGCCCACAGTCCGACTCCAAGGAAGACAACTCCAGCCAACTAAGCAGGGGAGGAGGGGAGGGAAGGGGAGAAGTGGGGAAGGAGGGAGAGAGGGCGAGAATTAGTTAAGTCTGCAACCAGCACCACGAACGTGCTTCTTGGAGGGACATCCACACTGCTAGTCAAGGGACGCTCCTGGCTCGTGTCCGTGCAGGCGGGCCAGTGGCAAGGCAAGCCCTCGGTCCCTGCAGACGACGCGAACTCTACCCCAGAGCAAAGGGACGGCCAGGCGTTTGGGGTAACTTACACATACCTTCCCTGAACATCTGGACAAACTCAATGGCCCCCATGCTCCAGAGAGCAGAGAGGAAGATCTCAGAGCAGAGTCTGCCCTCGACACTATGGAGTCAGAGACACATCATGATGGCCCTGCCCTGTTTCTTCCACATTCCCAAAGCCCCCGAACTCACTTCAGTGCAGGATCTGGTATAAAGAAGACATGACCCTCTGTGACAGCCCCCCAGATGCATTCACAGGCTCTCCAGAGCCCTGGGCACCTCCGCTCCACATGGGGCACATGTGTGCTCCGCGTTATTGGTTACTGGGTTATTTGTTACTGAATTAAAATGGGCCTGTGCTAAACAACGCATTCACCCCAGAAAAGGCGCACCCCTCCACCCCACTGGAACCAGGCTGCTTCACCTGTACCACAACAGAAAGCCCCCCCACACACACCACAAAGGTCTCTAAACCAGAGATTTTTTTCCGTATAAAACAAAACGCCTGGTCTCTGAAAATTAAGCTGCCTATTTTTCTGCGTAAGTTCTTTATACCACGCTAGCATCTGCCTGCCATTCATCAGTACCTCCCGATAAATAATGGGGCCAGGTCTGTCTAGGACTCACCTCTCCAAGGAGTATTCTCACACTTTAAGATCTCCTTTGTTCACTACTGGCCCCAGGGGGCTGGAGTGGGAAGGGAAGGCCCTTTAAAGAAAGCCCTCAGGAGATCGCAACCTCTTTGGAATCACAGACCACCTTCACAGAATGCTTCTGTGCCCAATACTTGGGATGGGATTTCAGAGGGTTCACAGACCCCTCACCGCTGGTTCCCACAGAAGCCCTGCCTGCACCCGATTCGTCCACTTTACAAAGCAGAACATGGGCCCAAGAGGGCCAAGATGAAAACACCCAGCAGTGGAGGAGAAGGGCCTAGAACGCAATTTATTCAACAGATACTGCCTGAGGCCCTCCTAAATGCCAAGCTCTGCGGCCAGCACTGAGGACGCAGACAAAGCCCCCGACGCTGCTGCAGCTTCAACTCCAGGGAACAACACGCGGTCTGGCTATGTCACCCTGGTTTCACAACTCTGTGGTCCTCCTGCTGATTTAACTAGTGGCTAAAGGCCTTGGTTTTTCTTGATGGAGTGCATGAGCGCTTCCTCTCCCTCCCCAAGCGTCTTACACTACAGGGCAGGCAAGCCTGAAGGTGACCAATCACTGCCCACTGAATCCAGTAGGCTTCCCTCCCCGCCATTCCTCAAGGTCCCCAGTGACTTAGCCTCTTGCCAGAGCTAGAGGTCAAGTCTTTTTTCTGTTTATTTGATTTGACCAGGCACAGCTGGTCATTCCCTCCTGTGCGGAGGCGCTCAGCTTTGGCGACACAAAGCACTGGTCACTCTTCAGCCTTTCCTGCTGGCTCATCCTCCCCCAGGCACCTCTATATGCTGGCAAGCCTCACTGCTCTGTTCGGGGCCCCGCCCCCTCCCCTGGGTTCTCTAGATGAAGCTATAATTCACATGGCTTGAAACACCATCTCTACACAGCTGACCCACAAATCCAAACCTCCATACCTAATGTCCACATTGACTTGTGCACAGAAGATAGCTGACAACATTTCAGTCTTCACATGGCCCCAAATGGAGCCTTGCTCTCCCAGGCCCAACCAGCCCCTGCCAACTCTTGCCCTTCTAATTAAATGGCACCACGGCCACCTCACTGGGTTGTTTAGATGAGAAAACCTACACCTCATGCTCTCCAAATGCATTCAGAGCAAATGGGGGCCAAGCAAAAGCCCAGCCTGGGCCAGGTCCATGGTCACGCCCTGCACAGAGGCATCAGGATCAGGACAGGAGGTTGTCCTGGAGGTTGTCCCTCCCTATGCCTCATCCAGTGTCCCCAACAGCACTGCAGCCCCTCCTAACCGTTTTCCATGACAGCCACCTCCCACCTGGCACCACGGTGGATGGTGAGAGATCCTGCCCCTCTGAGACCCCTGGCTGAGTCAGGACCAGCTCCCTCCCACTGCAGCCCAGATTTCCTGCTCTTACAACAACTGGGCACTAAGAAAAGGGCTCATGGGTTTTTCCATTCGGTTTTAAAGAAAGAACTAACGTGAACTTGCACCAGAAAGACAGGAACCGGCAGGGTGGGGGGGATCACATGTCCGATCATGGGTTCAGTGAACACTGGCCCGAGGCAGGAACTTTGGGGACCAATTCTAGAGATGAGAAGACTGAGGGAGGCCCAGACAGGGGAAGTGGCCTGTCTGGGAGCTCACCCAACAGCCCCGTGAATGAGCCAGGCCGGGACACTTGCCAGCTTCACCCAGCTTCCAGTGGGGCCCCTTCCCTGGATCTCTCTGGGGCAGATGGTCCGTGGCGCTGGGCTGTTGTCCCTGGCGGCCAACCATCTGGGAGCGACAGTTCAGCTGGGTACTTTCCAGCCTCAGAGTAACCTCCTTTGTCTCTCTTTTATGACCTGATTAAATCCCCTCCCAAAGGATGGGGCCAGACTCCCACTAAGCCCAAAGGGAGGCCAGCCTTGGGCCATCAGGTATGTACACCACTGTGGTCACCATGGGAAGTGGTACCACTCTTTCCTGGGTGCCGAGGCCAGCATTCAACACCTCCTACGTTTAAAGGGCCCCTTCACACCCCATCACGGGTGTGTGTACTATTACCCCTTTTCAAACGGGAAAGCTCAGATGTAGAATGACTTGGTAATTTGCCCAAAGGCACACAACTAGCCAGTGGCAGAGTTCAAACCAAATCGGGTGTCTCTGACCCTCCTGACAGCACATTATCCCAACCCCCACAGGGCAGCCACCCGGGCCAGGAAGACAAGCGGCCGCCTGAGCCCCCCACCGCAAGGGACAGGCACAGGGGCCCCACGGCACGGGAGTTCCACAGAAGATGCTTTCAGGCTGTGCAATTCTGAAGCCCACGACCTATATCCTCAGGTGGTGAGGGTCACTCTGTGGCCCACTCTGGCCAGGAAGCAGGGTGTCACTGTAAAGATTATTGACCCCCTCCCCCCGAGGCAAAGGCCCCCTATGGAAGGTGAGGGGTCCTCTCTGGACACTCTGGGCTGGAAGCTACATGGAATCCACTCCCCATGTGAGCAAGCCTGGGGCATTTCACCCAAGCAGGTTCAAGTGACAACCGAAGTGTAGACACCTGGCCAGGATACTGGCCAGGCTGGATAGGAGCAGGGTTCCAAAACCAAGCAGCTCAGAAGCAGCCCCTCATCACCCACACTTCAGTGGCTTTGGCCCCTTGCAAGATTTCATTTCGGGGTGTGTAAAAGGACTTGGGCAATTCTTGCAGGCCTCAGAGGCCTTCCTGCAGGGAGCTCAAGGCAAATCAGCAGCAGCAATGCAACGCTCTCAGGCTCTGTCCCCACTGGCTCTGGTTCTTGCAAGTCCCCTGGTTGTCAAGAGGTTGACATTCACAGGGCTGCCTATGGGAGTCTCAGAATAAAAAGCAGAAGGAGACCCAAGAGTAAGCCAAACTCAAGGCCGGAGTAGTGCTGAACACACAGCACAAGTCAGCTGGTCCTGGCTCCAGTCTCCACTCTGCAACTGTCTGGTGACAGGACTTCGTGCCAAGTCCAGGAACTCCTCTGTGCCTATGATTTCCTCTGCACAATGGGAACGACCTTTCCTGGGTCATAGGAGGGTTGCAGGGATTGAAGGAAGTATATCACAAGTGACATGCTTACCCCAGGGCATGGAGCCGGTCCAAGGGAGCCCTGCCCTCCTGCAAGGGAGAAGAGCAGAGCAGAAGCATCGAGGGGCCTTCCAGATGCCACCAGCATCTGCTGGCCTTTAGACTCTCTGCGCCGCCCCCCCCAATAACTCCCAGCTCCAGCCTTTGTCCTAAGACAAAGTCCTTCTTTCCAGAGGCATCTGTTTTATCGGGTCTCAGAGACAACAGTGAAGTAGAGTTTAGGGAAACAGGGCCTCTGAAGTCTTTTTAAGTAAGGTAAGAAAGAATGATGGAAAGAAAACAGGACAGAGTGGAAGAAGCTAGAACAGAATCTCAGCTCTGTTTCTAATTCACCCTGTGGCTTTGAGCAAACCATCCCTCTCTTGGACCTCAGTCTGCCAGTCTGCAAAACTGAGCAGCTGGAGACTAGCAATCTGCAAAGGGCTGTACACCTCCCACGGCCTAAGCTCTGCCTTCATAAATCATGCCAGGGTGGCAACCCCATGGTCCAGGCACTTTCCAGGATAGGAAACCCTGACTCTAGACCTGGTGAGTTCAGAAGACACCAGAGAGCTTGTGGCCACGTGAAATGCCAACAACTCAAACTACTGGCCCGAAAGGACTCCAGAGGGCAAAGACTCTAGACCCAACCTGACCCTGAGAGCCCAGGGGGCTGAGAGTGAGTCTCAAGATCTTTCGGGGTTAGGAAGCCTCGCCCTTCAAGACTGTAGCCACTCTGAACCCTACAGAGTACAGGGAATGCCACTTTCAAATAGTCCCACGTTCAAAGAGTCAAAACTAAGCCGCTTCTCAGTGGGAGTTTGGAAGGTCTGGGAGCCGGAAGGGGCACTGGAGCCCAGCTTCCTCATTACAGAGGGAAGCAAGGCGCAGGGCAGGATAGTGCCTTGCGCCGGGTCACACAGCTACCACACACCAGCTTTTCCTCCTGCCGGAAGGGCGGTTCTGAAAATAAGAAGCATGTGTGCCCTTTCCAGCACAGCCAGCAAACACATGCTAGGGGCCCCAGTGAGGAGGGGGAAGGACTACCCAGAGGATTCAGGGCAGTTTCCACAGATGTCTCTGAGTTTCCAGATAACAGAGAGCCCACCCCCACCAAGCCCCGCCCAGGAATTACTGTGTCAAGGCCTTTGACAGGAAGGAGGAAGGGCAGAGTCATCCAAGGGAGGTTAGAGGCAGCTCCCCAGGCAACAGAGAGAAGGAACCCCAACCCAGCCTCAGCCCCACCTTCACCCCAGCCTCTACCACTGCCGGCACAGTTCAGTGAGGAACAGTGGGGAGAAAACCAAAATACTAGGCCAGCAGTTGACATTTCTGTAAAGGGCCATATAGTAAACATTTTCAGCTTTGTGCTTGATGATCTCTGTTTCAAGCACTCAACTCTGCTTTTATAGCAGGAAAGCAGCCAGAGATAATACGTAAACGAATGAATGGGCAGGGCTGTGTTCCAATAAAGTTGTACGTGCAAAACCCGGCCGAGAGCCAGGCCTGTGAGCCGCAGTCTGCCTAGTCCTGCACTGAACTTTCACACTGAAACCGTCTGGACCTCGAGACCAAAGACAGGATTTCCTTCAGCTTGGCCACACGAACCCCCGGGCTTCCCTATAATTCAGGTCTCTAACCTGGTCTTGTCTTTATAGTACCTGAACAGGTCATAATAAATAGCCTAAAACTGTAAAAAATCTCAAAATGATCCAATTCCCACAATGGGCTATTATACACCTGTGAGAACTAATGATCCACAACTACATACGACAGCATGAATGAATCTCACACATAATAGTTAACAAAAAACGCCAGATTCAGAAGACATCATACTGTTAAGGAGGTGTTATGGACTGGATGTTGTATTCCCCAAAATCCGTATGTTGATGTCCTAACTCTCAACGTGATGGTGTTTGGAGGTGGGCCTTTGGGAAGTAAATAGGGTTAGATGAGGTCATGAGGGTGAGGCCTCCATGATTAGCAGCCTTATTAAGAGGAAGAGAGACCAGAGCTCTCTCTGCCACGTAGGACACGGCAAGAAGGCAGCCATCTGCAAGCCAAGGAGAGAGCCTCAGCAGAACCCAACTGTGCCGGCACCCCAATCCTTGACTTTCAGCCTCCAGAAATGTGAGAGATTAAATTTCTGTCGTTGAAGTCAACAAGTCAATGGTATTTTGTTATGGCAGCCTGAGCTGACCAAAACAGGAGGAATGCTTAAGTGGGAAAACTATATCTAGCATCTAATCAAAAGTTACTAGACAGGGGCGCCAGCCTGGCTGGCTCAGTAGGTAGAGTGTGGGACTCTTGATCTCAGGGCTGTGAGTTCAAGCCCTAGTTGGGCATGGAGCCTACTTAAAATAAAAAAAATTACAAAAAATACAAAAATTTACTAGATAGGCAAGAAGGGAAATAAATCTATTTTTCCTTGTGATCTTTAACAAGGAAAAATATTCAGTAACTAGAAAGACACAAACATGACAAAGAAGGGTGGAATTAGCTAAGACATGAAAACAGATATTGTACACACTCTTGGGGATTTAAAAGGAAATATAAACGTAATAAGGAAAGAAATAGAAAACAGAAGGTCCAAATGCAACTATTAGAAATAGAAAATACAACACTGGAAATGAAGAATTCACTAGATGGGTTTAACAGCAATTAGACACTAACTACAGAAGAAAAGATGAGTCAACTTGAAGACAAAGCAATAGAAGCTATCTGCACTAAAGGGTAGGGGTGGGGGGTTGAACAGAGCCTCAGTGACCCACGAGACAACAAGGAGTCTGAGAAAAAAAAAGGGGGGGAGGTGTATATTAAAGAAATAATGGTCATAGTACTCCTAAATCTGATGAAAACTATAAACCCACAAATCCCAAAAGCCCAACATACCCCAAACAGAATAAATAAAGAAAACCACACCAGCCCATATCATACTAAAACTGCTGAAATCCAGTAATAAAGAGAAACTGTTGAAGTGAGCCAGGAGGGAGAAGAAAGGACACATTACATAGAGAGTACACATACACAAGATATTTTCACCAAATGAAATGAAAATATCAAATGTGCGGGATGCAAAAAACAGAGTATCAAATACCTATACTAGGAAAGAAGATCTAAAATCAATGATCTAATCTATCTTACCCAGCTAGAAAAAAAGCAAAGTAATCCCAAAGTAGAATCAAGGAAATAAAAATAGGCGCAGGGGCGCCTGGGTGGCTCAGTCGGTTAAGCCTCAGACTCTTGATTGCAGCTCCCGTCATGATCTCAGGGTCCTGAGATCAAGCCCCGTGTCAGGCTCTACACTCAGCGGGGAGTCTGCTTGAGATTCTCTCTCTCTCCCTCTGCCTTCCCACATGCTCACACATGCTCTCTCTAAAATAAAAAAAAAAAATTAAAATAAATATAATAATTAAAAAATAGGAACAGGAATCAATGAAACAGACTGAAGATGGATGGTGGTGACAGCTGCAGAGCAATGGTGAACGCACCTAATACCCCTGAACTGTGAATCGAAAAATGACAATAATTCTAAATCATTCTGTATGCTTTACTACAATTTTCAAAAATAAAATTTAAAAATACTTTTTAAAGTCTTTAAAGATACCAGTGAAATTCAGAACAGAAGAACAACAGAGAAAACACCTCCTACACTAAATGAAGTCAGATCCGAGAGTCCATCCTAACTAGAGTGACAGGAGGTAGACGGACGGTCGGCCTGAGGACGGGGTGGGAGGGAAGGACTGCAGAGGGGTACGGGACAGTGCCTGGAGGCACAGAAAGGTTTTACGTCTTCACTGGGGTGACAGTGATTACGTGGAAGTATACAGCTGTCAACTCATCGAACTATACACTGGAAGTGGGTATTATTCTATCAAATTTACACCTCCATAGAGGTGATATTTACACCTCCCTAGAGCGAAAAAAGAAAAAAGAGAGAGAGAGAGAGAGAGGAGAAGCAGGTGGGAAGATGGGAACCAAGATGGGAACAGGGCACTCCCGCACACAAGACAAATCAGTAGACTGGGCCTTGCCGGCTATCTACTAGGGAAGGATGCAGAGTTATACACATCACCAGTTACCCAGACTTGACACCACCCCGGGAGCGTACAATAGTCATATGCACTGGGCAATGATCACAGTGCGCTGTGAACAGCCCTTCGTCAGAAATCCCTGCTGATGATCCCGGCCTCCCACGTGCCCAAGTGAGATCAGGAGCTGAAGCCTACAGGGAGTAGCATCAGGGCGCTCTAGTGGAATCCCTGATTAAGCAATCTTTGCCCTTGGCCTTGGCAAGTGCAAATGTGGAAAAATACACACACACCCCTAGGAGATAAGGCGGTCTATTTCCTATGAATTGGGGCAGCCCTTCTAGAGAAGTAATTTTGACTGTATAAATATGTCAGCCAGGTCAAAACAACGTACACACTCCCTGACCCATTTAGTCTCACTCCTGGGACTCTATCCCAGCAAATAATTTCCCTCCCTTGACCAAAGGGAGAAATCTGTACTACACCAAATAATCACTGCATCCTTATCTAGGATAGTAAAAAAATTGGAAACAACCGAAATGTCCAATATGGGAATTTCCAAAAATACAATCAGGAAAACTATGTGGCAACCTAGAATGTTCTATGCTAGGGGATGCTGACATGAAAACGCAGACCTCATGACTGCAAGGATGCTCTCACAAAGATGGGAAAGCACGTGCGACTGAAGACAGGATGGAGCATGGGGAGGGAATGGGGCAAAGCTGGGGGTCCTTGTGTAGTCTTCTAGAATTTCCACGCAATTACAAAAGTTTGTTAAATAAAACTTGAAGAGAAAAAGGTACCATTTCTCAGCAATGAAAGTGAAAATACTCTACACTCATTATTAAAGCCCTAGACTTTCCTTTTTGATTGCACTAATTACCCAGAGACAGAAGCAGAGAAATTGCATTTGAGATCTGGGGGTCAGGCCTTGGGATGTGGTGTTACATGAACAGAGTTCAGCTCAAATAAGGACAATTCTAGATCAGTCAGAGGGATCCAGAGACACGAGCTCACCACAGGATGTGGGGAGTCCCCTATCAAAGGAGGCACACCATAAGGCCAAAGAGAATTAGACCCTCTACCCACAAAGGTGCTGGGGGCAGGGGGAGGGGACTGACCTTTCACTCCTTCCATGTCAGACTTGCTTTGCCTCTCCTGGGTAGGGTGACCACATGTCCTGGTGTGCCTGGGATAGCCCTGGGATACACCTGTTGTTCTGGCCGAATTCTTGATAACCTCTCTTTCACTCTTAAAAGCTTCCCGACTTGTCACCTTACTCATGGGAGGCCTTTGTGGCTTTGAAGGAAGGGACCTGAAGCGACTCTGGTCAAGAGTCCAAAGGCCTGTGGCTCTCTGCTCACCTACGAACAGGCTGCCCATCGGGCTCCGAAGCTAATGCCCGCACTCCCCGCACAGGGAAGCTACCCGTGTCTCTGAGAAGGCCAGTGGCAGGGGGCTCTCCTGTCCTCGGAACACGGGCTCATTGTCTGTGCCACAAGGGGCCTCAGTTCTTCACTTTTAATCCAACTCTGAAACAGATCCAGACAAGGGCTTTATCTGAATCTTCGCAGATTAAACCCAATGCCGGTGGGAAGCGATCCTGCAGTTGCAGACATCATCTGAATCATCCCCTCCAGAGGATTTACCGGGCCAGACCAGGAGGGCTCAAATTCTTTGTGGAACCAGGTGGGGTGAGAACAAAGAACAGGGCCCTACACAGCCCTTCCTCCAGGGTATACCTCTCCCAGCTGCCCCTCCTCTGCAAGTCAGAGAGATTGCTTTATAATCTGAACCGTGGGAAAGTAGACACAATACAGAATTCAGCCATCTGAACCATGTGTGCGAGGCCAGCTCAGTGGCACTCAGGGCGGCCATGGTGTTAAGCAACACCGCCACCAAAACTGGCACTCTGTACCCACTCAACACTGACCTCCCCTTGTCCCTCCCCCCACCCCTGGCAACCCCCCTTGTCCGGTCTGTCTCTGTGAATCCGACTACTCTGGGGTAGTGCCTCTAAGTGGGACCGTACAGGATTTGTCCTTCTGTGACGGGCTTATTTCACTTGGCATGATAGCCTCAAAGCTCACCCATGTTGTAGCACATGTGCACAATTTCCTTCCTAAGCTTGAAAAAGATCCCACTGCATGTACAGAGCACATTTTGCTTATCTGTTCATCTGTCAGTAGACACTTGGGCCACTTCTATCTTTTGGTCGCTGTGAATAAAGCTGCTGTGAACACAGGTGTGCAGACATCTCGCTCTTTCGTTCTTTTGGGTCTATGCCCAGACTGGAATTGCTGGATCATATGGTAATTCTATTTTTTGACATTTTGAGGAACCTCCATACTGTTTTCCAGAGTGGCTGCACCATTTTACATTCTCACCAACAGTGCACGGGGGTTCCGATTTCTTCACATCCTTGTCAGCATCTGTTATTTGGGGGGGGGGTGTGCTTGTATGTTTTAATAATAGCCATCCTAATGGGTGCAAAATGGTATCTTCTTGCCATTTTGATTTGCATTTTCTTTTTTTAAAGATTATTTATTTATTTAGTTATTTATTTATTTAAGAGACACAAGGAGAAAGAGAGCACAAGCAGGGAGGAGGGGCAGAGGGAGAGGGAGAAGGAGAAGCAGACCCCCACCCCCACCCCACCACGCTGGGCAGGGAGCAGATGCCGGGCTGGATCCCAGGACCCTGAGATCATGACCTGAGCCAAAGGCAGACGCTTAAAAGACTGAGCCGCCCAGGCGCTCCTTGATTTGCATTTTCTTAAGTCAAAGTGACATTCTGCACTTGAAACAGGTCTCATTAATACAACCAAAGAATGGCTATGATTTAAAAAAAGAAAAAAGAGTAAAGGGGCACCTGGCTGGCTCAGTTGGTGGAGCACACAACTCCTGATTTCGGGGTTGTGAGTTTGAGCCCCACTTTGGGCATAGAGCCTACATACATACATAGATAAATACATTTTTTAAAAAAAGTAAAAAGTGGGGCACCTGGGTGGCTCAGTCATGATCCCAGGGTCCTGGGATCGAGTCCCGGCAATGGGCTCCCTGCTCAGCGGGAAGCTTGCTTCTCCCTCTCCCTGTCCCCCTGATGGTGTTCCCTTTCTCACTATCTCTGTCAAATAAATTAAATTAAATTTAAATAAATCAATCAATCAATCAATCAATCAATCAATCTTAAAAAAAAAGGTAGAAAGTGCTAGTGCCCTCACAATGCTATGTCGTCTAGAAGCACTGTTTACCTGACGACCCCGTGAGAACTGCATGAAGCCCGGCTCCCCGCTCACTCCGTACACAGACATCAACTGCATCCCCGTTTGTCACCCCAAGCGAGTACTAACAGTCTCTTGGAAAAATCCCAGCCCCGAACTGGAGGGAGAGAGCTTTAAAATCCCTGCTAGAGGGGCGCCTGGGTGGCTCAGTCATTAAGCGTCTGCCTTCGGCTCAGGTCATGATCCCAGGGTCCTGGGATCGAGCCCCGCATCGGGCTCCCTGCTCCGCGGAGAGCCTGCTTCTCCCTCTCCCGCTGCTCTTCTCTCTCTCTGTCAAATAAATAAAATCTTTAAAAATAAATAAATAAATAAAATCCCTGTTAGAGTGTACAGGTGTTGGCTGTAAAGTATGTCAGTGTGCAAATGATTCTGAATGGGGCAAAGTGCTCAATAAAACCTTGTTTGTTCTAGCTCTTAGCACTGGTCAAAGAAACGACGGGTGCCTTCTGTGTCTCTGAACCTCGCTGAGCCCAGGTCGGCCAGCAAAGCTGCAACCCTGTCCCTTTGTTAATTCACCAAAACAAAACAAATACAAAAACTCTCTGTGCAAAACAATTATCTATGCTTCGCTTCGCTTCAAAATAACGGGCGGAGGGGGGTGTGCGGGGGGATATAAATTAGACAGAATCAGCTATGAGTGGATAAATGTTGAAGAGAGGTGATGGGAACATGGGGGGTTGTTAGATCGTTTGATTTTGGTTATTTCTTCCATTTCAAAGAGAAAACTTCTCTGACAAGGTAAGGCTTGGCATACGACTGTATCTGTTTCCAGCGACCCTGGGAGGCAGGCGGCAGGCCTGTGACATCAACATTTCACAATGAAAACACGAAGACTCCTCGGGATCACTCAGTGTGGGTGCGAGTCCAGCCTGGCACCCGGGTGGTTACCCCTTGCTTCTCAGGCCTCACCCCACCCCTGAGCTCCTGGGCAGATGAAGAGAGCAATCACTGCTAGACACCTGGCAGGGAGGCACCTGGGTCATTTCCCCAACCAAGCTCTCTTGTGCCTCGGTTTCCTGACTGCTTTTTGTCCCTTCCTGTTGGGCCCCAGGGCACACCAACTGAGAAACACTCTCGACCACACAGACTTGGCAATCCTGCAGAAGGCCGATGACACGGCAGCACCCTTCAATCAAGGAGACTTGCTACGATTCTGGAATCAGGAGCTCCGCTACTTGAATCTGGGGCTGCCGAGCTGTTATTACTGGGAAAGTTGGAAAAGAGCTGCCCAAGAGTAAAGAATCTGTTCTGAAGAGAATGTGAAGAAATGGAGATTAGTGGGCCCTCAGCCACAGCAGCGGGAAGTTTTGCTCTTGCTGCAAAATTCAGGATGACTTTCGGAGGACAGGGCACAAGACCAAGCAAGCACAGCCTGGGGGTGGGCGAGAACAGCACGTCAGCTAGGTGTCCGAGTGTCCCAAGTGTCAGACTGCCTGCCTAGGCCAAGGGGCCCTCCACCAGACACCTGGCCGGTGGGCGGGGCCTCCAGGTGGGGCCAGGGAGGGGGCAGGGCCGGTCTGGGAAGCCATACGCTGCGGGGATGAGGCAGCCACATGCCTCCCGTTAGGAGAAGCCCACAGGAACGATGTCCTGGGCTGTCTTATTTCAAGGGAAATGATGGAAGTTGCTGGGGACAGGTTGTCCGGGCACAGAAAAAAGACGTGGGGTGAATGACCAACCTACTGAATCCCACCCTGTTTCTCCAGGACAGAAACCCCCCCAAAACCTTGAGATAAATCACTGGGAGATGATGCTATAAAATCAAGGGTAAAAGCTGAGATGTCTTAGCAAATCTCCTTGTTTGCAAGGCAAACAAGGTCCAAACAGGGCATGCCGACACCCACAGTGGAAGCAAAAATGTGGCATGATGGCCGATCATTCTGTCCCTCTTTCTCCAAGTGTCCCCCACACAGAAGCTGACAAGGAACGCTTGCTGAAGATGTGCGACCATGTGCGTCCCCTCAGCCACCTGCACGGACACCGTGTCTGCTTCTCCCCTGAACCAGCCCACTGGTTTCACACACGTGCCATGCTACCTCCCCTGACACCCTGACCGTCTCCAGCCAGTGCCTGAGTTTCCTGGTCTTCTTCAAGGCGAGAGTCCTTGAAAGAACCGCGCTGAGTCACGGTCTCCACCGCCTCACATCCCGCTGGCTCCTCAGCCAGCCCCAGGTGGGTTTCCATCCGGCCCCAGAGCACACAGCAGCTCTGGTCAGGGTCACCAACAACCTCCACCTCGTCAAAGCCAATGCCCATTTTCTGTCTTCATCCTATGTCACCCCCCTGTGGCACAGCTGACTGTCCTCTCTACGCGGAAGGCCTCAGAGTCTCCTAGCCTCCCCTCAGCCCACCCACTCACAGCCAACTCTGGAATGGACTTTGCTGTGTAAGGTCACCTCTAGTATCCCCAGACTCCACAGTCACACCTCTCCGCTTCTCACACACCCTCCATGATCGCATCGAGCCGCACCCCCTTTCATCTCCAAGATGGTCACAGACATAGGAAACGGAAACCTCCATGTGGCCAAGAGACCATTTGAACACGTCTGTCCCAAAATTCTCTCTCAGAACATGGTACCACCACCCATCCCTTCACTCGGCAGAATCATTCCAAAATCAGATCCAACTTGTAACCTACCAACAGTTACTAAAAGAGGCAGAAAATAATTCCACCTACTTACTGAGCATTGCAAGGTCCTACATGACCTGGTTCCTTCATTTCTCTGTCCTCGCTTGTGTCCCTTCCCCCTGTACTCACGGAGCTCCAGCTACATGCTTCTCATTGTCCCTTGCACATGCCAAGTGCATTCCTACCTCAGGGCCTTTGCAAATGCTGCTCTTCCAGCCTGCAGCTTTCTTCCCAGACGCCCACTGGCTGCTTCTTCACGGGTACTCTGGTCTCAGTCCTTAAGGCAACTCCTTGGAATGCCTTTCCCCAACCTCCCTAGCCAAGGAGCTTCCCCCTCCCTGCTCTGCTGCTCAGGAGGCTAATGCCATTACAGGTTAAACACAAGCACCAAAGAAACAGGGCTCTACCACCCTTGTCCACTCCTACCTCCCAGAGCAGGGCCTGGCCCAGAGTCAAGAGGGCACAAAGTGCCCTGCTGCCGATGTCTCGTTGGTAGCATCCCCAGGGCAGGGAAGGGGGAAAACAGACCTGCACGTGGGCCAGAGCTCCGAGCGTTCCTGAACCTCCAAGGCTGGCATAGGGGCCCATTAACCTGGTTTTCGATCACCCTGGCCATCCCTGTCACAGTACTGTTAACAGCCTGTTTTATAATTAACTTGTTGCTGGTTCTGCCCGAGCTGGGCTCTTAGCCCCGCCCACCTTCTCCTCCTAAGCCACGCGGGGGCCCTGGCCAATCAGCAGTAGGTGAACAATCATGATCTACTGAATAAGGACGAGGCGAGGGACCCAAGGCTGCTCTTGGTGACTCACCCAGAAGACAATGTTGTAGCTGAAAAGGAGGTACTTGTACCAGCAGCTGACCTCGGCGTTAGAGTATCTATAATAGTGCATCTTCTGAGAAGCAGGATCTGTGGACAGACATGGGAGTGATGAGATGACAGGTTCAGTTGCAAAACATCTCCCCCAAACCTGCTCCCCCAGAAAGAGCAAAGGTGAGGTTCATACACAGACTCCAGAAGTCTCCAAATCGTTTCCGTGTTCCTGCACAAGTCCAGATATTGCTTTCTTATCAGTGCCAGCTACGGACTGGGCGAAAATCATGTTAAGTCAACTCTCCAAAGAGAGCCAAAAAAAGAAGAGAATCTTTGAAAGAATGGAGGATGCCAATTTTTATTTATTTTTTTAACCATTTTATTTATTTATTTGTGAGAGAGAGAGAAAGAATGAGCAGGGGGAGGGGCAGAGGGAGAGGGAGAAGCTGACTCCCCGCGGAGCAGAGAGCCCGACGTGGGGCTCGATGCCAGGACCTTGAGATCATGACCTGAGCCCAAGGCAGATGCTTAACCGACCAAGCCACCAGGTGTCCCCATTACTTTCCTTTTGGAACCCGAAAGCAATCCAGGTGGGCCCTTAACTCCTCCACCACCCCTTGCTGCCAAAGCCGTGGCTCAGTGGTGGGGAAGGAGGTGGGGGCCTTAATGGGGGGGCGGGCAGGACCTAGGGCTCACAGGGGAATGCTCGCCCTCAGCCCCCTGTTCCCCTCCCACCTCCTGGGCAAGGATAAGGGCAAATCGTAACAGGGCCCGAGGCAAAACAGACAAGGCCACTCAGGCAGTGAGGAGACAACCCGCCCACAACTGCCAGGAAGAAACCAGCTGCTGCCGCAAGGAGTGACTACTGCAAAATCCCTTCCTGGGAGCGGCCTCAGTGGCCTGGCCACGGGCTTGTAATGTTCTGAGAAGTGATGCCAAGCAGGGACATGCAAACCACATCACTCTGGAAATGGGTGCTGTGCCCACTCTACCTCCTGGTCACGGGGCAGCATCAACCGGCACAGCAGTCTGGACGCCTCCGTTTGCTCACCTCCTCCCTCTGACAGGGATGCGAGAGTCTGGCCCGTCTGGCCTCAAAAACCAGCCAGGAAAGGGACTGCGACCCAGCAGCCCCCAGCCCCACCCTCAGCACAGCACTTCCACAGAAGTCCCCTCCAAGGAGGGAGTATGACTGCAATCCCGGGTACCAAGGGACACCCCTGGGCACAGGGCACACAGGAGGCCTGAACACAGCCTGGGCCACACCGGCTGGCTGCAGAGAGCCGAGCTCCTTCCTTCAGGCCTCAGCCTCCTCAACTAAAACTGATCCCTAGCATCCCTGGAGCTAAGGGACCCAGCTGGCAGCATCAAACGACTCATTACAAATACAGACCTCAGGCCTCTCCCCACTGCAGGTTCTGAGAAGTAGGTGTGGGGTGAGGCCCAGAACCTGCATTTGTGACAAACTCCCCAGTGATTCTGACATGCCTAATGTACCAGGTATTAGCCTGGGCACCAAGGCCTGCAGTCCCTCTGGGGTTCCTGAAAAGGCAGAAGGACCCTGTTACCTGCAGCCCAGCACGCAGACCAGGGCTAGGGTCGGGATGGCTCGTGGTAGGCAACTAACTAAAGGGAACCAACATTCACCCATTTGTGTTGCACACATGACAAAAACCCCAAAGCACTGGGGTTTTCTCCAACTACAGATGACTGGCTTCATGCATATAGAAAAATAAACTTTTTTTAACCTAAAGCTCAGGCAAGTTTATCACAGAGAACAGTCAACTTGGCCAGAAATGCCCTAGAAGGCAGGACACTAATCTAAATGGTAGAAAACCTACTCCTTTTTATGGACGAGACAACCCTGCTTCTTAGAATTGTCAAATACAGCCTCCTCTTCTTCATGGTTCCTAGAGAAGTCTGGAAGGTGGATGGCCGTACCCTCCGTGGAACGGGACCCCAGCGACTGGGGAAGGCAGCTCAGGCACAGTACCCCAAAGTTCAGGAGTCCTAGAGAGTACTCCTTGGGCATCATTTAACCTAACCATGGTAAAGCTCTCCCTCAAAAGCTTTGAAGCAGTAAACAAAGCCAGACTCCCTTCTTCCTCCACAGAGAAACCAGCTAATTAGCACGTCTTTCTGTTTTCCAGAGTACTGGCAACCTCATCCCTGCCCCCTGCTTGGGGCCTTTGGGAAATGATTACCCTGAGGTGATGTGGGGACTCTCAACCTGGAGATCCCTGTTCTTCAGCTCTGACTGGTTAACCATGGAGAACACAGAAAGGGCACAGGAAACTCCATGGGCATGCAGGCTCTGGAGGGGGGAATTCTCCGCAGGGCACCTGGCCTCCCTCACCTTAGGTTTCACCCTCTTTCATGTGGCCCCAAAGACCTCACCCCACAAAGACACACAACCACCCAGATAAAACTGCTTTCACAGACATCAGGGTCCAAACCCAGACCCAGAGAATCTCAACAACCAAGACATACACTCCCTTACTTCCTGGAAACTCAGACATTTGGAACGACACTAGACAGGTCCACACCAAGGAAGGACCAGAAACACCCTAAGCATCCACCACACAGTGTACCACACTCAGACGTGTCCCCTATACACCTGCCATGCACAACCCAAAGCATTCACACGGGGCATCACACCATTTCTGTTGAACCAAGATAACCCTCTGCGGCCTAGGGGTGGCGATGTCCCAATGACACCATTTTCCCATCCCATTCACAAATGAGGAAACTGTTGAGGGAAAACGGTTTAGTCTTTCTTCACCCACTTGTTTATTCCTCCCCATGGGAAGATAAGGCACTCAACTTACCACGGGGTGGGGAGAGCTAGCCCACTTCCCCGCCCGCCCCTTCCCGTGGACCTGAGGAGCAGGGAGGAAAAGCTGTCTCTCACCCTCGCATGGCTCTCTATCCTGCTGGCCAGAGGCGGGAGAAGCAGATCCTGAACTTCAGTGTCACTGAAAGAGCCCGTCTCCACAGGGGCGCAACCCAGGGTATAAACTAGAGGAGGTGAGGTAAGGAGGTAAGGGGAAGGTTTGTTTGGACCCCAGCCTAAGCCACACCCTCCAACACAAGGTCCTCGGCAGGGGGAGGAGGGGGGCCATTTGGAGGCAAACAAAGCCAGCGCTGAGCTCCCAAGGTCTGGCTCAGCGGCCTCACTGCCTCAGTGAAGGAAAAAGGACTGATGAGTACACCTGAGCTGCCAACCTGAGAGTCACCCACACCAACAAAGAACCCCAAGAAGTGGACAAACGTACCGGTGCTGACTAGAACCCAGATCTGACTCAACATTCCGCCGAAACAACTCCGAAGTGACTGTGCTCCCTGAGGGCTCACCTTATTTGCTCAACCCAGTCACATCAGAGGAAGGCAGAACTTAGCTCTCCACCAACTAGGGAATTCAACGAAAACCACGGCCATTTAGGGGCACCTGCTGGCTCAGTAGGTAGAGCAGGCAACTTTGGATCTTAGGGCTGTAGGTTTGAGCCCCACGTTGGGTGTAGAAATTACTTAAAAGTAAAATCTTTAAAAAAGCAAACAAAAAAAACCAATCAAGACCATCTACTTTAAAATATACACAAAGAATCTTATTTTAACAAAATAACAAAATATCCTAAAAGATGGCTAAACTTTTCACAAATACTAATTAACATTGCAACAGAGAAGGATCTCCAAAAGCTATTCTGTAGCTTTCGTATTCTGTGGAAATACATAGAAAACAATCATCAGAAAAATTTAATTCTAAGTCCTGAAACTGTCTCAGTTCCAGAACTTATTAAAACAGAAGAAAGCATTTACATGGCAAATAGACATGTTGTTTGTCAAAACAGCAACTTCTCAAAACAAGGGGGAAGGTTAGAATCATGTCATAGTGTTGAGAGAGCTGGCTAGCAGTCTGAGAGCTAACTAATAAGCCAAAATAAATCTAAATATTTAAGGTTGCAAGCACACACACACAGCACAACAGAGCATTTCAGGACATCCCCTTCTTTGACGCAACAGGAAAGAATACAAAGTATAAAAATATCAATATGAAACAGATAAATAGTTTTCAAAGTCCCATATAATTTTTTTTTAAAGATTTTATTTATTTATTTGAGAGAGAGAGAATGAGAGATAGAGAGCACGAGAGGGAAGAGGGTCAGAGGGAGAAGCAGACTCCCTGCCGAGCAGGGAGCCCGATATGGGACTCGATCCCGGGACTCCAGGATCATGACCTGAGCCGAAGGCAGTCGCTTAACCAACTGAGCCACCCAGGCGCCCCTCAAAGTCCCATATAATTAAAAGTAACATTAACATAAAAAGAAATACAAATGATGTTTTCAGCAGCTGCCGCAGTTATGACAAAGGGTAAAAATCTACAATACATAAAAATCCATACTTAAAAAGACTCCAGTGTTGCAAGGACAAAGGATATGGACATTACGTGAAATGGAAGGACAATATAACTAACAGATGGCAAAACGTCCAACATCACTGGACGGGAAACCTAAAGACAATCCAGAGATACTATTTCATGCTACACTGTTTAACAAAATCACCCCACTACTGCCCGCAAGCCCATAGTGAGGGTGGCAAGTCCATACCTCGTTGCTGGCAGCAGAGTCAACTGTGACTACCCTTGGGTAAGCAATATGGTTACAGATACTCAAAACAAAACAAAACAAAAAGTCATACCCTTAATCCAATAAAGTCATGACTAAGAACTTGCCTCCAGAAAATAAACCAACAGAGGAAAAGGAATATGCATTAAGTATGAAATCTGAACATCACGGTTTACAATTACGGAACAATTTGTAAGCATGTGGTTGAAGGCCAAAATGGAATATAAAAGTATGGAAATGGTTGCATGGGGCGGTGGACTTCTAAGTGATTCTGTAAAAACATTTCCACTGTTGTGCTCACCATCACCACCGCTGCATTTTAAGTGCAAACTGGCCATTGCTGGGGAGAAGGGTGTGCCTACCTCAGAGGTTATTGGCCCCTCAACGTGATGACCTCTACCAGCACTGTAGCCAGGGTTTATCTACTTTGGGATTATTTCAACCTGTAAGAGTCCTTCCTTCTCCCTCTCCCTGTTTATTATTTTTTTTTAAGATTTTATTTGTTTATTTGAGAGAGAGAGAAAGAGTGCATGGGGGTGGGGGCAGAGGGAGAGAATCCTCAAGCAGACTACCCACTGAGCACGGAGCCTGACACGGGGCTCGATCCCACAACCTGGAGATCATGACCTGAGCCAAAACCAGGAGATGGACACTTAACCGACTGAACCACCCAGACACCCCAGCTCCCATTTTTAATTAAAAAAAAAGCAGCACATGCTCCACTGTAAAATATGTGAACAATTCAGAAGTATGAGAAGTGAACTGGCAATGAGAAACCACTAAACACTGGTTTTCACATTTTCACCATGACCCACAGTAAGAAACACACTAACAAAATCAAGCCAGCGCCCACATACTCGCATGCTCAACTGAGCTCATAAAACAATCCCTCCCCTTATTGCATGCCGTGCGTTCTAGATTTGCTGTTTGTCTTTTTTTTTTTTTTTTTCAAGATCACGCCTGCACATTATCTAAGAAGCAACTACTGTAAAAGTTGTGTTGAGAAAAAGAGCAGATCCTGGGCCAGGGCTCGCCCTCTCCAAGGGACCCTTTTAACTTCTAGCTGATCTTGGTATTTATACCCCATACAACAGCTCTTAGAAATTTCTGTACATAATATGCTCGTGTCACTATTCCCTGGCTTTTCAGAGTTCTAGGTATTACCTACCCACTTCCTACCCTGGAAGGCAAGGATGTAATTCTCTTTACTCCCATAGAAACCACTTGTCCCCTGAAACCCCTTACTCTTCTCCTTTCCTTTATCTCCACCCCAATTATAGTTAAACTCCAGCAATGGCTGGAGTGATTTTCAGAGTTTACATTATTATGACCATTTGAGCCACCAGAGTGAGCCATATAAACCATCATTACTGTTCCTACTTTTTGTCCTCTGGAATTAATAATTCTGTTATTTTCCTGTTTAATTTCCTGCAAATTTATCAACATTCGACCCCAGATTCAATGCCAGTTGTCCAAGTCTCCTCTCAGTACGTTCATTCACACCAGATGTTCTATTTCCATTTCTTCTTCCAGAAGAAAACTCTCCTGGAGCTTACTGCGTTCGATCTGGACTGGTGTACAGAATTCCCTTTACCTCAATTTGGGATACAGCCCATGAGAGATCCAGTCTTTGCTCTCCCTGGTGGAGAAACCCTTCTGTGCAAAAGGCAAGTTTTTTGGATACTGCATGTCTGAAAACACCTTTATACTACCCTCATTCTTGAACAAAAGTTTGTGTATACAATTGGAATCAATGTCACAAATAATGAAAAGGTGCCACTCTACCATCTTCTATTTTCCAGCATGCTGAGAAGACATGAAACCACTCAGATTCCTGATGTGTGTTTGATGTATTTCTGTGTAGGCTGATCTGGCTGCCATTTGCTGGGAAATCCTAGTTGTTGGCATCATTAACTCTTTCCTCTTAGGCCAGTCAGGTTTTCCCAGTGAGGTCTCTCTTAATCTCCTCCCTGGAATGGACGGGGCTGGCTGTTAGTACTGTAGAAGCCAAATGGAAGTAGAAGGCTGGGAAGTGAATGTGATCTCCATTTTTACCTCCAGGAATACCTGGAATCCTACCTTCTGGAGAAGGTTTATCCTTCAGCACAATAAATCTCCAATGTCCAGCTAAAGGGGAGAGGGTGTCACCAAGCAACATGGAGAAAGAAATCTAGGTATCTAACCACATCAGCTACTCTGCAATAATTCTTACATTTAGCCGCCTTGGATGCTCCTCTGCCCCCGAACCCCAAAATAACAATGTAGTGACACCAACTTCTCTATTTTAAACTGGGTCACTCATGTATCTCTTCCCGGCTAGCAAATTTTTTCTTGTTGTTGTTTCTTCTCCCTCCCCCTGTCCTCAGAGACTGATTCCTTTTTATTATTATTTATTTATTTATTTATTTATAAGATTTTATTTATGTATTTGACAGAGAGAGACACAGTGAGAGAGGGAACACAAGCAGGGGGAGCGGGAGAGGGAGAAGCAGGCTTCCCGCTGAGCAGGGAGCCTGATGCAGGGCTCGATCCCAGGACCCTGGGATCATGACCTAAGCCGAAGGCAGATGCTTAACAACTGGGCCACCCAGGCGCCCCGAGACTGATTCCTTTTTAAAAATTCCCTTTATCTTGGGGCGCCTGGGTGGCTCAGTTGGTTAAGTGGCCGACTCTTGGTTTCGGCTCAGGTTGTGATCTCAGGGTCCTGGGACTAAGCCCCATGTCGGGCTCTGTGCTCAGCGGGGAGTCTGCTGGAGGATTCTCTCTCTCCCTCTGCTCCTGACCCCACGTACTTGTACTCGCTCTCTCCCTCTCTCAAGTAAATAAATCTTAAAAAAACAAATAAAAATACAAATTCCTTCTATCTTAACTTCTGTGAGGTTCTATAATAAAGTAAAATTAGGCGTGTCCACTCAATCCATCAATTTACCCAGATCTCTAGGAAGACTTCAAAATATTTTTAGTTGCCATCTTTTTACAGAACAAAGTGAAAAACCAGAAAGTGTAATTTATCACCATATAAAAGAAAGGGTAAAAGAAACCTTGTAGATGTAATTAAGATGACTGATCAATTGACCTCAAAACAGTGAAATTATCAGAGTGGGTCCAAGATAATTATGTGAGCCCTGAAAAGCAGAGCTTTCTACCAGCTGAGGGCAGAGGTAGTCAGGTTCCACGCATGAGAAGGATGCAGTGCATTATTGCTGGATCTCAGCTCCAGAAGCCATGTGCACGGAGCAGGAGTTAAGGGTGGCCCTGGCCAACAGTCGGCAAGGAAGCAGGGCTTCAGTCCTACAACAGTCAGGAACTGAATTCTGCCAACAACCGGCATGAGTTTGAAAGTAGATTATTCCCCAGAGCATCCAGAAAGGAATGCAACCCTGCCAACACCTAGATGTGGACCATGTGAAACCCTAGGCAGAGATCCCAGCTGAACTATGCTGTACCTGGACAGCACCATCCACCCATAACCTAGAACCCCCACCCCCCAAGTTGCCCTTGTGGTCTCCTTACCTACCCACTCTCCAGTTGACCATTCACCAAGATTCAACCTTTCCACGTGGCTTTCAAGGCTCCCAGCCCTGGACCTGGCCCAGTCACAAGCCCATCCCAGGGAAGGGCAGCCATATTGCCAAGGGAGCTGGGGGCCCTGTTGCACCTCCAGATAGCATACCTTTAGCCCTGGACATCCCTACCACCCAAGAAGGGAGTCCTCAGAGCCCACTGGGAGCTGGGGAACATTCTCAGGCCAAAGAAACAGGCAGGCCTAAGGTGACAAGTTTAGGAAGGCAGAGGTGAATATGAAGGGGAAGAGGTTTCGGGGGGGGGGGGGGGGGGGGGGGGGGTGTTTCACAAAGGCAGGCCAGAGTAGGCTGCCTCATTGCCCACAGGAATGATGTGGCCTCAGCCCCAAAGCACAGCCACCCACTGAGAGGGGAAGGGCTCAGATCCACAGGCTCTCAACTGCTGAGTCACACTCAGAGTCAGAAGTCTCTATGTCCCACTCTAGCCCATTCCCCTCACAGCCAGGGTCTACCAGAAACAGTGTGACCTGGACATGGTGGTAGTAGCCACTCAGAGGTATCCAGAAGTTTGACTCTTCCTCAGACTATAAAGGGAAGACACTATAAAGCCACACAGGGTGTGGAGACTGGGCCATCCTCCCTTATCACGGGGTCACCGTGCCCCTGGCACACAGGTGTGGGGAAAGGGAGGTTCCCAGTGTTCAGAAACTGGAGGCCCATGTGGGGGTCCAGGAAAGCCTAGGCTACCAGCTCTGAACCCCAGCAGGCTCCCCAATGGGCCTGGTGTTCGAAGTGCCTGGTTTCCTGTATGAAACCCTGAACATAGCAAACACAGCATTAGGAGTTTCCACCACCAAAACCCACAACCCAAAACCTGCTGAGTCTAAGGCGCACCGAGGGGCCTCCCTGTTGATCTGATGAGAGGAGAGACCTTTGTCTACCTCAGTGCAGTCACCGGGAAAGCAGCAGAGGGAGGGACAGAAGTGGGTCAGAGAAGGGAAGCGGAGAGGCAAGGGCTCAGCGGGAGCAATGCTGGGCCTGGAATGGAGGTCGCCTAATCCAGTGATTTTCAAACTTACTATTTTTACTACTTTGTAAGCTACAGGAGGTTTTGTTCAAAGGAACTCTGACCCAGAAACCCAGCATGAAGACAGGCAGAGCAGGTCACTCATCTCAGGCGTCTGGGAGGAAAGGGGAGGCTCCGTGAGGTGCACACTTGAAAATAATGGGCCTGGTCCAGAGGATCCCAAATTCCAAAGAACATGAGAATCACTCAAGGAGCTTTTTCCAAACTGCACATGGAGACTAGTTCAATAGGACT
This sequence comes from Callorhinus ursinus, assembly GCF_003265705.2. Lineage (NCBI taxonomy): Eukaryota > Metazoa > Chordata > Mammalia > Carnivora > Otariidae > Callorhinus > Callorhinus ursinus. Next base: position 6,316,606 of record NW_027397093.1, read on the forward strand.
GTGACAGACCTGGAAACTCACATTTTTAAAAGCTGTCTTTCACAGCAGTCAATTTGAAGGGACCCTTGCTGGCCAAATCTGGAAGATATCTGAGCATCAGACTAAACAATTATAGTAAAGGATTTTAACTCACTGAATAAAATAAGAATCCATGAGTCCACTCAGATATACACAAATACATGGATAAATAAACAAACGGAGAAGAGAAAGCTCTTCTTTACAGGAGAATGCCAAATGATAAATGTAGAAGGAATTAACGGAATTAAAATATCACTGTTCAGCAATCATGACAGAAAGAATTGTCAAGAATCATCAGTGGGTTGTTTTGGTCCGTTACAGCTGCTACAACAAAGTAGCACAGACTGGGTAGCTTATAAAGAATGGAAATTTATTTCTCACAGTTCAGGAGGTCCAAGATTAAGGCACCAGCATGGCCGAGTCAGGGCCCTCTTCCTGGTTCAAAGCTGGTACCTTCTGCTGTGTTCCCACGTGGTGGAAGGAGCAAAGAGCTCTGTGGCGTCTCTTTTAAGGGTGCTAATCCTCTTCATGAGGGCTCCACCCTGCAGACCTAAGTACCTTCCAAAGGCCAGTCAAATCGGGCACTGATTTCAATATGTGAATCTGGGGGACACAAACATTCAGACAGTAGTGGGCTCTAAAATTAGTTGATGAAAGTTTGATGAGAAACAGCATGTTTGCATCGTCTCAAAGTATCTCCCAATAGGACACTTATTAATTACAGAGAACATAATAGTAACTCAGCAGTGGAGAAACCCAGCAGATACCACCCTATTAACTAAGTCATTGCTGTTTCCATCATTGGTAATGAGTCAAACCAACACGGGTCCCTCCTGAGGGGATGTACTGAGAAGACACCTCATTTCTGTGGTATTCCTGATGAAAATGCAGAACATGAATCTAATCGTAAGGAAAAATCCAAGAAATTCAAATTAAGGGAGATTCTACAAAATAACTGGCCTCAAGTCAAAAGGTAGAGCTTGTGGCCATTTTCCTTAAACAAACAAACAAACAACAACAAATGGAAATACAACCTTAGGACAAAAAGCAAGCCCGGAGCCCAGAGAGAGACCTTGAGGATGATTCATCAGGCAGCTCATCCACCGGCATCAGCAGCACGGAGACAGTGCAGGCCCACCCAGCTGAGGCAGGGCTTAGTCACCCACAGCTGCTGCCCCCCAACTTCTCAGAAAGCTGGGTGAAAGGAGGCCTGGCACCTTCCTGTCTTCCCAGCTGCTATCCCCTCCTTCGTGGAAGGTGAAGCCCGCGGCTTGCAGGACGGGGAGCCCCTGCTGCCACGGTGCATGGTGCCCGATCATCACGGCAGGCCCGTCTCTGAAACCCTAAGTGCACGTGAAATGTCTACACCCCGAAGCTGGTTGTACACAAGATGTAGAGAATCTGGGCCCAGTTCACAGTGACATCTTCAATGGGGACAAGACCCCAGGAGGCCAACACGCCTCCGAGTCTAGACCTCAGGAGGATCTGACCGGGCCCTCTGTCCACTCTGAAATTCTCAACTAAGGGCCTGGGGCCCAGGCTCCCTCGAGTGAAGATGATGTGCGGAGCAATCCATCAGTGCGCAAACTCGCTAGGCCGGTCCCTCCCCATGCAAAGGCTTTTGTTGTGGAAGACAAACACCTCCGACTTACTTCTGCATGTCCGGACCCCTGCTGCATGCAAGGCGCCCAGAAAGAGGCTGTGGAGGCCAAGCACTCACAGCGAGACCGGTGCCTGACTCAGGGGGCTGGGGACACACTTCCTTCTACGAAATCCGGCATCAGGAAGGTGCTGGAGGGCAGGATCCTGCACAGGAAGGGAGGAGGAGGCGGGAAGCCAGTCAGGAAATGCTCTACAGAGATGATGCTTTAAATGTGAACGAGATGAGCGCTCCACATCGAAGACAGTCACCAACTTGCCCTGAGATGGGGACACTACACTGTAGCGCAACACAGACCAACCATCTCACCCACAAGACTCTCCAAGGCCATTAGCAGCACAGTCCCCGGTGTGTGCCCCGCTCCGGGCCGGGCCCTGCCAACAGTATCATGACACGCCCACATGGCTGCCCCCGCAGAGCTGACACAGCTGGGGCCCTACCCACCACGGATTTTCCAGATGATGAGTGGGCCCACTCGTGGGGAGGTAACAACTCTGCTCTAATGACTGAGTCTTTGCCGCCATTGGCGGGGGGGGGGGGCCCCAGTAGGTACAAGGATTTGACTGCATGTCTCCTGTAGACCTGAAATGTTCTCTTTGTAGGAGTTTGCCCCGCCCCCGCCTGCTCGCCCCCAACACACACACACACACACACACACACACACACACACACACACACACA